>NW_027187244.1:2031988-2041241 GCF_028583685.1 Petaurus breviceps papuanus
TCCATCCATCCATCCATCCATCCATCCATCCATCCATCCATCCATCCCTCTCTCTCTCTCTCTCTCTCTCTCTCTCTCTCTCTCTCTCTCTGTCTATCTATCTAATCTATCTATCTATCTATCTATCTATCTATCTATCTATCTATCTATCCATTCATCTATCTATCTATCTATCTATCTATCTATTCATCTATTTACCTATCTATAAAGATTCAATGGGACTAGGGATTGTGGCAAAGGTTTGTAGTCGTCATAGCTAAGGAGGTTAAGGCTAGTCAATTGGTTGAGTTCTGGGATTCTAAGATACAATAGAGCTAAAGTTGAATGGTTTTCACATTAAGTTCTATTCCTTTCTAATTATTCCCTGCCTGAGGAGTGTCCCCAGGCTGCTTAAAGAGGGAAAAACCTCTTTTATAAAACCACCATTATAAAGGTGAATAGATTTGGTTAAAATAGTTTTCCTTTTGAAATTGAGGGTTGTTAAACAAATTTTTGCTGTTCTATCTCTCAAGGAACCTTGTATGATTTTGATCTATGTATGGGAGACAGTTCAGTAATGGAGGGCCTTTATGAAAGTTTTTTTTTTATTCTACCTAATCAATTGTGTGGGTGAATGTGTTTGTAGTAAGCAATAGGAACAAACACAGATGGATCTTATATTTCCTTCACCATTCAGCTCTTTTTCTGACTCTAAATATATGGATTAAAATAATGTAGAATAAAACGATAATGTAGAATGAAATTGAATATTTTACACAATAAAATATAGAATATTCTTATTATAATATAATTAGGAAAGCTTATCTGTTCCTTTTTCAAACTTTTATCACAGATACTTACTTTCATAGTAGACAGAAAATGGAGGGATACATAATGCTTGAAACTCACACTAATCTAAAATGATTCAAAGAAAGGGAAAATGTATATATGTGTGTACATATATGTGTGTGTATATATATATACATGTGTGTATATATAAACATATGGATTATGTGTATGGAGATGTTGTATAGGCATCATTAGTTTTTGACATGTCCTCAATTATCTTTGGTTTTTAATAAAAAATATTATATTTTTCTAAGTACTTGGGAACTCTCTTCTCTTCCAAGTATATTAATATATTTAAACATCATCCTCAAAATGTATTGAATCCAGTTTGGATTTTCTCTCATCACACTTGATCTAACACATTGCTTTCCTTATATTTGTTTTTTAGTGCCATTTCTACTTCTCCATGTAGTAAGTACATCAGAGACCATGATATTACAATCCAACTGTCATGGCTGCATCATCATTGATCTTTAAAGACATTTTCTAATTTTTGTCTCTTTATTAGCCTTCAATTTAATCCTTAAATTTTCTTGGGATTATGTGGATCTCTCACCATTTTTTTTTGTTTTTGCTCTTTGGAGGGGGCAGGGCAGGGCAAGTGGGGTTAAGTGACTCGCCCAAGGTCACACCACTAGTTTTTTGTGTTAATTGTCTGAGGCCAGATGTGAACTCAGGTTCTCCTGACTCCAGGGCCAGTGCTCTATTCACTGTGCCACCTAGTTGCCCCATTTTTTAAAACTTGTTTTTCCTTCCCCAATTACCAAACATTTTATGAGACAATTTGCTCATAATTTTCCACTATTTATCTGTGTAAATTTTTAAAATGAATTTTTATTCTAAATAAGTCTTCAGTCAGCAAGTAAACCAGCCTGCTATATGCTAGGCATCATGCTAAGCTCTAGGGATAAAAACAAAGAAAAAAGGCAGACACTACTCTGCAGTGGCTATCAATCTAATAGAGGGCATATCATGCAAATAATTTTGTGTAAACAATGTTCATACAGGATAAATTAGACATAATCAACAGGGAGGAGGCACTACCATTAAGAGGTATTAGAAATGCCTTTTTAGGGGCAGAGCCAAGATGGTGGAGTAGAAGCAGGACCTCCCCATGCCTCTGGCTTCCACCTTCTCCAATCCATGTAAAAAGGGGACTCTAAACAAACTTTGGAGCTGCATAACCCACAAAATGACACAGAGAGGCTAAACTGAGGACAGCCCAGCAGGCTGGTAGGAATTGGCCAGCTTTAGGCCCAGGGCAGGTCTGACCAGCCGCTGGCCAGAGGGTCTCCAGATCAGCAGCAGCTGTGGAAGTTTCGAGATTTATCAACATATAGATGCAAAGGACAAAGTGAGAGGTCAGTGCAGTCTGGACTTTGAGATCAATAAGTGGGAGTGCATGGCTTTTACCCCCAGGGTGAGAAGCTGCTGAGACACAGCACAGCCAGCCAGCCCTACTTGGCAGTTTCAGCTCCTGGACTGCAAAGTGTAGGGGGACCAAGCACCAGTCTGAGGGGTAATCGCTCTTACTTTAACCTGCTTGGATCTGGATTGCAGTCTAGGGTGGAGGTCCTGGGATGTATGTCCAACTTTCCAGACTGTGTGGAGGCTTCAGAGAAGGGACCCATCTAATACCTCTGGCAACTGAGAAAACCCCAGCATTTGGGACAAAAGCTCCCCTGTCTGGTGGCAGAGTCCTACTGTGGCAAAAAGCCCAAGGGTCAAGTGACTGAGGGGCAACATGACCAGACAAAGGAAACAAAGCAGACAGAAGATTAGACTCCTATTTTGAGTACAACAAGGAGCAAAGCATGGAACAGGAGGAAGACAGTGAAGTCAGAACTCCTGCACCAAAAGCTTCGAAGAAAAATACGAGCTGGTTATAAGCTATAGAGAACCTTAAGAAGCAGATAAGAGAAGTGGAGGAAAAATTGGGAAGAAAAATTGAGAACAATGCAACAAAGTTATGAAATGAGAGTCAACAGCCTGACTGAGAAAAATAACACTTTAAAAAACAGACTAACTCAAATGGCAAAAGAGACTCAAAAAGGCAATGAGGAGAAGAATGCCTTAAAAAGCCGAATTTGCCAGATGGAAAAAGAATCTCAAAAGCTCAATGAGGAGAATCATTGCTTCAGAATTAGACTGGAGCAAATGGAAGCTAATGACATTATAAGAAATCAAGATGCTGTTAAACAGAGCTAAAGAAATGAAAGAATAGAACGCAATGTGAAATATCTCATGGGAAAAACCACTGACCTGGAAAATAGATCCAGGAGAGATCATTTAAAAATTATTGGACTACCTGAAATCCATGATCAAAGTAAGAATCTAGAAATCATCCTCCAAGAAATTCTCAAAGAAAACTGCCCTGATGTTTTAGTACCAGAGGGCAAAATAGAGGTTGAAAGAATCCACCAATCACCTCCTGAAAAAAGATCCCAAAAAGAAAACTCCTAGGAATATTATAGCCAGATTCTAGAATTCCTAGATTAAGGAGAGAATATTAGAAGCAACCAGGAAGAAACAATTTGAATATTGTGGAAACACAATCAGGATGACCCAGGATCTGGCAGCTTCTACACTGAGGGATTGACGGGCTTGGAATATGATATTCCAGAGGTCAAAGGAGCTGGGATTAAAACCAAGAGTCACCTACCCAGCAAAAGTGAGTATCATGTTTCAGGGGAAAATATGCCCATTCAGTGGAATAGAGGACTTTCAGGTATTGCTGCTGAAAAAACCCATAGTTGAATAGAAAATTTGACAGTCAGATACAAGAAGCGTGAGAATGTAAACGGAAAAGAAATCTAAGGAACTTATCAAAGTTGAACTATTAACATTCCTACATGGAAAAACAACAATTGTAAGTGACAAAACTTTTCTCAGTAGTTGAAGGGAATATATATATATGGGTATATGGACATATGAATATATATGTGAATGTGTGTATATATGTTTACAGGTATACATAGATAGAGGGCACAGGACCAATTTAACCAGGAGGGATGATTCTCAAAAGGTGAAATTAAGAGGTGAGAGAGGAATATAATGAGAGGAGATGGGTAGAGACAGAATGGGGTAAACTATCTCATACAGAAGAGATTAGGGAAAATGGTTACAATGGAGGGGAAGAATAGGAAGGCAAAAGGGAATGGGCCAACCTTATTTCCATTGAATTTGTCTTGGGGAGGGAATGAAATACATGCTAATTAGGGTATCTCACCCTCCAAGAGAGTAGGGGGGAAGGGGATGATGGAAGGGAGGGCAGGCTGGGGGGGGGAGGGAATTGGAGACACTAACTTTTGAAAAGGGATGGGATCAAAGTAGAAATTGAGCGAGTGGGAGGTGGGATAGGAGGGAGGGATATATAGTCAGTCTTTTACAATATATCTGCTATGTTATTGTTTTGCATTAGCCACATATGTACATCCTATACTGAACTGCTTATCTTCCCAGTAAGGGTGGCAGACAAGGGAGGAAGGGAATGAATCTGGAATTCAAAGTTTTAAAATCAAATATTTAAATATATATATGCTATTATTAATACTATTTTACATGTAATTGGGAAATAAGATATACAGTCACTGGGGCATAAGAGATCCACTGGAAAAGTCAAAATAGGTATGGGAGAAAATATGGGAGAGAGCAGATTGGAGGAGGGGATATCCTTTAGGACTGCTATTTTGGGGTGGTGGGTAGGGGAAAAATGGGAAGAAAATTTGTATTTCAAAATCTGGCAGAAATAAATGTATTGAAATTAAAAAAAAATCAATATCTCTAGTGATGCAAAAACATTAAATAAAATACTACTACAACAGGCAAAATAAATAAATAAAAATAAAAAGAAATGTCTTTTTATAGATGTTCCCCTTGGTTGTCATGTTTCTCTGCCTTGCAAGATCAAGTGTTTTCTAAGATGGCTTTTGGATTTTAGTCTTGTTTGGTCTCCTTTTTTGTGCCAACTGATTTTCATTGGGTAAATTTCCTTATGAAATATTACTTGTTTTTTCTGCCTTATGTATCCTCTTTTGTTCATTTCTCTTCTTCAATAAAAGCAGATTGTTTAAATAGGTTGTGTTGTATTTTCATATATTGTGTACCATATATACATTTCACTTCGATTTTTTCCTCTATTGACTTCAGTATTGATTTTGCTCTAAAAAAAAACAATGTCTGGTGGGTGGAGCCAAGAAGGCAGAATAAAAGCAGGAAGTTGCTTGAACTCTTCCCCCCAAACACCTGCAAATGCCTGTAAAACATGACTCTAAACAAATTCTAGAGGTATAGAACCCACAAAATGACAGAATGAAACGCATATCCAGCTGAAGACAACCTAACTGGCCAACAGAAAAGGTCTATCACACTGGGCTGGGAGCACCGGGTGCAGAGGGAACTGGAGCAGGCCTCAGAGAAGTGAATCCCTCGTAGTTGTGGCTGATTTCTGTCTTCTCACCCCACAAACACCAGAGAAAAAGTAGAATGTCAGTAGGGAAACTCTGTTGGACTTGGGTTAGAGAAGAGGATAGTACAGTGTCAGCCCTGGGGTGGTGGAAGTGGCAGCGGCAGCATAAGCAGCATCAGCAGCAGTGGCATCTGCTTCCCAAACCCCAGGCCCACAGATGGTGGGGAAATCAAGTGACTGATCATATGGCAATTACAGGGATCTCTTTTCTGGTGCTGAGGCAAGATTCTCTTGCTTTGCCCTGCTTGGATCTATATCAAAGTCTTGGGTGGCAGTCCTGCAGCGAAAAGGAGTGCTGGTGTGGCAGAGCTTGTGGTGGCTGAGGAGAGGGAGTTCACCTAACAGTTCTGAGCAAGAAAAGAGTGTTTGTGGTCGCTGAAAGACCAGACCACAGATCGTAAAAGGGTAAACTCCTCTCCTTTGATCATATCACCTTAGAAGAACTGAAAATTTACAGATTCCTATAAATAGTTCTGACAACAGATTCACAAAATCCCAGAAACTTAGGACAGAGCACTCTCCATTCTGGAAGCAGAGCCCTACCCTGGCAAAGAACTCAAAAGTCAAGTAATTGCCTGGGAAAATGACCAAACAGAGGGAAAAATTATCAGATTACAGAATCTTTCTTTTGTGACAAAGAAGATCAAAACATAGAAGACAACAAAGTCAAAACTACTGTATCCAAAACCTCCAAGAAAAATATGATTGGTTGTAGGCCATGCAGGAGCCCAAAAAGGATTTTGAAAGTCAAGTAAGAGAAGTAGAGGAAAAACTAGGAAGTGGAATGAAAGTGATGCAAGAAAATCACGAAAAATAACTCAATAGTTTGCTGAAGAAGACCCCCCAAATACTGAAGAAAATAACACCTTAAAAATAAACTAATTCAAATTTCAAAAGAAGTCCAAAAAGCCAATGAGGGGAAGAATGCCTTAAAAAGAATTGGTCAAATTGAAAAAGAGGTTCAAAAGCTCACTGAAGAAAATAATTCTTTCAAAATTAGAATGGAGCAAATGGAAGTTAATGACTTTATAAGAAATGAAAATATTGTAAAATTGAATGAAAAAGAGAAGAAAATATTAAATATCTCATTGTAAAAAATTCACTGACCTGGAAAACAGATACAGAGGACATAATCTTAAAGTTATTGAACTACCTGAAAGCCATGATCAAAAAGAAAGCTTAGGGGTCAAAGTCAAGATGGAGGAGTAGAAATAGGACTTACATGGGGCTCTGGCTTCCTCCTCCAATTCATGTAAAAAATGACTCTAGGAGTGGCCAGGTAGCACAGCGAGTAAGAGCACCGGCCCCAGTGTTGAGATGACCTGGGGGATCAAATCCGGGATCAGACACTTAGCAGCCACCCAGAAACACCTGGCCGTGTAACCTTGAGCAATTTATTTAACCCCAATTGCTCAGGGGTGGTCAGGTGGCTCAACAAGTAAGAGCACTGGCTCCAGTGTCGGGATGACCTGGGGGATCGAATCCGGGCTCAGATACTTAGCACCACACCCAGAAATAACTGGCTGTGTAACCTTGAGCAAGTTACATAACTCCAATTGCTTAAAAAAATGACTCTAGACAAACTTTGGAACCACAGAATCCACAAAACGACAGAGAGAAGCTAACCTCCCACTGAAGACAGCCCAGCAGTCCCCAGGAAGGGGCCAGCTCAGCCTCTGAGAGCAGAGCCCAACCCTGCTCGAGATAGAGGTTTTAGCCTCAGGGCAGCCTAAGCAGCTGCTAGCTGGAGGGACTTCAGATCATCATCAGCCATGGAGGGTTCCAGAATTATCTACCCATTGATGCCAAGGACAAAGTGAGAGGTCAGTGTAGACTTTGCAGGAACAGGGAATTTGGGAGTGTGGTCTGGCCTTTGCCCATGGGGTGAGAAGCAGATGAGGCTCCAAGGGCATGCATCCACCAACCACGTGGCTGCTTCAGAGCCCCAGGCCTGCAGATTGTAAGGGGATCAAGCTACCAGTCTGAGGGGTAATCTCTCTTGCTTTAACCTGTTTGGACCTGGATCACTGTCCTGGGTGGAGATCCTGGGGTGCGTGAACAGTTTGCCAGGTGGTGTGTGGAGGCTTTAGACAGGGCACCCAATTAATAGCTCTAGCAGCTGCAAAAACCCCAGCAATTTGAGACAAAGCTCCCCTTCCCAGTAGCAGAGTTCTACTGTGGCAAAAGGTTCAAAAGTCAAGTAATTGAGTGGCAACATGAGCAAGCAAAGGAAGGAAAGCAAAGAGAGCAATCCGACATTCGACTCCTATTTTTGGGGAAGAAAAGGATCAAAGCATGGTACAGGAGGAAGACACTCAAGTCAGAACTCCTGCACAAAAAGCTTCCAAAAATATGAGCTGGTAATAGGCCATAGAGGAGCTTAAAAAGGATTGTGAAAACCAAATAAGTGAAGTAGAGGAAATATTAGGAAGAGAAATGAGAATGATGCAAGAAAACTATGAAATGAGAGTCAACAACCTGACTGAAGAAAATAACACCTTAAAAAATGTCCTAATGCAGATGGCAAAAGAAGCTCAAAAAGGCAATGAAGAGAAAAAATGTCTTAAAAAGACGAATTTGCCAGATGGAAAAAAGAATCTCAAAAGCTCACTGAAGAGAATCATTCCTGCAGAATTAAATTGGAACAAATGGAAGCTAATGACTTTATGAGAAATCAAGATACTATTAAACAGATCCAAACAAATGAATAAATAGAAGACAATCTGAAATATCTTATTGGAAAAACCACTGACATGGAAAATAGATCCAGGAGAGATAATTAAAAAAATTATTGGACTACCTGAAAGCCATGATCAAAAAAGAACCTAGAAATCATCCTTCAAGAAATTCTCAAGGAAAACTGCCCTGACATTTTAGGACCAGAGAGAAAAATAGAGGATGAAAGGATCCAATGACCACCTACTGAAAAAGATCTTATAAGCAGCCAGGAAGAAACTTTTTGAATATTGTGGAAACACAATCAAGATAAAACAGGATCTGGCAGCTTCTACACTGAGGGATTGAAAGGCTTGGAATGTGATATCCTGGAGGTCAAAGGAGCTGGGATTAAAACCAAGAATCACCTACCCAGCAAAACTGAGTATCATATTTCAGGGGAAAATGTTGTCATTCAATGGAATCAAGGACTTTCAAGCATTCTTGCTGAAAAAAGCAGAGTTGAATAGACAATTTGACATTCAGATGCGTGAAGCAAGAGAAGCATGAGAAGGTAAACAGGAAAAAGAAATCATAAGAAACATCGAAGTTTAACTATTTACATTTCTATATGGAAAAATGATAATTGTAACTTATGAAACTTTTCTCACGATGAGAATAGTTGAAGGGAATGGAAATGTATATGTATACATAAAAATATTTATACATACATATATATGTCTATATAAGAGGGTATATGGGTGTATGAATACATATGTGAGTGTGTGTATATATGTGTACAGGTATACATAGACAGAAGGCACAGGACCAATTTAATAGAAAAGGATGTTACTTAAAAGGTGAAATTAAGAGGTGAGAAAGGAATATAATGAGAAGAGACAGGGGCAGACAGAATGGGGTAAACTATCTCATATAGAAGAGGCAAGGGAAAATGGTTACAATGCAGGGGAAGAACAGGATGGCAAAAGGAAATGAGTCAACCTTATTCTCAGTGAATTTGGCTTAGGGTGGGAATGACATACGCACTAAGTAGGGTATCTCAACATACAGGAGAGTAGTGGGGAAGGAGATGAAAGGGGGGGATGATGAAAGGAGGGCAGGTTGGGGGGGAGGGAAGTGAAGTTGGAAGCACCCAATTTTTCAAAGGGACAGGATCAAAGTAGAGAATAGAACAAGGTGGGGGGTGGGATGGGATTGTGGAAATATAGTCAATCTTTCACAATATATCCACTATTGTTGCGGGCGTTTGCCCTTACAACAGATCTAGACGACTAGCCCTAC
>NW_027187244.1:2041251-2055350 GCF_028583685.1 Petaurus breviceps papuanus
CAAAGCAACCCTGGCACCGCCCATAAACCCCTCCCCCTCCCCCATCACACTATGGAAATGTTTGCATACCTACACATGTACAACCTATACTGAACTGCTTATCTTCCCACTTAGGGTAGGTGACAAGGGAGGAAGGGAAAGAATCTTGAACTCATTTTTTTAAAGCAATTGTGGTTTAGTAACTTGCTCAAGGTTACACAGCCAGTTATTTCTAGGTGTGGCACTAAGTATCTGAGCCCAGATTCGATCCTCAGGTCATCCTGACCCTAGGGCTGTTGCTCTTACTTGCTGAGCCACCTGGCCGCCCCATGGAATTCAAAGTTTTAAAATCAAATATCTAAAAATATATTATTATTATTTTACATGTAACTGGGAAATGAGATATACAGGCACTGGAGCATAGAGATCCACCATGCCCTACTGGAAAGTCAGAGGGGCGAATGTAGCAGCAAACACTCCAGCATTCCCAGTGTGGCTGCAACACAGGTTCAGAGATATGCTTTTCTATAGGAAAGCAACTCAAAATGGGTTAACAATCTTGCTTTAATCAATCAAACATATCATTTACCTAGTTCAGGGGAAAAGTCAGCACCCTGAACTTCAGAGTATAGAAGTTACAAGAAAAAATTACAAGAAGATAGAGAAACAAACAGATCAAGCAAATAGGCCTTCACCTGTCCAACCATTACATCCATACCTAGACAGTTACCAGAGAGGGAAATATCAACATCTGGATTTTCAAAGCTGGGGAGCTCTCAACAGCTGCCCAGAGTCTCATCTGTTCAAATCACACAACATTTCTCAAAGTGAGCCGCAAAGCAAATCCTTATATCAGGGTTTTTATAGCCTTCTCCTGACTCAGAAAATGTAACAACCCCCTTGACCCACTGCCCAATCACAAAGTATCTCCTGAAAAACAAGCCAGCTCCAGGTGCACTTATACCTATCAAAAGGTCTAGGGGCAGGAAAGATCTTACACAATACAATCTTAGAAAGATGGCAACAACATAAATTTACATTCCCATTACAGGGATGGGGGAAGATGTGGGAGAGAGCAGATTGGGGGAGGGGATATTCAATGGAATTGCTGTTTTGGGGTGGTGGGGAGAAAAATGGGGAGAAAATTTGTAACTCAAAATCTTGCGGAAATGAATGATGTAAACTAAAAAGATAAAAAAAGAGAGAAAATAAAAATAAAAAATAAAAAAAATAAAGCCTAGACAACATCTTTCAAGTAATAATTAAGTAAAACTGCCCCGAGATTCTAGAATCAGAGGGTAAATTAGAAATTAAAGAATTCACCAATCACCTCTTGAAAAAGATTTCAAAAAGAAAATTCCTAGGAATATTATAGTCAAATTCCAGAGTTCCCAGGTCAAGGAGAAAATATTACTAGCAGTCAGAAAGAAACAATTTTAGAATTATGGAAACACAATCAGGATAACACAAGATCTAGCAGCTTCTACATTAAGGAATCTAAAGACGTGGGATTTCATATTCCAGAGGTCAAAAGAGCTAGAATTAAAACCAAAATCTGTGGGTGGCTAGGTGGCACAGTGAATAGAGCACTGGCCTTGGAGTCAGGAGGACCTGAGTTCAAATCTGGCCTCAGACACTTAACATAAAAAACTAGCCATGTGACCTTGGGCAAGTCGCTTAACCCCAACTGCCCTCCAAAAAGCTAAAAAAAAAAGAAAAGCAAGAGCCACCTACGAGGCAAAACCATGTATAATATTTCAGTTAAAATATGGACATTCAATGAAACAGAGAACTTTAAACATTTTTGATGAAAAGACCAGAGGTGAACAGAGACTTTCAAATACAAGAAGCAAGGGAATGAAAAGGTAAACAGGAAAGAGAAATCATAAGGGACTTACTAAAGTTGAAATGTTTACTTTTCTACATGGAAAGATGATATTTGTAACTCATGAGACTTTTCTCAGTATTAGGGTATTTGAAGGGAATATATGTATATGTGTGTGTATATATTTGCATGTGCATATACAATATACATACACACATATATACATGTTTAGACATGTAATATGAAGGGGTGATATCTAAAAATGAAATTAAGGGGTGAGTGAGGAATATATTGGGAGAAGGAGAAAGGGAGAGATAGAATATGGTAAGTTATTTCAAATAAAAGAGGCAAGGGAGGGGACAATGGAGGGGAAGAATGGGGAGGTTAAAGGGAATGAGTCAACTTTACTCTCATTGGATTTGACTTTAGGAGGGAATAACATACACACTCAATTTGGTATCTCACTCTATAGGAAAGTAGGGGAGAAGGGGATGGGGGGATGATAGAAGGGAACACTGATTGGGGGAGAGGATATTCAGAAGCAAATACATTTGAAATGGGGCAGGATCAAAGGAGAAAATAGAATAAATGGGGCTGGTATAGGATGGAGGGAAATATAGTTAGTCTTTCACAATATCACTTATGGAAATGTTTTGCATAACTACACATGTATAATCTGTATTGAATTGCTTGTCTTCTCAATGGGTGTCGGTGAGGAGGCAAGAAGGGAGAGATTTGGGAACACAAAGTTTTAAAAACAAATCTCAAAAATTGCTTTTACATGCAACCAGAAAATAAGATGTACAGGCAATGGGGTATAAAAATCTATCTTGCCCTATAAGAAAGTAAGGGGGAAAGGGGTAGGGAGAGATGGGGGGTTATAGAGGGGAGGGATACTGGGGGGAAGGGGTAATCATTATGCATATACCATCTTAATGTAGGGGGGCAGGGGAGAGAAGGGGAGAAAATTTGGAACTAAATTTCATGTGAAAATGAATGTTGAAAAGTAAAAATAAATAAATAAATTCTGGGGGAAAATGTCAGTGCCTTCATTTATACAGAAACATGATTAAGAAATGACCCCCATATTGATAACCAATAATTTTCTGTCTTTTAAAATTAAAATAATTTTATTTATGTGTGTGTTGGGGGGGTAATATTATTTGGTATTCCCAATGTTCAGGACATCCCAACTGTCTCTTCACTTTTTTATTCTGAATTTGAACACCAAAAATGAGATTTTCATACACACAGCAGAACACAGAAAGAGGATTCGCCATGAAGTCACAAATCTCCACTTCACACTGATTGTTTTTTAAGTATATAATAAATTCTACATGATATATCCAAATTATTATTTTTATTTATGTTGTATATGTAAAAAATTGCTGGTATGTGCCTCACTTCAAACTTTCTTCTGTTCTTGTATACATTTGGAAAAATGTTTTTACATTCCTCTTTTGTGGCATCATTATTGCTAATCTTCTTTTTATCTGCTCCCTCCAGCTGATAATCATTATATATATAAATATATATATATATATATGAAAAAAAAAATATATATATATATAGTTGAGTAAAACAAATTCATGAAGTGACCATGTTGGAAAATGTTTATCTCTGCACCTTGTATGCTTTTCCTCTGTCTTAAGGGGTGAGTAAAATGCTTCATAATAAATCATAAGCCCTCTAGTGACATGGTTGGTAAGCATTATGGTCAGAGTTCTTAAATATTTCAAAGTTATTTTTCTTTACAATGATGTTGTCATTATATCAATTACATTCCTGGTTCAACTCGCTTCACTCTGAATCAAACAATCAATCAATCATTATTTAATAAGCACCCACTATGTGTCAGGCATAGTACTTACTGCTGGAGATACAAAAATCTAACTGGGGAGACAACATGTAAAAATACATACAAACTAATCTATGTAGAGGATAAATTTGTAATTAATTAGCATACATAGGAAATTAAGCACAGAAATTCACTTGCATTTAGAGGGGTTGGGGAAGCTTCCAGTAAAAAAAATATGATTTTAGTTGAGACTTAAAGGAAGTCAAGAAGGTTAGAAGTCAGCGTTGAGGAAGGAAAACATTCCAGGAATGAAGGACAGACAGAAAAAAATTACTGGAGCTGAGAAGTGGAGGATTTTTGTTCAAGGATTATCCAGGTCACTTTCACTGAGTTGAAGAGCATGTGTCCAAACATATCAGGGAGTAAGGTGTAAGAAGACTGGAAATATAGGAGACAGTATGGTTATGAAAGGCTATACACTAGTTCATAACATCCAGGATTCTATGAAATTTTCTTTCATCATTTTAGTTATGAAATATTTTTATTATATATTCATGTATGATTTATTTAGACATTCCCCAATTGTTTAAGAGACAATCGAAGGTACTCTTTGAGGTTGCTATTCTTTTCCATCCCCCTTCATCTTTCAATTCTTTTAGAATCAGGAAATTTGTCTTTCATGGGACTATTGTTTTTTTCTCCTAGTTTTATCTTCCTTTTTAACACCATCCCAGATTTTTATGTTTTTGAGTTTGACATATTTCTACATGAAACTGGTGTCTGTGTGGGGAGAGGAGGAATTTAATTCTCCTTTTACTGTTTCAGGTTAGAGTGAGATTCATTACCTAGTTATCCCTTGTCTTCTCTATACTTGGGCCACAGGTACATCATCCAACAATAGGCACGTACTTGCAGCTTTGCAGCTTGAAAAAGTAGCATTATCTTTAGGAACTGAGGGTCACCTCTTGTGAACGATGAGACAATAGAATAGCACTTCAGTGGCAAAATGATAATAATTATTAGTTTTGAAAAGTTGTTTGTAACTACATGGTAGTCACTAGACAATGCTCCCCACGGAGAGGGTACCAGGATGCCTCCCTTATTTATGTAAGAACTGTCTCTTCTTTGTGAAAGTCAGTACATGAGAAGAATAGAAATTATAAATCCTAGTATGGGCACCATAAGATTCTTCCTCCCCTTGTCAGTCCTGATACCAGAGCAAGACTGCACAAAAAGAACACAAATTTACCTCCCTTGTTATATGAAAAGGAGAAGAAAAAAGAAAGGTGCTGTTTGTGTCACTTTGAAGAAAATTAATCCAGGTATTCTCCTAAATTTCACAAATTCCAGCCTTTCAAATATTTCCTCTATGCATTTTAACCTTAATGACCTGTTCTTAAGAGTACTATTTTCTTTCTTTTGGCTCTGTATGTTAAACTGGGCAATTGATTTTAAGCACTGGCATACCCACAGAAGTAAAAGGGAGGGAGATAAAGGAAAAAAGAAAGGAGGGGATGAAGGGAGAGATGGGAGAGAGACACACACCGACAGAGAAACAGACAAGGACGGGGAACAAAGAAAAGGAAGGGAGTGAGGCAGGGAGGAAGGAAATAAGGAAGGAAAGAATAACGAGGCATAAATAACAAATATAAGCTTAAGAAAAAGCACTCATGATATAATTATAACATTACCTGACTCAGTGTTCCCTAAGTCATTTTATCTATCCATGTGCTAGATGACAGGATTCCTTAGTTTATAATTCCTTCATATTCTTTACTTTCCTCTTGCCTTACCCATACATTTCTCAATAAATTCATCAGATTGTTAAACTTGAAAAGATGTCTAGTAAAACAAAATCAATTCTGACCTTCTAGTATTTCTTTCATACAAGAATTATTAGAAATATTGTAATTATGGAATTGCTGCTACTTCTTTGATCCATTAAAAGTGTTCCTCTATGAACTTTTTTTTTTTTTACAAATAAGCCCAGTGAAGTGCTCACTTGGGAGAATTTTCTTTTTGAGGTTGGAGGAAAGGCATCAGCTTTAAGATAGTAATATTAATAACAAAGAATGGCCTTCACTGTCACTGAAAAATGTCTGGAAGTGCAAGGTACACAGAGGGCAGATGTAAAGGAGGAGAGAAGAGGAAGGGAAGAGAGAGGCACAGAGAGAGACAGAGGTACAGAGACAGAGGGAATGAGAGAGGTGAACAGAAAGGGGGAGAATAACGAAGGGAAATTAGAACAGAAGCAAACTTTTAAAGGCACTGTCTCTGTTAATGAAGTGTCAATAGTTAAATACTGGTTGAATATTTACTTAAAACTTTTTCTATGTTTATTCCCTGCTCCCTTCGCAAGACAAAGACCCCATTTTTACTTTTTTTTTAAAGGATAGCATGTACTCTTAATTTTTCAAATGTTATTTACCAGTTTTCTATCACTGAAACTTTCTTCTGTACATAATTTACAAAAGTATTTTGATTTACCACTTGTTAGTTGCCTAACAAAATGAACATAATAGTTGATTTCCTATTTCATAAGACTTTTTGAGTTTAAATTGATTATCTTTGCCAAATTAACTTTTAAAAAGAGTCTAACTGATCAGGTAATTGTGTGTATGACTGGGTATGTGCACATTTTGATGTATGTGTTCTGGAGTGGACAAAGGCCAGGTAGCTTGGGTCAGGAAATGTCTTGACTACCTGTTCTCACACTTAAGCATCTGCGGTTTAATGAAAAGAAGCTAAGTGATTGGTCGATAGAAGGATCTTAGATTTTAAAGCAGCACCTCTGGATTGAACTTCAGTTCTGATACTGACTAGATGTATGTCTCTTTTCATTTTAACTGGGTGAGCCTCAATTTCTGCACCTGTGTAATGTTAATCATACTTAAACTACCTAACTCTCAGAACTGCTGAAAACAAAACGCTTTGTAATTTTCTAAGGACTGTAAAATAGGAGTTTTTCTTAAAGGCAAAAGGGAAGATAAAATAGAAGGATAGAAGTCAGAGGAGTTCCTGTAGGAAAGCATCCTCTAGTATGTGAAATATGTGTGTGAAAAAGTTGTGTTTAAAGACATGCAATATGTAAGATACTATTTCTTGCAATGAAAGCTGCTGAAGGTTCTCTAGTGCAATTATGTGTTATGTTGACATTAATGAGAAAATCAAAGAGTCAAGTGTTTGAATATGGTCTGGGCATGTAGAAGACTAGCTTATTTGGAAGAAAATTAACATTTAAAAACAATTACATTATTTTCTCATTTTTTATTTGGGTGTGATGTTTCTTACCTCAGTTCTGATATTTTGCTTTTCCTGACCAGCAAAGTACACATCTCATCAAGTCAACAAGGATTTATTAATTGTCTACTATGTTCCAGGCACCATGCTAAGTAATGGATACACAAAAACAGACCAAACACAGTCTGTCCTCTCAAGGAACTCACAGGTTAAAGGGGGATATAATATGCAAACAACTATGTACAAATAAAATATATACAAGATAAATTGAAGATAATCAAAACAGATAATGAGCTAAGGTAAAGAAGTTAAGGAATATACTAAGGTTAAGGAAAGACTTGAGTTAAAGGAAACCAGGGAAGATAATAGTTGGAGTCTAAAATGAAGGCATGGGACACAGTCTGTGAAAATTAACTGAGTTGGTATAAAAGTAATGGGAAGATTTTTCCTGCCCCTTATAATAAGCCTAAGTGAATTAGAAGACGTTTCCTGTTAAAAAAAAATCTACTCTGCCCCCTAATAGGCTGAATGTAGTCACATAGAACCTGTGGTGTGAGGAGTTTGCTGAAGGGTGGAGCCCAGTCCACATGAGAAGCTATCTTTAAGGGAAGCTTATTTTTCTGGAAGACCCCACATCTTGTTACGTTGTAATCAGGCAGTGGGTCATGATATTCTCTGACCCTGGAGAAGGCTAGATTTTGCTTTGGGACTCACTTTGGGAAGAGTTGTGTGATTTGGCCAGATGAGACTCTGGGCAGCTGTTGAGCCCCCAGCTTTGAAAACCCAGAGGCTGGTGCTTCTTTCTCTGGTAACTAACTGTGGAGGTATGTGGTCAGACAGCTGGAAGCCCTGTCTGTCTTAAATGTCTTATTTTCTCTGTATTTTTTGTCTGCTTATAACTTCTGTTTGTTTTATCTGAAGTTCAGGATGCAGACTTTTCCCCCTGAACTAGGTAAATGATATATGTTTTATTAAAGTAATATATTTAACCCCTTTTGAGTTATTTTCCTTTAGAAAAGCAGATTAAAGAACCTGTGCTAGCAGCCATCCTGGGTATGTTAGAGTGCTTGCTGTTGTAGTTGGGAGGCAGTGTCTTTTGTGAGGAAAATCAAGGAGGGCAGTGTCACTGGATTACACAGTATTTCTAGATAGGGAAGGATGTCAGAAAACTGGAAAAGTAAGAGGGAAACAAGTTTTGAACGATTTAGAATTCCAAAAAGATGATTTTTATATTTTATATCAGAAAATCTCCCAAAAGGGGAGAGTATTTGTTCCCATTATTTCTGTGCCTTCTTTGTGAAAAATCAACTTCTGCTTAGAAAAACTAACATTCGGAATTGTAGAATCTTAGACTTGGATAGCTGCCTAGAGATCATCTAATCTAATGCATACTTGAACAGGAATTCCCTCTCATACACTCTTTGCATCCAACTTCAGTTGAGTTAAGGGATAAAGGGTAGGCATAAGGAAGGATGGTAAAAAAAAATGTGTTGGGAAATATTATTTTTCATGAAGAAATAAAAGACCACATTTTTTCCTAAATTATTAAAAAAAAACCCACTTCATCTGTATCTCCCATGTTTTTGTAGTCTAGGAATGAAAAGATGATACATGTAACATCTAAAAATGTAATCATTTCTAGACAATTTGTAGAATTCTAAATGGAGAGTATAGGAGTGAGCTGATTATGTTGGGATGATGTAAAAAAATGGATAGGCAAGAAAGAAGGATTCCTTGGGAGAAAGAACAAATTAAGAATCCCCAATTAAGCACAAAAATGGAAATTCTTATAATCAAAGGAGATATTAATAAGTTTGAAAGTAAAAAAAACTAATAAAACTAGAAATTATTTTATGAAAAGGTGTAAAGTATAAAATTATGAAATAGATAAGACATGAATCAATTTGATTAAAATAATAGAATTGCAAATTGCCTAAATTTAAAATGAAATAAGAATGAAGATGAAAGTAAAATAACTATTAGATGTTATTTTGACCAATTACATGCCAATGAAACTGATAAGCTAAGTGAAATAGATGAATATTTATAAAAATATAAACTATCTAAATTAAATGAAGAGAAAATAGAAAACTTAAATAGCCCTATCTTGGAAAAAAATAATTAAACAAACCATCGGTGACCTAGCTAAGTAAAAAACCCAAAGTAGTGGATGGATTTCAAATGAATTCTGCCAAACTTTTAAGGAACAATTAATCCCGATACCATGTAAGCTGTTGGAAAAAAAAAAATAGGTTAAAAAGAAGAGTTTTATCAAATTCCTTTTATGACATAAATATGTTTTTGATACCTAAACCAGGGAGAGTAAAAACAGAGAAAGACAACTATAGACCAATTTCCTTAATGAATTTCAATCCAATTTTTTAAAAAACAAAGCACTAGCAAGGAGATTATAGCAATATGTTATAAAGATCCTACAGTATGACGAGATGGAATTTATCCTAGAAATGCAGAACTGGTCCAATATTAGGAAAACTACCAGTATAATTGACCACATCAATAGCAAAAACAAGAATTATATGATTATCTGCATAAATGCAGAAAAATCTTTGACAAAATATGATACCCATTCTTATTTAAAAACACTAGAAAGCATAGAAATAAATGAAAACTTCATTAAAATGGTAAGTAGTATCTGAAACTAAGAACGAGCATTACCTGTTACTGGGATGAACTTTAAGCCTTCCTAATAAGATCAGGGTTTAAGCAAGGATGCCCATTTTCACACTATTATTAGATACTGTACTAGAAATATAGTCCAAACTGCTGCTAAATCTTTTGTTATCCTGGCTATGGCTATACAATACTTGAATTATTTCCTTTTGGCTGCTCACAATATTTTCTCCTTATCCTTGGAGCTATGGAATTTTGCTATAATATTCTTGGGAGCTTTCATATTGCCATCTCTTTCAAGAGATGATGGACGGATTCTTTTAATTTCTATTTTAACCTCTGTTTCTAGATGTAAGTTTTCCATGATCACTTCTTGAAAAATGACCTTTTAGGCCCTTTTTATCATGGCTTTCAGGAGGTTTAATAATTTTTAAGTTATCTCACCTGGATCTATTTTCCAGGTCAGTTTTTCTCCCAATGAGATATTTCACATCATCTTCTATTTTTTTCATTCTTTTAGTTTTGTTTTATAGTTTCTCAATGTCTCATAGAGACATTTGCTTTCACCTACTCAATTCTAATTTTTAAGGGATTATTTTCTTCAGTGAGCTTTTGCAGCTCTTTTTCCATTTGGTCAATTTTTGAGGAGTTTTTTCTTCAGCAAATTTTTGTGCTTCTTTTTCTCCATTTGGGCAATCTGCTTTAAAGGCAGTCTTCTTTTCATTGGATTTTTGTATCCTTTTTTTTTTTTTTTTGCCATTTTGCCTCCCCATTCTGTTTTTAAAGGTGTTGTTTTCTTCACAATTTTGTTTGTGCCCTGCTTTACCAAGCTATTGATTGTTTTTCATGATTTTCTTGCATCACTCTCATTTCTCTTCCCAATTTTCCCTCTACCTTTCTTGCTTGATTTTCAAAATCCCTTTTGAGCTCTTCCCAGTCCTGAGGCTAATGTGTGTGTTTGTAGTTGTGTATAGATATGTATATGTACATGCATATATATGTATATGCATACACACATTATATATATACATGCACACCCACATACACACCCACATATATTTTTTAGACTATTTGCTAAAGTGGAGATGGCTTCCAGGGTGGAGTGCACACTGTTCCAAACTTCAAGGGTTTGTGCAGTTATTTTCAG
This sequence comes from Petaurus breviceps papuanus, assembly GCF_028583685.1. Taxonomy (NCBI): domain Eukaryota; kingdom Metazoa; phylum Chordata; class Mammalia; order Diprotodontia; family Petauridae; genus Petaurus; species Petaurus breviceps. The sequence continues at coordinate 2,051,872 of NW_027187244.1, forward strand.
AGATACTTCTACAGATCTGTAAGTTTTCAGTTCTTTCAAAGTGGTATGATCTAAGGAGAAGTATGTTTACTGCTCTCTTAGCCTGTGCTCTAATCTGTGAGTGACCAAAAGCATTCTTTCCTGCCCTGGCATTGCGACTAGAGTCCTCACTCCGCTGTGGCCACAAATTGTAGTGTGCTTCTGTTCATCCTCATCCTTGGACTGCCACTAAGGATTGTGACCTGGATATGAGTCTGGGCCCAACAACAGTAGCCTCCCATAGTGTCAGCAGAGACCCCCATAATCTCCTTCTGATGAACTATTTTACCCCTTTACCGTCTGTGGATTGAGAACTCTGGAAGCAGTTGCTGACATTTCTAATTTTGTGGCTCCAAGGCCTGCTTCTAACTCGATGGAATCTGGTCTGTGCTGGCTGTGTTCCACTCTTACTCTGGTGCAACAGACCTTTCCTACAGACCTTCTAAATTATCTTGGATTGGAAAATTGTTTCATTCTGTCCTTTTATAAGTTCTGCTCCTCTAGAATTTGTTTAATGCATTATCCAAAGTTGTTCAGAGGGTATTCAGAGAGACCTCAGATGAGTCTCTCTCTGCTTTTTCTCTCCCATCTTGACTCCACCTGCTCCTTAGTGGGCTTTTAAAGAGAAAGAGGTTGTCCATTTAAATTCTTTGATAGTCTAATTTAAACTATTCCTCCAAATTTATGACACAATATTGCCTTTCTCATCCTTTTTCTGTGGCAACCACATTTACTTTATTATCTTTAGGCCTTTACATGGTCTTTATCATATCTACCTAGAATATAATCTCTACATACTGCTCCCTCTCAGAATTTTTAGCTTTCTTCAAGGATCAACTCAGGTGCCATCTCCCATGGAAAGCCTTTCTTGTTCTTTCCAGTTCATTAGTTCACAAAGAGTGGTCATGAAAACCCTAGGAACTCCCTAAGAACCTTTCATGGATTCTATGAAATCAAAACTAATTTCATAAGTAAGAAATATCAATAGTTATAATCCAACAAACAAAATCTTTTGATGAGTACTCAATAATTTTCAAAAATGTAATAGGGTCCTGAGTCTGAAAACTTTGACACTAGCACTCTTACCCTCCTTGAATTATATTGTATTTTTTATTTAAATATTGTATTCCTAAAATGACTTAAATTTTCTCAAAGGCAGGGTACTTTTAAAAATTCCTAGTATTTTGTAATTAGTTGATACTTAAAGATACTTTAATGAATGAATATGACAGACTATACAATAGGTTTTCCATTTTTTTTGGCAGATATGCCAAATACACTTGAGTGTTTATGGATTTTATTTAGGACACTATGTAATGGCTGATTGGTACATATGGCCCTGAACACTCAGAGGATTTCGTATCTTTAAAAATCTTTTCTTCATTAAGATTTGGTGGGGTTATTCTATGACAATAGCAAATACTTGTTTTATGTCTCTAGTTATGAATAATCAGAGCGAATCAAACCATTACTGCTTTTGTTGCATATTTCAAGGGGGTCTTTTATTTTTTCAGCACGTTGGAGGAAAATCATGAAAACAATGTTTTGATTTATTAAATGAAATGTTTTGTTACTATTTTCAATAAATAACAATTATCATGTACTTTTCAGTGAACTTTGTAACTATAAAGATGGTGTTCCTGGTGTAAGTTCATTTGCAAAAATCTTTCTGTTCTCTGTGCTATGAAGAATTACCTAATACATGTCTAGATTTTTCTTATGCAAATTTTGAAGAGATGGAAAAATTAACCTGTACATTGGTATTGTTCTTTTCTCAGTTGCCTTTTTTTCAGTAATAACATCTGAAACTTTTCCCTCAAAAGTATTTGATATCATCTTTTTTTCAGATAGTTTCAAAATTGATCTTTCTATACCATTAAAATGTCATATATTCCAATGAAAATGTCATTTATAGACTTAGTTCAAATAATTGTCTTATTTTTATTTTCCTTAGTACTATTTCCACTACCTAAGTTAGAAAATTGAAAAGTGTGACAGTAAAGTTCCATTTTAGATCTGCTGTTATTGATGGAATATATAAAGAATAACAAATAATAAATTGTTAGATCATGTCACATCTTTGCTGCTTTTTTTATCAGACTGTTCTTATTATAGTATGAGGCTTAAGTATATTTCACATGATCTGGCTTGGTTCTCTAACCAAACTTTCTGCATTATATTTATCCCTGTTACAAGAGCACCCTACCCCCACCCCCATCTGTAGTATGGAGGGCTGTCATTGTGTGGTTTGGAGGGACACAGAATAAATATTTCTAGCCTCTATTCCCCCCAGCTTTCTCTAATGGAGACTTTAATTCCTGTCAGTAGGGAAAGCAGGAAATTGACTAACCTGATTTCCTCACTAAAAAGGTGTTCTGGCCTAGAAGCATATCTGTCTGTCCCATAAATATTGTTTGTTTAGGGAATCTGAATGGGCTTGACCTAACTTCTGATTGCTTTGTAATTTTTGGGCAGAGGGTGAACGAACCCCAAGCTCTGTATACAAACCTTGATTCCTTTTCATCAAATACCAGTCACTCATAAGAAATAAAAAGGTACTCATTTGTCCAGATCTTACCAAAATGGAAATTAGAGAAGGTATACATAGACTATATACCGATAATATAGAGTAAAAGAGCTCTTCCACTGGGAGTGAGGTAACTCAGCTCAACCAAGAGAAAGGTCCTAGGGGTAACCTTCACAGTCTCTAATATAACAAGCTGAGAATAGGGCCATGATGTAGAATACCAGCACCTCTCATATATTCCCAGTCTTTTCTTTCACCAGTCTGAAGTAGGACTTCTTCCATATTTTGTCTTGTAGCTGTAAGCCAAATGCACCCAAAGAAATTCCAACACTTGAAGAGTCCAAAAGAAACCTTCCAAAGGGTACTTAACATTTTAGGAGTCCAGAAAGGCACTGTCCTTCGAAGAACCCTAAAGGAGACTGTTGAGGAATGAAAACTCTCACCTCTCACCCTCTCACCAACTCCACACTGCCTCTCATGCAGGCAGTGTCTTCATCTCCACCAATAAGGAGAGAGTCCCATACCAATGGACTTTGGGACAGGAATAGCATTCCTGTGCCACTTTTTTGTTGTGATATTACAGGAAAAAATTATCTTTGATTCTCCCAGAGAGGTAATGTCAAGTTCTGGACAGATTACATTTGGAGTATTCAGTTCTCGTGGCCACATTATATAAAGGACACTTATAAACTAAAAGGTTTCCAAATGAAGGCAAGCAGCTTGGTGAAAGTCTTTAAAATCATGGTCCTTAATGAGTAGTTGAAGTAATTGAGGATATTTAGTCTGTGGAAGAGAATATTTAGGAGAAATTTTAGCTATCTTTAGGTATTTCAAGTGCTTTCTAAAGGAAGAAAAGAAGGAAAGAAGGAAGGAAGGAAGGAAGGAAGGAAGGAAGGAAGGAAGGAAGGAAGGAAGGAAGGAAAGAAGGAAGGAA
>NW_027187244.1:2055450-2110450 GCF_028583685.1 Petaurus breviceps papuanus
AGGAAGGGAGGGAGGGAGAAAGAAAGGGACGAAGGAAGGAAAGGGACGAAGGAAGGGAGGGAGGAAGGAGAAAGAAAGAAAGGAAGGAAAGAAGAAAAAAAGAAGGAAGGAAGTTAGTGTTAGGGTAAATGGTTATATCTATTTCTTGAGCTACAGATTGTCAAAATGACCTTAATAAGACTTCTGGCTGAGGTAAATACCAGTTGTAATCTTTTCAAGTTCAGAAAGTTATTTTTATTTAACCAATGTCAGTAGTGTAAATGCAAATTGTCTTGTTGCTTTCAAGATATCAAATGTCTTCAGAAAACTAGACTTTAATAGACCGACTACCTTATTTTATTTTGGAAGAACTGTTTTCTTTTATGAGACTTTATCTGTTAACTCAGTAGGGGATCCTTTTGTTCTGAGTTTGGAGTTGGTATCTGTGAAGCAAAGCAATTTAAATGTTTCTTCTCTCCCATCCCACCTCCCATCACAGTGTCTTCAGAGAGTCTCAGATGGCAGCAGGTTTAATTTTTGTCCTCTCTTCTCTCCTTATATTTCTTTACATCTGTGTGAGTGTGTGAAAATAACAATGCATGCTCCATTTACCTCACTGCAAGAACTCATTTACCTTTCAGACCCCCACCTTCCCAAGCAGATAGCACTTTGACAACCTGGGAAGCTTAGAGCTGCCTTGAGCTGCTCTTTTATTTCAGAGCTTTACATTTCTCTAACATTCCCACTGCCTTGTGTTCTTGAGTCTTGGAAAAAAGAATATATTGCTTATCAGAGTACTGTTTTCTCTTTTCTTATTTACATATACACTGTGTATATTGTCCTTTGCAAAACTAAAAACATATAAATAATAACTTAAAATATTTTATAACTTATAAAGCACTTGACACACCCTAATCTCATCTTGTTATCAACACAACCTAGTGAAATTGCAAGTACAAATGGCACTATTGTCATTTTAGAGACGGAGAAAACTAAAGTTCAAATTGATTGAGGAATTAATCGAAGGAAACATAAATTTAGAGGGACAAATGTATCAAAAAGACATTTTTTGGGCCTCATCTTCAAATCTGGTCATCTTTTGATAGAATCACAGTTATTTTCATTATGTTATAGATAGCTAAAATGCCAAGAGCACTGAATTGTAGAATTATAATTATATATATATACATATATATATATATATGTATATATATATATATATATAAATCTGGAAGATTTAAATTTAGAGATTAACTAGTGTAACCCTTGCATTTAAACAATATGAAACTCAGATCCTGACAGGAAATGAAAAGGGCTGTATAGCACCTATAAAATAGCATCAGAGTAGAAGTACTTTCTCCTTGTTAACTGTTATAATACTTAGTTTGTATTCCTCATATACACTTCAATGTCAAGAGTAGTCAATAAACATCTATTAAGTACCTATTATGTGTTAGGTACTATACAAAGATACAAAGAAAGGCAAAGGACAGTTACTACTCTCAGGGAGATACTGCTGGATGGGAAATGATGAAGTGATTACTCTGGGTACCATCCTTAAATGATAGAGGATCTGGGAAGATCTCTCTGATGTCCACCCCCCACCTTCTCCATTCAGAGGGAGGGAGGGATACTGGGTACATATTAATTTGTTGTACACTTATTTGTAAACCTATCTTTTCCATCTTACACTCTAAACTCTGTAAAGAGAGGAATCATGTGTCTACCAACTGATATAGGACTTTGCATATACAAACCATTCAGTAAATGCTTACTGTTTTTAATTTAATTGAAAATTAGTTTTAATTTTAGATGATACCTATGGCTTCCTTTTTATGTGGAACTTTCAATGAAATCTCTCCATCTACTGATGTAGATTTGTATCTGTTCTGAAAGAGAGTGATCTTCAAGAGCTGCTTGGGACTCTGAAATGTTAGGTAATCCAAGGTCACCTGCACAATATGTTACAGAGGAGAGACTTGAACCCAGAGTCTTCCTGATTCAGGCTTTTATTACATATCAAAGCTACTCTCTAATTGAGAATAGTTGCAATCAAATACAAATCTTTGGTAAACCTATTCAAGTGCACTCTTTCCAACCCCAAGATATATTTTGTCATCTTATTTTGACTTAAAATACTTCAAAATACCATTAATATATTGATGTAGGCAGAGGGATAGAATACAAAGAACAATGTACTTGGAGTCAGAAGACAGCTAGTTCTGCACACTGACACTGACACTGTGACCTTGGACAAGTACTAGGGTGGGCCTCATTTATATGTACCTTCTGGATATACCTTTCTGAGATTCAGTTTCTTCGAATATGGTAATTATACCTATGGGACGTTTTTGGTTATTGTGAAGATCAAGTAAGATAATGTCTTTAAAATGATACCTAGGGTGTCCCAAAGCTCTTTTGCTACTTTAAACTTGTCTATCTTAAAACAGCACCGACTTTTGTAACATCTTGCATAAATGTTACTTTTGTATACTGTTACTTATTATGATTGTAATATATGTTATTTTGGATTACATAATATTACATAGCCATCACTAATCATGCTTAGATGTCTTCCCTTCATTTATTATTTTTAAAATTTATTGCAATTTGCCCAACATCACAATCTATAAACTAATCCCTGAAGTTATTTTCTGGAGTAATTTTAGTAACCATTTCTTAGATTATTTTTTTTAAAAGATGGCACATCTAGAATTATAGTGTTTCTTTAGCATGTACTCCCACAATGTAGCCCCCGCATATCTCAAGAATCTGTATCCTGAACAATCCCTTCCCAAGTTTTCTGAAGTTGGTAGTTGCCTTTTGTAGCCACTAGATGGTCTTAGCGACCACTGTTCCTTGTGCATCTTTACCTTTAAAGAAAGCAGCCCCGGGGGTAATGCCGCAGTTGAGATTCTTTCACCCTTGCTCGTTTGTTTCTGTAGAACTCTTTCTTTTTTTCCCCCTTGAGTCTTAGAACGCACTTTTTTTTTCTGTCATTTCAATAGTACTTGAAAGCATTATATCTTTGCTTAACCCCTGAGACAGATTATTCTTGAAATTGGCCTGGTTGACAAACTATATTCGGGGCATCTCATGTTTCAACAGCTTAATTTCAAATCCCAGTGGAAACTGTCAGCTTTACTTTGACTTTGAAAGGCTTTGAATGGGTATATGTAGATATCTCACTGCAGGGACTGATAACCTTTAGGATAACATCGCTGCCCAGTTTAATAGATTTATAGCATAGAAATAGGCAGCCATTTAAAATTTGCGATCTGATAGCATCATAAACTATCAAAAAATAGAATCTAAAGTTCCCATCAAAAGCCTGGAAGTGAGATTCTGAATTGGAAACTGTTACTGATTTGACTTCCCTTCTTTTATAGAATCTGGAAAATTATAAGAGACTGCAGAACTCAACCCCCTAATTACAAAAGAAAAAAAAATCAGATAAGCAAAGCCCAGAGAGCTGAAGGGACTTCCTCAAAATCAGACAACTAGTTAGCAGTAGAGTCAGAATAGAGAATTTAGGTCTCTTGCATTATTATCCTCTGTTCCTTTCAGCACAGCATCTAGCTCAGCCTCTTGCTCAGAAAATAGGCATTATCCTAATTAACATATTTTCTGAGTTTCTCCCTGGGAGTAAATCAGGCATTCCAGGAAACTATTTGCCATATAACCTTAGAATCTAGTACAGTATAGATGCAACTTTAAACATCTAACAAGATAGTTGTTTGTTTGTTTGGGGGGAGGGGTGCTCTCAGGAGCATATAATAGTGACAAATAGTGAAAAATATATATCTTTACCTCCTCTGTATCTTAAAACAGTATCTGGGGGCGACTAGGTGATGCACTGAATAGAGCACTGGCCCACTGAATAGAGCACTGGCCCTGGAGTCAGGAAGACCTGAGTTCAAATCCAGCCTAAAACACTTAACACTTACTAGCTGTGTGACCTTGGGCAAGTTACTTAACCCCAACTGCCCTGCCTTCACCCCTTCAAAAAGAAAAAAAAATAGTATCTGTATCAGATCTAGAAATGAATTTGCATCCCTTTAAAAAAAGGCTTTTTTGGCAGCTTGGTAGCTTTAACCCACCCCACCACCATGTGTTACCCATAATTATCCATATAGATGTGAATATCTACCTATCTATCATTTAAATTGATATTTTCCCCTTTTGGTCAACGGTTTAGAAGTTTTTTTTTTTTATTTACATTTTTTTATTTTAAGCAATCAGGGTTAAGTAACTTGCTCAAGGTTACACAGCCAGCTATTTCTGGGTGTGGTGCTGAGTGTCAGAGCCCGGGTTTTGATCTCCAGGTCATCTCAACACTGGAGCCAGTGCTCTAACTCGCTGAGCCACCTGGCCACCCGGTTTAGAAGTCTTTTAATCCTTCCAAAAGCTTTTAGTTATTTTTATGCATGCATCACACTTTATCATTTTTTTTAACTCTTTCTATTAGTCTTACATTAGTCTTCATGCTAGTCCCTTTCCATTTAAATGATTATGATAAACACCTTTCAAATGTATTTCTCCTCCCCCCCCTTCCCCCCATGACTACTTATAGCCCCTTCAAGGCTTTTTAGCACATTAGGCATAGTACCTGTTGTTTATGCCTTTCTAAATAACTTATACTTTAGGTCACAATTCTTTTACCACTGCCTTTTAGATCTAGTCGTGACCAGTTTTGGCATCTAACTTGATGGATTCAGATCTTTACTCTTAAATCAATAGCTTTCATTTTTAAAAACACGTTTGTATTTATTAAATGTTCCCTAATTTCATTTTGAAAATCTAACATTCAATTTTTTAAATTTATTTCTAAATTCTCTCTTTACCTCCCACTCCTCTCTGACCCCTTGAGAAGCCAAGCAATATGATATCTATTATAAGTGTGAAGTCATATATAACATATTCCCTATTAGCCATGTTCCAAAAAAAGAAAAAAAAAGTGAAAAAAAAAAAACACCCTGTGCTTCAATCCTCATTCAGAGTTCATTAATTCTCTCTCTAGATGTGGATAAAATTTTTCCTCATGGATCCTTTGTAATTGTCTCAAATCATTGTCTTGATCTGAGTTAGCTAAGTCTTTCACAGTTGATCATTACAATATTGCTGTTACTGTGTACAATGTTCTCCTGTGAGCCATTATCTTTAAAAAACAGCTCTTAAGTCAAAATTTCACTTCTAGTTCATATGCATGTATACAGTATATTTATATTCCCTCTTCTTTCAAAATTATATTTCTAAAAGATGTATTTCTGTACTATCAGATGCCTTTATCCACCAAACTGAATTCTTTTATTAACACTGAAGTTTGTACTGATTCTTCTGGTACTGAGTCAGGGGATTTGCCTACAAAACATAGCTCTCCTCTAGAGTTACCTTGCATTTACAGGTGGTGCTGTTCAGAGATTCACTAAGAACTTTGCTAAAAACAAAACAATAACAATAAAAACAAAAACAAAAACAAACACTGCCCCCTCTTTTTCCCCTAAAAAGCCTTCTTCCTAGTATTGAAACATTTAGGAGTTATGTGTTGCTGTCTTCCCAATTCTGAATGGGCTGGTTTTAACTCTTTAATTAGTAGAATTTTTCCTCAATAATTGCAGCAACGACACCATTCATTGATTAGTACAAAGTCGTAGCATTAAAAAAAGAAACCACTTTCACTTTTATCTCAATTGATGAGACTTCTCCCAAGGGAACAAAGTAAGATTTCATAAAAGAACCCAGCACCCCAATACCACCACCCAAAAGAGAAAAGACTCAGACAGAGCCAGAGACAGACAGAGACAGAGAGAAATAAAACATTTATTAAGCACCATATGTCACAATCCATGATAAATACTATGGATATAAACATAAAGAAGGAAGAAATTTGTCTCACAGAAAAGGCAAGAATCATTTGGAGAAATAAGAAAGTAAATGAAAAGCTCCAACACAACAAATAAATATCATGGATTAAAATTGATATAAGGCATCTAAAGGAAAAAGGAATGAATCACTATCAATAATGACCCCTAAAACAAAACTGCCACTATCACAATGGTCCTAATAGCAGGAAAAAAAAATAAACATAAAGAAGGAAATAAAGCAAGTAATGGCGTCTATAGAAAAGGAATAAGATAAGATGGTAAAACTCTACATTATTCTTTGGAAATAATTGGAGGAAGTGGCATAAAAATAAGTTTTAAATGTCACTAGTTTTATAAACAAGTGTCAAGAATTATAAAACAGAGACAGAGAGGTAACTTAAGAGTAATTCTGAAAATATGAGGAAACAAAACCAAAATGAAATACTCATATATCAGGAAATCAAACAAGGAAATCTGTTAGATTTTAAAGACTGATTTCCTCAAATCAATGGACCCATTTTAGATTGAAATAATCCACAGGATACCGTAAAGAAACCTTAGATTCAGTTAACTGAGGCTCATTGCCATCAAACTGAAAGGATACAAATAGAAAGAGATAATTTAATAAATCAAATATTAATAACAAATATTTTTTAATTAAGATAAAAATAACAGAATGAAATGGGATAGATTTTTAAAATAGTAAATAAATTGAAAAATTTAATGTGATATATTGAGTGAATCCAGAGAGATTCCTTTCAGGTATAAGTTTACTAAATGACCATTAAGGTCTCTTTCAATTATCCAGTTCCATAAGTCTGTGAAAATAATTGAAAACTGACCTTCATCCCCAAATCAGTTACCTAACAAACCTTAGCAAGATTTTAATAATAGAAGAGAATAATTTAGGATAGCATAAGAAGAAAAACAAGAAAGAATTCTGGGAAAATGGATTTAATAAATGTTTTGGGAGAACTAAATGAGGAAAGTAGGGAATTATTACTCAACACATATAATATTCATGGAAATTGATGATTCTCTAGGTCATAAAGAATTCACAGATACATTTTAAAAGGCCAAAATTTCAAATATTATATACCTTACTTTGTTACTTCAAGGAGATGGAATTTCATCAATGTGGGAAACCCCTCTATAATTTAACAGGTCATGTTTGAGAGTTGTAGTTGCTAAAAAAAAATCATCCCCTATAGGCAACCTTATAATAATTCTTTCTGAACTTAGGCAACAGGGACTCAGGCAACAGAAAATCTGTGTTACCTCACTGAACTCCTACCAAACTCTTTATGGCATGATCAAGTCTGCCAGAGCATGTGGCACACTTGAATAGTCCATAAATACTCAGGGTTATCACTAGGCTATAATGAGCCACCAGAATTGGATTTTAGTGATGATTTGTAAACCTTAAATCAAGAAATGTTTATAATTAAGAAAAGAAATATGTTGAAATGTTTGAAATTCTAGATGGAGTCAAACGAATTCCTTAATAATGTTTGGATCAAATATCAAATTATATAAATATTAGCTATGTGATTGCTATAAATACAACATATAAGGATTATGCTTAGAATTATTACATCCTGGAAAACACAGTACCTTAGAAATTCAGGTTGGGGCAGCTAGGTGGTGCAGTGAGTAAAAGTGAGGGCCCCAGAGTCAGGAGGACCTGAGTTTGGATCCGGCCTCAGACACTTAACACACACACACACACACACACACACACACACACACACACACACACACTCACACTCACACACAAATTAGCCTTGTAATCTTGGGCAAGTAACTTAACCCCAATTGTCCTGCAAAAGGCAAAAAAAAATGCCAGTTTTATTTTCATCACTGCTGCAAATCTCAGATAACTTTTGAAGCAAAAGCCATGTTTGGAGAAAATAGTTGGTATAGAATATGGTGTCTGAAAACATCTGTCCTCCAGTTTCAATATCTGTAAAATAATAAAAAATGTTCCAGTTGGAGAACATAACTTCTATGATGCCTTCTAATTCTAACTCTATAATCCTATGATTATATAAACAAATTTTTGAAGTTTAATGCATGCCATAAAATATAGAAATGTCCAGTTCTGGACCAAGTATGGAGTGTACTCAGTGAGGAATAATGAAAACATTTTTCTGGCATTTTGCTGATCTAATCTAAATTTCTACATAAGAAGTGAGAGAGGGAGGGAGGGGAGAGAGAGAGAGAGAGAGAGAGAGAGAGAGAGAGAGAGAGAGAGAGAGAGAGAGAGAGAGAGAGAGAGAGGAGAGATGACACTACCTATGCAGATGCCAAAGGAAGTAAGGATAATAAAAAGAAAAATACTATTAAAATGCCCAATAATGGACAAGAATCAAAAACCCAATAAAAGAATCAGAGATAACATGAATGACTTCAGATATCTGTAAATATATGGCCAAAACTTACGTACCAAACAAGGAAAACTATCAATGTTATAACAAAAAAGCAAAACTAATGTTGTTAGTCATTCCTGAAAAAGTGGTAAAATAAAACCTTGGCTCTAGAAAAATAATACATTATTCCAAAAGCTGATATCTTTCTTAGGCACGAAGCATGCTCTTGAAATTATAAAAAAAAAAAGATCATTACTACTACCTAAATCTGGAGTGCTAAGTGAGCAAAAAGGATACTGTCAGAAGAGACCTAGGAAATACTGGCAAATATTCTAACAAAAAATTTTGTAGCAAGGTTGATGAATCTTCAGGATATATTTAGCAGCAAAATCAACAGCATGCAGGGGGATGCTCACTGACTCTCCAGTCAGAGGACTTGTTTTCAAAATCTTCCTTTGTCACTACTTAAGTCAATTAGTCTCCCATGACCCCAGTTTCCTCAACTGTGAAAGAATAGTGTTAGAGAATATAATTAGTCTTTGAGGTCCCTTCTAACTCTTGATCTATAATCATCTGAATATCTACTATAAAGAAGAGAAGTCTACAACTAATAAGCCTGGGAAACAACAGAATGGAGGTACTCCGTCTTATTCTTCTTCATATACACCCCTAGAATCTAACACAACATCTGGCACATCTCATATACATAACATATTTGTCAAAGGAATAAAGTGAATGAGGAACTGAAGCCAGTCATGCCTGATGCAACTTTGAATGTAAGTGATTTAATTTACAAAATCAGTTTCCTAACTTGTAAAGGGAGGGAATTGCATCAAATGAAGCTTATGGTATCTTCCTACTCCATCATTACATAAGTATGATTCTGTATCAGTATAAGTCTCAATGCAACTAAAGCGTTGTGCCTCTTATATGTAAGCGGTTTTTTTTTTGTTTTGTTTGTTTCTAAACTGAAGTCCATGGATAACACCTTAAGGCAAAATTATTTGTAAGGATTTTAACAGCTCATTCATCTGAAAAAAAAAACCCGAAGTTACATTAAATAGTTTTTAAAGTGTCTTGCAGCTTTATCTACATTTTTAGGTTTGAAAAAATCTGTGATAGGATGACAGTGTAAGTGATGAAATTGTTAAAAAGGAGTGGATGTGCAGATGAAAACTGAACAGGGTGGGAAATGAATTCACCCAATGATCATAGAGAGGGAAGAAGCAGTGGTTACATCAGTGCCCATCCTTGCTATCATTGTCAATTTGCTATCTGTAGTATGCTAGGAAATAAGGCAGAATTAGGAGTTAGGAGAAATGGGCAGTCAAATCTCTGCTCTTTTACTTGCTACCTGTGTAATCCTGGGAAAGACACTTGACCTCCCTGGGCCTCAGTTTTTCATTGACAAAATTAAATTTTTGTATTAAATAACTTCTTTATACCCTGCCAGCAGTAACCAAATTCCCTTATAATTAACCAGCTGTGGAGCTGTATGTGGGTTTCACTTTTGATCATATAATACGTAAAGATTGTATAATTACTTTGCTCATTCCACCAGGTCAGCAATACTATATATACTATGTTTATTCATAAATCTAATGTGCCTATTTTTTCTAAATACATTAATTAATTTATTAATTCAGCTGACATTTAATAAGTAGTTATTCTATTGTAACACATAAATCTAGGCAGTCAGGGGGAAATGAAGAAGAACGGTAGTCCCTACCCATCAGCAATTTACAGTTGAGGAATTATAAGGCAAATATACAAGTATCTTAAATATGAAAGTATCTAAAACACACAAAAAAGGAGGGACAATTTTATAGAATCAAAGCATCTCCTAAGTGGAAGAGACCTTAGAACACAGAATGTTAGAACTGAAAGGGACTTTCAACATATGATGTTGGAGATTATGAGAGACCTCAGAATATAGGAAACTACTGCTAGAGTCCATACAACATAGTGTCAGATCTGGAACACATAACACCAAACTATCAATTTTAATCATCCTTGACTAGAACCTCATTCTCATGAGAAGAATATGGCTAAAGACAATCACTTGTATTGAATAGTATTTTCTCCTCCGCTCAATGGATTCAATATAGTGTGACATTTGGTTCTCACATTTGAAAGGTTTGCCTAACAGAGATAAGTAAAGGATGAACAAAGAAAGTCCTTTACAGAATTAGCATCAATTACTTCTCATGGTTTTGGGATCATAAACTCAAAGCACTATTATAATCATCATAGGGCCCTTGTTTTTAGCTCACTGATTATGATGGGTCAAGGAACAGAAATCACAGTCTCATGGTGCTTAAACTTACAGCTCCTTAAGGGAGACCATGAATTTCCAGTGAACTCAAATGAAGCAGTCACTGAATATGGACAGAAAAACAAACAGCATAAGGATGGTGATAAAAGAATATCAGGGAAGGAATCAGTACCTTCTTTAGAACTCAGATAAGAAATGACATATAGAACTCCAGGGGATAACATCTGAACATTTAGAGATTGGGAGATCATTATTTTCTTCTTTTTATTAATTTAGCCTTATACATGAAATCCATCTGAAGATTCTTCTGCCAGTTCTGTTTCTGTTAAATGTCTTGTAATTCAGTCACTCAATTCTGAATAGATCAAGATGCTTCACTCTAAGCCCTACTAGTGCTGAATTTTAAAATGATAGCATAATAATTTACTGTGTACTTTATTTGATATAATGGTTTATAATGTTACCAAAGGTAATATATTATTAAAAGAGAGATTTATCAGTTTTTAATATTATTTTTCTTGAATCAAATCCTCTGTTCATTTCTTTAGGAAACTGAGATATAAACTGCTTTTCTTAGAATATCAATCTTGGCCCTTCTCCTCAGCCCTTAGCTCTCTAAAACCGTCTTCTTCTCTTGGGGAAGAGGAAGGGGAAAGGATGGGTGGGTCTCTTCCAGCAGCCACAACAGGGACAAAAAACAGAGGCTCTGAAGGCCTCCTCGGACCTCTCTTGACCCTTTGGCTTTACAATGCTATGGGACCTTGGATGCATGGTTATCCTTGGAGGGTCGAATTTAAAAAAATTTTTAAAAGACTATTTTTTTCATTTGGCATAGATGATGAGCTCTGCCACCATGAATGATCATCCCGATGCACTATCAGTATTTAACCTACTTCGGGATCCTGCAGCAGAACTGCTAAATGTCCAAGATCAAGGATGTCTGCCAGACCTTATTTTGTTTATGGACCGCCTCAATCCTCTAGTTTTACTAACTCTGCACTACTTGGCAGAATGCTGGAATAACTGAAAATATGAAAGATGAACAGGGTAGGATGTTGAGCTTGCAAAATGTAATACAAAAGACTCAAGGAGAGACTAAACTAGCTTCTGAAATCTATGATATCCTTCAGTCATCCAACATGGTAAATACTGGCAGTGTCAATGAAATGAACTCACCTGGAAGGAAAAATCATTTTTTTCTTGGGACTACAAACAAGTGTGCCAAAACAACGTTTTTGTATATAGATGATGGCCTTGATGATTCTTCTTGGAGAAATCTTTGTGAAGAATTAATTTTTTTGAAAATTAAAGGAATTATTAGTTTTATATTTCAAATGGCTATTCAGGGATGTGTTGTTCGAATACATTCAGATTTGAAAGTAGAGGCTTTGGCAACAGCAGTGACATCAACCAAAGTTATGAAAGCCCAGCAAGTTGTGAAAAGTAAAACAGGAGAAGAAATGCTGGTCCCATCCCAAGATATTCCTGTAGAAGTACAATAGAATATAGACCTACCTGACTATCTGCCTGAGGATAAGAGTCCTATAAAGGAATAAGATAAAAGAGGATCTTGAGCTGGGTCAGTCTCAGAAGGTGGAGCCAGCTGGTTGAGAATAGCTCCAAACTTTTTATCCCATTACTTTTATTGGTGACTTAAATTTGAGGCTCAAGGGCTATGTGAACCAACAAGGGGACAGTTTTCCATCGGTGTGGTGAACTATCAAGTTCAAATTGCAATAAGTTACCAGGAAAAGTTTTTAGATTAAATAACTACGTATGCTGCATTTTACGTTTTTGGGATGTTTAACCTGCCAGGTGGTTAAAAGGGACAGATACCTCAGATGGAAATGATTTATTTGTGGAGGGTATTTATTGCTTTTGTTTTCATATGTTTTGTTGCCTCATTTAAAAAAATATCCATGTGTGGGTCCACTATTAAAATCAAACTTTTGTGCATGTGCAGCTTTAAATTTTATTTCACCTGCAACATGTGATTAGCAAATTCTCTTCTCAATTTTCAGGACTTTGTTTTCAGGATAATTATTTTAATTCCAAGTTGTACCTGAATCATTACCTTTTTTTTGGAGGGGAGGTGTAGTGGGGGAGGATGGTTCCTTGCTTCTAATGAAGGATGTTGGTTTTGTTACTCTTTAGTAAGGCAGCAAGAGGAAAATACAGCTGCTTTTTCTTTCTCCTTTTTCCACTCCTTTTGTTTTTGCCAACCATCTTTGCAAAAGCTTACTTTTCTGTAGCATTTTATGTATTCGAATTTATTTATTTGAATACAGTAATCCCTAGAATATTTTTCAAATTATTTTGTTATCCCCAGAACATTGGTATTTTGTATGACTGACAAAGAATTAATTGAGTAGAAGAAAATGCGATTGTGTTGCTGGTTATACTGCTTTTAAAGAATATTTAACTGTGTGTGATGGCATATAGTTGGCATTGACTGCTATTTGGTCAGGCTCAAATTAGATCTGGAAAGTTATAATTTCGGGGAGGAGCCAAGATGGCAGCATAGAAGCAGGGAAATTCCGTGAGCTCCCCGCATAAGCACCTCAAATACCTATAAAATATGACTCTAAACAAATTATAGAGCTATACAACCCACACAGTGACAGAGAGAAACAAATATCCCACTGAAGGCAGCCCAGAAGGCTGACAGGAAGAGTCTATTGTACCAAGCTGGGAGCCAAGCCCAGCCCCAGGTGAGCCCGCTGTTTTAGCCACAGAGTGGTCCTTACCAGCAGAGGCTGGATGGGGACCTCTGGAGAGTGGATTACCAGCAGCTGTGGCAGTTTCCAGAATTATCAACCCATAAATGCCAAAGGCAAAGTAAAAGGTCAGTGTAGAACTCTTTTAGAACTGGGGGGGACGGAGGCGCAGTCCAGCCCCTGTCTCCAGAGTGAAAAGCAGCAGAGGCACTGCAACTATGCAGCCGTCTCCACATGGCTGCTTCAGAACTCCTGGCCTGCAGATTGTAGGGAGACCAAGCGACCCTTCAGAGAGTAATCACTCTTGCTTTAACCTGCCTGGATCTGGATCGCTGTCTTGGGTGGTGGTCCTGGGGTGTGTGACCAGTGAGCCAGAGCTTGTGGTGTCTGTAGAGAGGGTGCCCAACTAATAGCTCCAGCAGCTGTGAAAACACCAGTAATTTGGGACAAATCTCTCCTCTCTGGAAGCAGAGTTCTACTGAGGCAAAGGGCTCAAAAGTCAAGTAATTGAGTGGCAACATGAGCAATCAAAGGAAGCAAAGCAAGCACAGCAATCAAACCTTAGATTCCTTTTTTGGGGACATAAAAGATCAAAGCATGGAACAGGAGGAAAACAATGAAATCAGAACTCCTGCACCAAAAGTTTCCAAGAAAGATATGAACTGATTAGAGGCCATGGAGGAGTTCAAGAAGGATTTTGAAAATCAAGTAAGAGAAGTGGAGGAAAAATTGGGAAGAGAAATGAGAATGATGCAAGAAAATCATGAAAAGAAAGTCAACAACCTGACTGAATAAAATAACTCCTTAAAAAAAAAAAACTAACTCAAATGACAAAAGAGGCCCAAAAAGCCAATGAGGAGAAGAATGCCTTAAAAAAACAATATTTGCCAGATGGAAAAAGAATTTCAAAAGTTCACTGAAGAAAATAATTCCTTCAAAATTAGATTGGAGCAAATGGAAACTAATGACTTTATGAGAAATTAAGATCCTATTAAACAGATCCAAACGAACAGAAAATTATAATTTACTCAAGTGATGTCCACTATAGTCTAGCCTTATGCAGGAAATAGCTTATAGGCTTTCGTTTGTAATTGTGCATTATCTCTTACTGTTGAAGTTTAAACTCAGGGACACCAAAAACTAATGGGGTTTCATTATGTGTTGTGGTGGAACCCTCTCAAAGAATTCAGAGTCAGATCACCTTTTATCCAAGTATAGTCATTTATTGAGATTGATGCTTCTCATGAAGTGGGCTAAGTTCTAGGAGGAACCAGCAACTTCAGAGAAAGTAAGATGGATTTTTATAGGGTAAAAATGCTGAATACACAATAAGAATTTACATAAGATATAGGAATATGATTAATATTAAAAAGGCAGGAGGAATTTTTTTTAAGGGATTAGGTAATGGAGGAGTGGTGTCATCAATGGTTTAGTAGTTAAGCATTCTGGTCATGCTGCCATTCAGTTGGCTAACTATTGTGGTCCTGTCTGGTCAAGATAGGTAGTTAAGTATTGTGGTCCTGTCTTGGGCTAGGTGGATGATATGATTGTGATTTAATACAAGAACACACCCATTTCTGTGGGAATGGGTGCGGGGCCAGTGACTAGGTGGAGGCAGTGACTGGGTTTCCATCACATGGGCACACCTGCTGTTGGGTAATAAATACGAGTTCATGGACACACCTGTTGTTCCATTGAGCAGTGAGGCATATATGAACAAGATAGGACATTAGTGGGGAGGGGCCGAGGAGGGAAGGAGGGTAGGTAGTTACAGTAGGTCTGCTGTTTATTATAGCCTATAATGAAGTTAGGATATTGGGGCTGGGGGCAGCTTTATTAGGATTTCATTTCTACTAACAAAAATAATAATAGTTAAAGCTGATAAGAACTTGAAAAACTACACAATGAAATGAATGCCTATTATGCCTCAGTGCCCTTGCAGTAGATTCTGAACTTAAGCATCAATTGCTTGGCAGGTGCCTATTCAGAAGATGTTTCCTTAAATCACCTCTCTAGAATTTCTCATACACATGCAGCAGTGGGTATTATACAGGGTAAGGCTGAGGGAGGAAATGGAGTGAGGTAAGAATACAAACAGTTATCATTTGTAGACAAAAGTCGAAGAATGTCTTTGGCCCTTTAATCTTGTCTCATCATATCCAGTTAGTTTTAAAAACGATTTTGTCAAAGGTAAGATTTATTTTGTTTTGCTTTTGTAAATATGATTTAAGACATGTGCACAATGCTTAATTAAATTTCTGAACTATTTGGAAACTAAGAACAATGCTCTCTGGGAATGTGATTGACAAACGTCAATGCTGTTGTGACTAAAAGCCAACACAAAGTGGTTGAAGATGTTCTTTTTGTGGCAATGTTTGCAACTCATTATTTGGAACTGCAGTGAAAATTTAGGCTGGAAGTCTTCTTCTTCCTACTTATCTCTAACAATTAAAAATCTTCAGCATTATGAGAGGAAAATTATTGTGAAATTAATACCACTAATGAAAGTCTGGAATTCATTCATTTGAATTGTGGCTTTCTGGAGGAGTGAGGGGTGTATTTGCAGACTAATTGTTTGTGAGGTGTTTTTTTTTAAGTGTATCTAGTATTTGATTCAGGTGACATTCACAGGCTGAAAACACAAGCTTTGAGGTGCATGGATTGCTTTAAATATGTAATACAACTTGCTGCTTAGAATGTTACAATACCAGATTTGTTTTGTTCTTTAAAAAAAAATCATCCTTTCTGTAGACATGAATGTGAAGTTTTCTTTTCTGTATTAACAACTGTTTGCATTTTATTTTGTGTTACATCTACTTGTTAAATAATGACATACAATCCTTTGATAGTAATGGTTCAGTAGAAGTTAGTACTGAAGTTTTGATTTTTGTGTGTTTAAATTCAAAATATTCTTCTTTTGCCAATGTTACAGATCTTGTAGAACAGTTAAGATATCTGTAAGGTATTTCTTTTTCTTTTAAAAAATGTATATATTGTAAAATAATAAAAAGTAACATAACTAAAAAGAATATCAACCATGCACCTTTCTATATAGAACATTGTTTTATGAATTGATTTTGCTCAGCAATCTTTTGAGTTACTATAAGTACCTCAATAATAGTACCATATAAGGACTTCAATAGTACTACAAGTACAAATAAGTACTACAATAGTACTACAAGTATCATCACCTCCATTGTACAGGTAGAAAATCTGGAACTTAAGGAGCGGCCAGGTGGCTCAGAAAGTAAGAGCACCGGCTCCAGTGTTGGGATGACCTGGGGATCAAATCCGGGCTCAGATACTCAGCACCACACCCAGAAATAACTGGCTGTGTAACCTTGAGCAAGTTACTTAATCCCGATTGCTTAAAAAAAAAAATCTGGAACTTAGAGGTATGTCTCTTGCCAAGAGCAATATAGCTAGTAAGTGTTTAGGAGCAAGATTTGAACTAGGTCTCTTATAACTCCAAGTTGAGTGCTTTAAAAAAATCCTCACTACACTATACTGCCTCAAATCAGTGCTTAGATGTAATTTATTGTGTTAGATAATAAGACTTGTTAACAGGGGATTTGTCATCACCATTTTGATCAAATTTCTTTTTAAGCCAGTAACCTTGAAATGATCTTTTTTCATTTCTAAAAAAAATAATCCAACAATCATTCCTTGTATACCTTTGTATTTTATTTTTAACTCTTCCTTTCTAAGACACCAAAAGTTTTTATGAATCTTTAATCACCTCTCCCTAGACTGTTTTCTTGTAACTTCTGTTTATATACTCTGAAGCTCGGGGTGCTGACTTTTCCCCCTGAAAAATGTAAATGATATATTTGATTGATTAAAGCAAGATTATTAACCCATTTTGAGTTGCTTTCCTTTAGACAACCTGTGTTGTCAGCCACCCTGGGCTTGCTGGGGTTCTTGCTGCTACAAATATTTTCTCTATGAACTGGGAGCTATGGAATTTGCCTATAATATTCTTCGGAGTTTTCATTTTGGTATCTCTTTTAGGAAGTGATTATTAGATTCTTTCAATTTCTATTTTATTCTCTGGTTATAGAACATAAAGGCAATTTTCCATTTTAATTTCTTGAAATGTGATGTCCAGTCTCCTTTAAAACACATTTTGAGCTAGAAAAATTGTGTGCAAATTTTCCTACTGAAAGTTCTATTAAAGCCTCACCAAACAGTCTTTCTCCTCCAAAGGTATAGTTGTGTCTCAAAATGACAGTGTCACAAAACTTCCAAAAGATAATTGTGCTCCTGTTTCCATACTTATTGTTTTCACTGTTTTTAGCCCTTGCTTTTTTGTCTCAGTCAGGCTCTTTAGAAATTATTGGCCCCAAAGTGAGAGAAAAATAGAAATAGGTTAAGTTAGATTACTACCTCAGTTGCAGGCCCTCTTTCTTTTTTTTTTTATAAAGCAATCGGGGTTAAGTAACTTGCTCAAGGTTACATGGCCACTTATTGCTGGGTGTGGTGCTGAGTATCTGAGACGGGATTTGATCCAGGTCGTCCCAACACTGGAGCCTGTGCTCTTACTCGCTGAGCCACCTGGCCGCCCCTAAGCAATTCGGGTTAAGTAACTTGCTCAAGGTTACACGGCCAGGTGTTTCTGGGTGGGTGCTAAGTGTCTGAGCCTGGGATTTGATCTCCAGGTCTTCTCAACACTGGAGCTGGTGCTCTTACTAGCTGTGCTACCTGGCCGCCCCACAGGCCCTCTTTCTTGCTGCTGGTGCAATCTGTTCTATGGTTCACCTAAATTAGCCCTTCTTGTTCTTCCTCATATATGAAACTTCTATTGCCATTTCTTTGCCTTTTCATTTCCCTATGCACAGAACATTCTTCACTTTTTCTTCTTACTTTCCTTCAACACTTGGCTCAAGAATCACCTTTTAAATGAAGCTTTCCCCACTTCCTCATCTGATAGTGTCTCCCCCTCAAAAATTATTTGTATATACTTATGAATATGTGTGTAAGCTCCTTCAAGGACAGCTTGGTGGCACAGGGGATAGAATAGCACACCTGGAGACAGGAAGACTTAGTTCAAATTCAATCTTGGACATTTACTAGCTTTGTGACCCTAGTCAAGTCAATTAACCTTGTTTGCCTCGGCTTTTTCTTCTGTAAAATTAACTGGAGAAGAAAATAGCAAATCATTATATTAGCTTCACTAAGAAAACCCCAAATAGATTCGTGAGGAATCAAACACAAATTACGGGACTATCACAACAACAATAATAACAACAAAGGTTCTTGAGGGTAGGGGCTGTTTCACTGTTGCCTCTGTGACCCCAGGACTTAGTATGATGAATGGTACATAGCAGATAGTTAATAAATGTTTGTTGATTAATTGACTCAAACTGGTTCTCTTACTTACTTACCAAGCCCCATGGATTTCTTGGAGGTTACAGAAAATGAAAGCAGAATTTGATGAGTGAATGAAGGAGAAATGAAAAATCATTTATCACTTGGTAAGCATTGATTAAGTGCTTAGTATGTTTATGACACTGTGCTCAGCAAATGTGGTTTTAAAGAAAGACATAAAAATGGCTCCTTCTCTCAATTAACTCACATTCTAATGAAGGAAACAACATCCAAACAACTATGTACGTACAGACATTGAATGTAAATTATCTCAAAGAGAAGGCACTATCTCTGGAGCAGACCACAAAAGGCCTCTGAGGTTTGAGTCAAGGCTCGAAAGAAGCCATGGGAGCCAGTAAGTAGAGATGAAGAAGTAAAGGATTCTGAGCATGGGGGACAACAATTTAAAAGCCATAGACTCAGAAAAAGAATTTACTATATGCCAAACATTTTGTTAAATTTGGAGGATATAAATGGAAGTAGCCAAAACTTTTCCTGATCTCAACTTGGGCTAGAGAAACAGCACATAAAAGATTCAGCTACAGACCAAATGAAATTGGAGGCGTCACTTTTCCTTTCAAATTCCCCAATCTGTAAAATAAGGAAGTTGAACTAATTGACCAGGCTTTTAGCCTGTTCCCAGCATTTATCTTCTAGGGGAGTAATTCTGATGGAGAAGAGACCCACCATACCCACCACTGTCAGCACCAACTGTTGATCAACTGTTTCTGATAGGGTCAGCAAGCCCAGATAGTTAAAGCATCCAAGACCTCCTGAGGGAAAGGTAGGAAGCCACATGTGTTAGGTGAGTCAACCTATTTTCATCACCCTGATCACCAACTCTTATTGGAAGCTGCCTAGGACTCAAGAAACAGCAAAACTATGTTGTTTCCCAGACTAGCCAATATCAAGTGAAGCAGCCTATTGAAGAGAGGGCCTTGCCACCATCAACTCTAACAGTCAAACAGCTCCTAACAATGTCTAGGTAATGCTAAAATCGCAAGGAATAGAAGTGTTCCACCGCCATTAAACATCAATCCTATTACTAACCTAATCTCCATAGCTATAATTAAAGGAAGCAAGACTTGTGGGAATATTACCTACCAGCTGTCTCTGCAGGTACTGCTCTCTCTACCTCTTCAGGAGCCACTGCTATTGTTGTCCCCAAAATAGGTCATTATCAAAGGCCCTGACACTTTCAAATGCCTAAATTTAAGAAATATAAATGGTTTCTAATAATAAAAATAACATTATAGGACATGCATTAAGATCCGCTTTGCTGCTGCACCCAGAGAATTATGGAGCCTTTCCATTTGACTTGAATCTGAAATATGCTCTATGTGTTGTCTCTTCTTATTACAATATGAATCTGGCTTGCCTTTTTGTTTGTTTCCCCAGAACTTGTTATAGTTTTTGGTATGGAGTAAATTTGCAACAAATGCTTTTTAATTCAATCATTCTTTAATTATTTCAACTAACATTCAAACCACAAGCAACTTGAGAATAGTTCATTTGAAGGCAGAGCCTGATAAAATCCATCCAGGGTCTTTTAGTGAAAATGCTACTTTTGTATAGATGAATATTAGTGGTAATGTAGCCACGGTTTCCAAAATATCGTTTGGAAATTTCCCAAGGCACAATATTGTTTGGACTGGAGGTTCATGGACACTTGTGAGTGACGGTGCCAAGGTTGATGTTTGGTCTTTAGAATCAAGTAGTGACAGATCAGTGGGACTGAAAATATGATGTTAATTTCCCTTCACATCAGTGAGAAGGCCTATGCCGGGTACTTGTAACTCTCTGATTTGTCTGTGTTTTTCTAATACAAGACCAAAAAAAATTACATTGGTTGTGTTCCTAGGTAACCAAGTGACTCTCTGAAATAGTTTCTTTTACTTTACTGTAAAGATTCAAATTTATAAACTGTATTTTATTTTTTGCTTTTTTTTTTGGAGGGAGGAAGGCAGGGTATTTGGGGTTAAGTGACTTGCCCAAGGTCACATGGCTAATAAGTGTTAAGTTTCTGAGGTTGGATTTGAACTCAGGTTTTCCTGACTCCAGGGCCAGTGCTCTATTCACTCTGCCACCTAGCCATCCCCAAATTTATAAACTTTATGCAATCCCATCAATGATACTATTTCTAGGATATGTTAAATTCTAGAAAGGTGCTTCAAATCCTGACAAATAAATTGGTAGGCCTAAATAAAACAACAACAACAAAAACAAAAATAAAGGAATTGTTTATCACAATTCTAATTTAAATTACAAAAATTTATTTAAAAACATACTACTTGTCTCCCTTTCACCCATATCATTCTTGTCTCCTAGTACTTCCATACCCCCCATTCATATGGGAGCATAGAAGATACTACTAGACGTTATCTTATACATCAAATATTCAAACATCTTAAATAATTTTCATGACAGAATTGAAACTTATTTTGAGAAAACTCAAAGGAGCACCCACATATGTGAAATAATGAATTTGGGTTTTGAGGAATTTATTTTGGAAACTTGAACTCTCTTAAATTTGCATGCCAGGAACTCTTAGCTGTCAAATCCCTGACTGCTATGCTTAGTTTCCTGAAGAACAAAGACAGAGCAAATTGACGTCCCCTAAATGTCAGAAGGACTCCTTTATGCCTAAACATAAGCAAAATAAACAAAAATGAAGTAAGACTTTATTGATTTTTTTCTCTGGATTTGTAGTGATTTTTTTTTCTGGCTATGGCTTCATTATTTTAAATTTCCTCATTTCATTCTCTGATCTTTCAATAAATTTTTGCACTTTTGAATGCATTGGAGCCAGAAGCTTCCATTCAATTATACGTGTCATCAGCACAGGGAACAGGATGGAAGAGGCAGGAATAAAGGTTTGGTTGTTGAGTTTTTAGCATGAGTAAAATTTGGGATTGGCTCCAATAAATGCAATTGTGATGAATATGGAGTACTTGCAACTACTGGGATAATTATCACCAATATTTAAAATATTTTAATGCCTTACTCATTTATGACTTCTTGCCTGGCTTATTGCAATAGCCTCCTAATTGGTATTTATACACCAAATGTATCCCTTAACAAATCTGTCCCTCACACAGAAACAGCTGCCAAATTGATGTTCCTAAAATATTCTTATGGCCGTGGTGCTCTTCTGCTCCAAAAGCTCCAGTGATTCCCTATAACCTCTAGGATAAAATGCCATACATATACAACATTCTATCATCCATCTCCAACACCTTGCATAAGTTGTCACCCAATCATTAAATAGTCTCCTTCATGACTTCCATTTCTCAGAGTTCCTAGCTTCCTTCAAAGTTACACTTATTTCCCATCTAGTATACTAGACTTTTCCCAATTCCTCCAACAACTAGACCCCCTTTTCTGAAACTAATTTGTATTACCTAAAGGCCTCTAGCTGGTTAGTAGATAAATGGCTGGAGCTGGAGTCAGGAAAACCTGGCTCCAATTCTACTTACATGAATATGATGCTATCTGCATGACCCTGGGCAGGTTAATTAACTTTCCTCACACTCATTTTCCTCATTTTTAAAATTGAGATAACAGTAGGAACAACCTCATAGAGTTGTGTGAGAATCAAGTGAGATAATATATGCAAAGTTCTTGAAAACTTGTGTCATATAAATGCAATAAACCCCTGTACTAGATTCAAGTGCCACAAAATATTCTGTTTTTCCCAATTGATCCCACTAATTTTGTAGGAGAACTGAGTTCCCTATCATGGAAAATATTCATACAAAGTTTGGGTAACTATATTTTCCAGAAATGTTGTCTAAGTCATTGGGGGAAGAGGGTTTGATTTAATTAGATGATGTCTAATGACCCTCCAGTTCTAAGATTCTACAAATGTAGTCATAACAAATAAAAGAGGCAAAAGCAGTGTGGTCCAGTTGAAAGATAATTGATTTTAGAGTCAGACCATGTATGTTTAAATCCTGCCTCTTTTCTTTACTATCTGTGCGAATGACCTTGGGAATGTAATTTAACCTTCTTGGTCTTCAGTTTTCTCATTTGTAAAATGATATAGTTGAATAAGAAGACCAGTAACCTTCTAGCTGTAAATATATGCTTTTATACTCTCTTTTCCTCTTTTACGTCTTAAGTGTTGCCACATTATAATCAAGGCAATAGCAGAGTCAGGACCAATAGGTAGAAGACTCAGTCAACAAAGATCAGAAATAAAGAAAGAGTCAAGTCTATGTTCTGTTTTCAAAGAACTCTCCCAAGTAGGATAATATGAATCTGCTGATGATGTTAGTGATCCCTTCTTTATGCAGTTAATCAAGGTCTATACAAAATGGTTGTGGCAGTATAGCAATGAGTTGGTCAATCAACTAACATTGATTAAGCATTTATTATATACCAAACACTGTGCTAGGCACTGGGAAGGAAGGATGTATTTATTATGTACCTCCTATAATCCAGAAACTGTGCTAAGTGTTTTATAAATATTATCTCAGTTAATCCTCACCACCGCTATTTGAGGAGCACATTATAGGCTCTATTATCATTCCCATTTTACTGTTGAGGAAACTAATGCAGACAGAGTTGACCTGTCCAGGGTCACACATCTAGTAAGCATTGGAGATCAGATTTGAACTCAAATCTTTCTGATTCCAGGCCTGGTGCTCTCTCCACTATACCACTCAGCTGCCTGGATTTACAGAGAAAGGCAAAAAGTATTCTTGACATCCAAGAACTCACATTCCAAGGGAGGAGCCAGTATGTAATTCTGTAATAAAAGACATATACAGAGTATATGGAAAGCAATCTTAGAAGGAAGATTGAGGGAATGGAAAAGACCTCCTGCTGAGGGAATATTTGAGCTTAGTTTTGAAATAAGGAAGAGGAATTAAGAAGTGGGATAAGGAAAGAGAATCCCAAGTATATGGAACACCATACACAGAGATGTGGGAGATAAAGTGTCACGTTCAGTAAACTATAAATAATTTAACGTAACCACCGTGTTTCCCTGATAATAAGACCTATCCCGAAAATAAGCCCTCCCCTTACTGTGTAAGATTCCTCTAAAATAAGCCCTCCCCCGAAAATAAGCCCTATTGAGATTGCTACTGTAGTGAAGGTGATCCCCTGCGCTACACGCTACATTACGGTACCCTCTGTATGCACCGTCCTCCCCCCCTGCCGTGAAACGCACACCATGCCCCGAGCTGCATCCAATCAGAGCTGCAGCAGTGAGCGCATCATCCTGTTCTTCCCCAGTGATTTGCTTATTGAATAAACGTACATTTTTTTTTTGTTCACATTTACCTGTTTATTAAAATTGCTGTCAATGTTCATTAAAATAAGCCCTCCCCTGAAAATAAGCCCTCTGGTGTTTTTCTGTCCAAAAAAAAATAATAAGACAGTGTCTTATTATCAGGGAAACACGGTAGGAGTAAAGCATAGGGTTTGAGCAATATGACGGGGCCAGGTTATATTTTATTTCTCCCTGTCCCTTTCAAAGAAGCACAGAATTTTACAGCTTGACAAAAATCAAAGTCTTTCTATTTCAACCCTTACCTGAGAAGGAATTCTCTATTACTTCTTCATACAGCTTCTCCTTGAATATAATCAAATGAAGGGAATTCTTTCCTTGCTGAGGTAGAACATTCCAATTTTCAGCAGTTTAAACTAGGGGTGAGTTATCTCTTAGCCTTAGAAATAAGTGCATGCCATGTAGTTCTAATCTTGAATGTGAACTGTTGTCCTCTAAAGTCTATAGTGACAGGTTACTGCTCCACTGTACCCCTTGAACAAAGGATAAGTGGCTAAATGTTTAACTCATCTGCAGAATTGGAATTTTCTTTTAAATGCAGAATTCACTTTTACTGTTGATAGTATTGCTTCTCACAACATTTTCCACCCATTGGAAAAAATGAAAATAGATAATCATGTTGCCAATACTTTAAAAATACCAGTATTTTGGAATGATTTTATTTGGCAGGCATTACTCTAACGTTGAGGAGTCTTAAAACATTTAGATGCTAACAAATACATAAATTGGCCATATGGGGCCCCAAGTAAGCTTTTTCCATTTGTACTAGAAAGTTTCACGCATCTGCCAACGAAACCATTCCCTGCTCTAATGTTCAGACTGTAAAATGAAATAATTTATGTGTAACTCCTGTCTCAAGGCTGATGGAGACACTGCTCTGACTTCCCTTCCAAAAATAAAAGCTTAGAGACTATGGAGTATTGGAGCAGTGGAAGTCTTAAAGCAGGTCCTCTAACAAGGGTTGAGGAGAAGAGGAACGTGAGAAAGAGTTCTTTTGCCTAAAAGAAGAAAAATGGAGACTAAACATTTTAAAGAAAACTTAAAGACAAAACAAGGGCACAGTTGAAGATGCGGCTAAATTGAGAAGAGAGTTTCAGTTCTGGGAATGGGATTTTTAAAAAATTATTTTATTTTTAAAATGTTTTTTCCACTTAATAATATTTTATTTTTTCAAAATACATGTAAATTTAGTTTTCAACATTCACTTTTCTAAGAATTTGAATTCTGATTTTTCTTCCTTCTCTCCCTCCTCAAGATGGTATGCAATTTGATATAGGCTATACGTGTACAATTCTGTTATTAGACATATTTCCGTATTAGTCATGATGTGAAGGAATGATCAGAACAATAAGGAAAAGCCATGAGAAAAAAAATACTATGCTTTCATCTGCATTCATACTCCCTAGTTCTTTCTCCAGATGTGGATAGCATTTTCCATCATAAGTCTTTGGAAATTCTCTTTGATCATTGTATTTCTTGTAATGGAAGGCATCACCACAATTTTCAAATCATTGCTACCATAAAAAGAGCTGCTACAAATATTTTTGTACATGTAGGCTCTTTTTCCTTTTCGATGTATGCCTTTTGGATACAGACCTACTAGATGCATTAAAGGGTATGAACAGTTTAAAGTCCTTTGGGCATAGTTACAAATTGCTCTCCAGAATGGTTGGATCAGTGCACAACTTCCCCAACAATGCATTAGTGTTCTAGTTTTCCTGTATCCTCTTATCATTTTCCTTTTCTGTCATATTAAACAATCTGATAGGTATGAGGTGGTACCTCAGAGTCGTTTTAATTTGCATTTCTCTAATCAATAGTGATGCAGAGCATTTTTTTTTCATATGACTAGAGATAATATTTCCTCACCTGAAAACTCCCTGCTTTCAAATCCTTTCACCATTTATCAATTGGGAAATGACTAGTATTATTTTAGAGTTTATCCAGTTCTCTATATATTTTATGAATGAGGCCTTTATCAGAAGCAATGACTGCCAAAAAAGGTTTACCATCTTTCTGTTTTCCTTCTAATCTTGGTTGCAGTGGGTTTGTGCAAAAACTTTTAAATTTAATGTAATCTTTGCATCTCATAATGTTCTCCATCTCATGCTTGGTCAGAAATTCATTTGGTCTCCATAGATCTGACAGATAAACTATTCTTTTCTCTCTTAATTTGCTTATGGTATCACCCTTTATGTATAAACCATGTACCCATTTTGACCTTATCTTGAATATGATGAGAGATGTTGGTCTATGCCTAGTCTCTGCCATAATATTTTCCAGTTTTCCCAGCAGTTT
This sequence comes from Petaurus breviceps papuanus, assembly GCF_028583685.1. Lineage (NCBI taxonomy): Eukaryota > Metazoa > Chordata > Mammalia > Diprotodontia > Petauridae > Petaurus > Petaurus breviceps. The sequence continues at coordinate 2,081,616 of NW_027187244.1, forward strand.
TTGTTAAACAATGAGTTCTTATCCCAGAAGCTGGAGTCTTTGGGCTTACCACACAATAGATTACTATAGATATTTATAATTGGGTCTTGTGTGCTTAGGCACACAAAACAAAAGCATGTATTCTGTAAAACTTGGATTCAGTAAAAAGGTCATACCCAAGGACTTAGAAGGCCACATGTGGCCTTGAGGTCATGGGGTTCCCACCCCTGCCTTCACTTATTCCTCTGATCCACCACTCTTCCTTTCTTTCTTCCTTCCTTTCTTTCTTCCTTCCTTCCTTCCTTCCTTCCTTTCTTTCTTTCTTTCTTTCTTTCTTTCTTTCTTTCTTTCTTTCTTTCTTTCTTTCTTTCTTTCTTCCTTCCTTCCTTCCTTCCTTCCTTCCTTCCTTCCTTCCTTCCTTTCTTTCTTTCTTTCTTTCTTTCTTTCTTTCTTTCTTTCTTTCTTTCTTTCTCTATCTCTGTCTTTTCATTTCTCTCACTCAGTCTTCCTTTTTCTTTCTTTTTTCTTTCCTTCTTCCTTCCTTCTTTTCTATTGCAGCTTCTGTTTCTGTCTGCCTCTCTCTTCCTCCCATACCTTCTCTCTTATGCTTATATATATGCAAAAAAGTGGCAATAAAAGGAAGCTTTGTATTGGTAAAAAGTTCCATAAAATTGACTCCAATGATAATAAAATTAAATGTATTGCCTACCACAAAGGAAGGGAAATAACATGAAACTCACTTGCTTTAAAAATAAGGCTATATTTTTTCCTATACACTTAAAACTTCCATTCACTCAATATGATGGAAAATTGTAAACTTAGAAAGAAGGGAGGATAAATTTTACTCATATTTTTGTTTCTGCTTTTGTGCAAGGAGAAATACATTAATTTTATCAGTTGCTATTCAGTTTAAACAGTAAAAAAAGTTTTTTTTTCTGTAATTCAGTCAACTTTGAAATTTAATTTGATGACACTGGGATTTTACTGTTTCTATGATCAAGTAATGTGTATGGATATTCTCTTTCTAAATGGACTATGGTTTCATCAGTGTTCTTATGGCTTTTCAGTTTCACATACACATATACATGTGTCATGTTCTTATGTTCTAAGACTCATATTACCAAATTATATTTGGTAAATAATATGGAAGAGGATTTAAAATACATATTTATGTAAAGTCATAGGTACACATTTCTGCTTCTGACCCTTTGCTTACATAATTACCTAATTAGAACATTTCACATCTTACCTTTTGCCTATCTAAATTTTACTCATTCTTCATAACCCACTTCAGATTCCAACGTTATCATTTAGCCTTCCCTGACCACTGAGTATCTTTTCTCTGAATTGTTTTGATTTATTCCACAAATATTTCACTTAACATAGACTTCTCTGTATTGTGAACTGTGAATAAATGTGAAATGATCTCTTAGTTAGTCAATCAATAAACTTTATTAAGTGCCTACCATGTGGCCACTAAGTGCTGGGGTTACAGAGAAAGGTAAAGGACAATCGTTGCTCTCAAGGAACTCACAGTCTAGTTGAGAAGATAGTCTGCTAACAAAACAAAACAAACAAAAAAATATGTTCAAATAAGTTACATACAAGATAGAAAATAATCAACAGAGGAAAGGCCTAAATAATATGTGTAATAATTAGATTTTTATCTTATTCCAATTTTATAGGTATATTTTGTGCATACTATATATATATATGTATGCATATATATACACACATATATGTATGTATATGCATACAATGTTTTCTCTTCCCCTAAAAGAATGTAAGCTCCTTGAAAACAGGCAATATTCTATTTTCCCATTTGTATTCCTACTGCTTAACTTTCTAGAACACAATAGATAAAAAATATATGTGGATTGATTAATTGAAGTATTGATTACTTCAAAACAACTTTCACTCAACCTTCTGTCATTGCCCAGGTAGTTTATACCTAGACAATGAAACACTATAAATTAGCTTAAGGAAATATAATTAGGAAAGAAAACATTTTTGATAATCATATCACTTACTCTGAAGGCAAGTAAAATTCATTCTTTGTTTCTGCACTATTTCTTCATTAGCTGTCTAATTCTTAATTTTATTTGTACAGATAAGTTACAGACAGTTGATCATAATTACAATTCCTCTGTATGAGTGATTTGCTCATTTTATTTTCTTCACAAACTTTTACAATTTTTTCCATGCAAGATTCAGATTATTTCCTCACCTGTGTAAGGCATCTGCTATTATCAATACTCTTCTGATCTGAAGAGAAAAAACAAAAAAATTGTCATTGAAACCAATTTTTCTTTGTGTACCTCTAAAGAAGTCTTGAGGGCAGAGCCAAGATGGCAGAATAAAAGGAGGGAGTCACATGAGGTCTCCCAAGCCACTTCAAATATCTGTAAAACATGACTAAACAAATTTTAAAGTGGCAGAATGCACAAAATGACAGAGTGAAACAAATTTCCAGCCCAAGACAACCTGCAAGGTTGACAGGAAATTTCTGCTGCACTGGTTTGGGAGAGGTATTCAGTCTATGCTGGCCAGGTCAGCACAGACTGGGCTGGGCAAACCTGGAGCAGACCTCAGGAGACTGAATCACCAGCAGCTGTGATGGTTTCCAGACTTCTTAACCCACAAAAAACAAAGACAACCTTAAAAGATAAGTAGGAAAGGCCTGTGAGACCTGTGTGAGAGAGGAGAAAGGTCTGGCCGCAATCCCAGGGCAGCATCTATAGCAAATGCAAGTGGTAGCTTCCAGAATTCTAGACCCACAGACAGTGGCAGGATCAAACAGCTGATCAGAGCAGATTGTGGGATCTCTTTGCTGGCTCTGAGGTAAGATTATCTTGCTTTGCCTATGCTTGGATTTGGGTCATAGCCCTGGGGGGGGAAGTTTTGGATCAAGGAGGAGTATTGGCATGGCAGAGCTTGTGGCAATGGTGGAAAGGGAATCCGCCTCACAGTTACAAGGAAGAAAAGATTGCTTGTGGCCACTCACAGACCAGACCACAGGCCAGGAGAGGAGTAAACACCTTTCCATTGATCATATAAATTTGGAAGGACTGAAAATTTACAATTTTCAGAAATTGTATAGAAATATCTTTGAAAACAGCTTGGGACAGTACACCCTCCACATTGGAAGCAGAATCTACCTTAACAAAGAGTAAACAGAGAGCCAAGTAATTGACTGGGGAAAAAAGCAAACAGCAGAAAAAAAATCAGACTGCAGAATATTACTTTGGTGACAAAGAAGATCAAAACATACAACCAGAAGAATATAACAAAGTCAAAACTTATACATAAGAAGCCTTCAAGAAAAATATAAATTAGTCTCAGGACATGGAAGAGCTGAAAAAAGGATTTTAAAAATGAAGTAAGAGAGGTAGAGGAAAAATTGAGAAGAGAAATGAGAGTGATGCAAGAAAATCCCGAGGGGGTGGAGCCAAGATGGCAGTGTAGAAGCAGGAAAACTCTGTATGCCCCCTCCATAACCACCACAAATACGTACAAAAAAAAATGACTCTGCACAAGCTTTAGGGCTACAGAACCCACAAAGTGACAGAGAGAAACAAACCTCCCACTGAATACATCCTGGCAGGTGGACAGGAAGGGTCCATTATAAAGGCTGGGAGAAGAGCCCAGCTTCATTTGAGTCATTGGTTTTAGCCTCAGGGCAGCCAAGACCAGCCCTGGCTGGAGAGACTTCAGGAGAGTGGATCATGAGCAGCTGTGGTGATTTCCAGAATTATCAACCCATAAATGCCGAAGACAAGTGAGAATTCAATGTGGAATATGTTGGAATGGGGTGTCCAGGAGTGCGGTCGGGCCTCTTCCCCTGGAGGGAGAAGCAGCTAAGGCGCAGCAGCCACCACCATGTGGCTGCTTTAGAACTCTTGGCCTGCAGATTGTAGGGGGACAAAGAAAACAGTCTGAGGGGTTATATCTCTTGCTTTAATCTGCTTGGATCTGGATTGCTGCCTAGGGTGGAGGTGCTGGAGTGCAAGACCAGTGGAGGCATCTGAGAGGGCATGCAACTAATAGCTCTGTCAGCTGAGAAAACCCCAACAATTTGGGACAAACTCTCCTCTCTGGAAGCAGAGTTCTACTGTGGCAAAAAGCTCAAAATTCAAGTAATTGAGTGAGCAATATGAGCAAGCAAAGGAAACAAAGCAAGCACAGCAATCCAACTTTGGATTCATTTTTGGGGGACAAAAAGGTTCAAAACATGTAACGGGAGGAAGATAATGAAGTCAGAACTCCTTCACTAAAAGCTTCCAAGAAAAAAATGAATTGGTTACAAGCCATGGAGGAGCTTAAGAAGGATTTTGAAAACCAAATAAGAGAAGTGGAGGAAAAATTGGGAAGAGAAATGAGAATGATGCAAGAAAATCATGAAAAGAAAGTCAACAACAAAATTGAAGAAAATGACACCTTAAAAATGCACTAACTCAAATGGTAAAAGAGACGCAAAATGGCAATGAAGACAAGAATGCCTTAAAAAGCCAAATTTGCCAGATGGAAAAAGAATCTCAAAATCTCACTGAAGAGAATCATTTCTCCAGAATTAGATTGGAGCAAATGGAAGCTAGTGACTTCATGAGAAATCAAGATACTATTAAACTGATCCAAACAAATGAAAAAATGGAAGGCAATATGAAATATCTCATTGGAAAAACCACTGACCTGAAAATAGATCCAGGAGAGACAATTTAAAAATCATTGGACTAACTAAAAGCCATGATCAAAAAAAGAACCTAGAAATTATCCTTCAAGAAATTCTCAAGGAAAATTGCCCTGATGTTTTAGAACCAGAGGGGAAAAAATAGAGGTGAAAGAATCTACCAATCACCTCTTCAAAAAGATCCCAGAAGGAAAACTCCTAGGAATACTATAGCCAGATTCCAGAGTTCCCAGATCAAGGAGAAAATATTTCAAGCATCCAAGAAGTAATTGGAATATTGTGAAAACACAATCAGGATAACACAGGATCTGGCAGCTTCTATACTGAGGGATAGAAGGGCATTGAATATGATATTCCAGAGGTCAAAGGAGCTGGGATTAAAACCAAGAATCACCTACCCAGCAAAACTGAGTATCACATTTCAGGGGAAAATTTGGTCATTCAAAGAAGTGGAGTACTTTCAAGCATTCTTGATGAAAAAAAAACAGAGCTGAATAGAAAATTTGACATTCAGATACAAGAAGCAAGAGAAGCATGAGAAGGTAAAGAGGGAAAAGAAATCATAAGGAACTTATCAAAGTTGAACTATTTACATTCCTACATGGAAAAATGATCATTGTAACTTATGAAACTATTCTCAGTATAAGAATAGTTGAAGGGAATATAAATGTATCTATATACCTATCTATCTATCTATCATCTATCTATATGTATGTATGTATACATACATATATGTTTATATAGGAGGATATATGGGTGTAAGAATACATATGTGAGTGTGTGTATATATGTGAACAGGTATACATAGACAGAGGGCACAGGACGAATTTAATAGGAAGGGATGATACTTAAAAGGTGAAATTGAGATGTGAGAGAGGTATATAATGAGAGGAGATGGGGAGAGACAGAATGGGGTAAATTATCTCATATAGAAGAGGCAAGGTAAAACTGTTATAATGGAGGGGAAGAACAAGAAGGCAACAGGGAATGACTCAACCTTACTCTCATTGAATTTGACTTAGGGAAGGAATGGCATACACACTAAATAGGGTATCTCGCTCTACAGGAGAGTAGGGGGGAAGGGTATGAGAAGGAGGATGATGGAAGGGAGGGTATGTTGGGGGGGAGGGAATTTGGAAGCACACACATTTGAAAAGGGACAGGGTCAAATTAGAGAATAGAACAAGTGGGGGACTGTATGAGATGGAGGGAAATATAGTCAGGCTTTCACAGTATATCCACTATGGAAATGTTTTGTGTAGCTACACATGTAGAACTTATATTGAATTACTTATCTTCCCAGTAAGGGTGGGTGATGAGAGAGGAAGGGGAAAAATCTGGAATTCAAAGTTTATAATCAAATGGTTAAAATATATATTAATTGTTGGGAGCAAAGGCCTTAGGGCCAAGTACCCTTCCCCCCGTAAGAAAGCCACACCCCCGAATACCCTGTCCTGAGAATCGGCCGACCGCGAAAAATACCTGATGTTCTAACCGCAGAAGTTTCGTTGCTACAACTGCTGAACAAGTTGCTACAACTATAGAAGTTTCAGTTGTTACCCATGGAAACCCCCCTCACTCCCCCCTTTCTCTACTTCCTCATCCCCCAAGAGTATATATGCTTTGCTTTAGCATAATAAAATCAGACCTTGACAAAAACTCGCTTGGTCTCACTCTTTCTTTCCCACCCATTCCTTTGCAGGCTGGGTCCTCCTCGACCCCACGAATAACTTGGTCCCGCTGGACGGGACAATTAATATTATTATTTTACATGCAACTTGGAAACAAGATATACAGGTACTGGAGTATAGAGATCCATCTTGCCCTACTGGAAGGTCAGAGGGGCAATGGGGAAGAATATAGGAGAGAGCAGATTGGGGCAAGGGGTATACAACACAATAACTGTTTTGGAGTGATTGGTAGGGGAAATATGGGGAGAAAATTTGTAACTCAAAATCTTGTGGAAATGAATGATATAAACTAAAAGTAAACATAAAATATAATTTAAATTAAAAAAGTTAAAATAAAAAATCATGAAAAATGAGACAACAGTTTATTAAAAGAAACCCAAAAATTAATAATAAAAAAAGAAGACTTGAAAGGGACTATAGCATAATCAAATCAACAAGCATTTATTTAGTACCCACTAAATTCCAGGTACTATGATGATTTCTGGGGATTTAAAGAAAGTAAAAGTAAACAAACAAAAAAAATAGTCCTTGGCCTCAAGTAGTTTACAATATAATAGAGGAGAAAATATCCAAACCACTAAGCACAAATGTGATATATGTGTGTTTATGTAATGGTTATGTATGGGACGTGTATGTAGTTCAATGGATAGAGTGCCTGTCTGGGATTTCTCCCTAAATCTTTTTGGAGGGGGGAAAGTAGGGCAATTGGGGTTAAGTGGCTTGCCCATGGTCACATGGCTAGTTTCTTTTGTGTTAAATGTCTGAGGCTGGATTTGAACTCAGGTCCTTCTGACTGCAGGGCTGGTTCTCTATTCAATGCACTACCAAGCCTCCCCTCCCTAAATCTTTAAAAAGCTCGTCCCCAGAGTTCTTTGGGACCGGGAAAATCAGGAATATTCATAGAGATATTTTTGTTTTGATAAAAAGGAAATCTTACTGCAGAGCCTGGTTAATATCAGACTTTAAAGGGAAATATTGTCCTTCATGCACTTCTCTGGTATAAGAAATTTATATAATGGGAAATGATCTTTATTCAATATTTTACATCTTTTTCTAGGTACATTGTTTGGAATTAGGGCAGGTGTTAACTAGAAAAGTAAAACAGCAAAGTTTGCTGATTATTCATTTAACATAGAGAAATATTTCTTTCACTGGAATTACGTAAAGTCAAGTTAAATAAACAATAAGTTTTATGAAGCACCACAGTTTCTGCTACATAGAATGTGCTAAATAAATTCTAGTTGACCTACTGACTGGTAGGTACTGTGGTAAGTGCCAGGGATACAAATATTGTTCAAAAACAGTCCTTGTCCTCAAGGGCTCACAGTTTAGTGGGAGAAAAAACATGAAAACAATTATGCACTAATTGTTGCACAATAATTAACTGGGGTACAGCATCCTCCAGAGCAGAGGAAATGGAGGCACAGTTTAAGTGCAAAATGTGGAAGCATTTATTGGATGAGTATAGATAGCACACCTGTATGGGAAACAATAGAACCTAATTTACTGCTCCAAAGATCGGGGTTTAGATAGTGGTTATATGGTTTTACAACAAAGGGAGGCAAGAGGATAGGAGGGATAGACATTATCCAGAACAAGGATTTTTGTGCAAGCTCTGTCCATTCAGGGCAGCTATGAACCCATTTGACCTGGTATTGTGGTTGCTAGTATGGTACAGCAGAATGTTCTAGGTTCATCCATTGAGTACCACAAAGGATCACTGATATGTCAAAGTTGAGCAATGGTCATTCTGCCTACCGATTTGCTGATTTTGATTCCCAAGGTATTTAATCCTCTCATGGATAATAAGGTCTCTTAAGCAAATTAAGGAGATTAGAAAGTTCATCAGTCATTCCATTTCTACTATAAAAACAAGATATAGATAGGACACATTGGAGATAATCTTATGAGGGAGGGCACTACTATTAAGACCAATCAGAAGAGGCTTCTTGAAGAAAATAAGATCTTAGCCAAAATTTTAAGGAACCCAGGGAATCCAGGAAGGGACAATGATGGAGAAGAAAATTCCAAGCATGTGGGATAGCCAGTGAAAATGCAGAGAGTTGAGAGATGGAGCGTCTTGTTCAAGGAAAAGCAAGGAGGTCAGTGTTTCTAGATCATACAGAATGTGGAGAAAGGCATATAATGAGACTGGAAAGGTGGGGGGGGGCAGGTTATTAAGAGCTGTAAAATTATATGTATAGGGGTGGCCAGGTAGCACAGTGAGTAAGAGCACCGGATCCACTGTCGGGATGACTTGTGGATCGAATCCCGGCTCAGACACTTAGCACCCACCCAGAAACACCTGGCCGTGTAACCGTGAGCTAGTTACTTAACCCCAATTGCTTAAGGGTGGCCAGGTGGCTCAGTGAGTAAGAGCACCGGCTCCAGTGTCAGGATGACCTGGGGTTCAAATCCGGGCTCAGATATTTAGCACCACACCCAGAAATAACTGGCTGTGTAACCTTGAGCAAGTTACTTAACCCCAATTGCTTTAAAAATAATTATACATATAATTTGACAAGAGATCATAAATCATCAGATTTTAGAACTGGAAAGGACATTAGAGATAATTTCCTCTTAAACCTTCATTTATTAACTCTTCACTTTTACCAGCAGCTCTGCTTGGTTTCAACTCCATAGAATAGCATACTCTACCCAAGACAAGTTAATTGCCTGAAATCTCATCAACTTGCTGACTGACTCAGTTTTTGATATTCAAAATCTTCTCAAATTTTGCAATAGCCTTTCCCCTCAATTTGGAGGGCTGGAGAGTGGAACACTAAAATTGTTCCAAAGTCTTCCTTTATGGAAGGTAGGATATGAACTTTTCTAAATATTTCTCCATTTTCCATCTGCATCCCTGCTTGATTTTTGACACAGTGGAACAATATACCCTTTAGCTATGTAATCCCTCCTACCCCCTCCCCCTGCTTTTCAGTTTCCTTTGGTGTTTTATCTTCCCCCATTAGATTGTAAACTCTTTGAAGGCAGGGATTATCTTTATCTTGCTGAGGACTTCCAGGGATGGGAACTGTGGAAGGCCAGAGCTGAGGAGAGAAGAATCTTTGCCTGAGGTAGCCTGTTCTTTTCTGAAGGCTTGAGAATGTGAGTATTTACTGCATTAACTATGTGTGCCAACTCCATGGCTACTGTGATGACTTTGACTTTCTGGTTTTGGGACTCAGTTTTCTGATATTTGAATAAATGTTCTAGCTATGCCCCCATGTAGAGAGCCTGTTGCATTTTGTGATTAATAATCATATCAGCATATTTATAGTTAACATAGGCATTGTGAATACTGCATTGTTGATACAATCAGGCAACATGGTCAAGATGATACTCTTCAAACTTCGCCTTCACCTTTCCACTCAGGCTCATGTGAATATTCTGAGAACATGACTTTTTTTCCAGTGTGACAGCTCCCTTTATTAAAACTGACTGCAACTACTCATTTAAATGACAAACATTTATTAAGCAATTTCTATGATACTGATATCATGTGCCAAATCCTGGGACATTGATTTTTTTTCTTGCCATGAGACTTCTATGACTCTAGAAGAGAGAGTGAGGCAAAATAATTGTGCACAACTTTGCCTCACTTAAATCCTATTCATGCATAAGTCAAGTCATCAGCCTGTGATGTTATTGGTCCTCTGAAAGTCAAGGATAAACAACAATAACAACAGAAAAGTCAAATTGAACTGCTTATAGATTATTGGTCTTATATTCCCCCTGGTTATGCCCTGGAATGCTGTATTGTACTCTAGAGAACTGTCTCCATGTTGTTATTAACTGATAGATGACTATTTGGGTTTTTTCATTCAAGTACTTCTAAATGGATATATAATATCTATCCTGGAATATAGTTCTATTACGTTAGCTCATCTACAAAGACAGCATGTGAGACTTTGTCAAATGCTTTGCTGAACACCTCAAACAATAGGTAGCACATCATATTTAGAAATGTTAAAAGAAAAAAAAATTGTAATGCCAAGCAAAGGCAACTTCCCAAGGTTCAGAATACCAGCATAGGTGCTCTCCATTTCATTCAGTGACAAATTAAGAACAGAGAGAATCAAAATATAGCATAATTCAAAATAATGCATTAACCAAGTGTGATTTAATCAAGTACTACCCCACCACTGGACATTACATTCATTTAATCAATCACAAAGTCTCTCTTCTAAATACTACTCCACCCCTACTCTGTACATTCATCTAGTCCATCATAAAGCCCCTGTTCTCAAATGGAGATTAGTTTCCAATCATAAGTAAAATACATTCATTTGTTCAATCACAGAGCACAAAAAGGTCAAAAAGTTCCCCACACTTGGGTCACAATTGAATCTACCCCAGAGTTACAACAAGCTTAAGCACATCATTTAATACCCAAATGGAGGTCATTTCTTCATCTTGACCTGAGGCAAATTCTCAGCAATCTTTGTTCCTGGGGAGACAAAGCTTAGCAAGGCCACACGATACATTGCCAGAGTCTTCATTAATTCATTCTCTGTCTGCAGAACAGTCCTAGGACCCCTGAAAATATTAGCAAAACCCCCTTCCAGGATTTCTGTAAACATACAACAAGAAAATCCTTCTTCAGGGCTTCTGAACCAACAGCAATGTTCCAAGACCTCTGCAACAACAGCACTGTCCTTCACCAGTGGACAGAATTAACTCTCTGTCTGCAGAACAGTCTCTGGAGCTCTGAACCAACAGCAGGGTTTCAGGACCTCTGCAACAACAGGACTGTGTTTCACCAGTGGACAGATCTGGCAAAACAACATCAAAACAGACAGGCAAAGTACCACCATAACAGCCATGTCTCCTCAGGACTTGGCAACTCTCAAAAGTCATGGACAATTCAAAGTGGCCCTCAGCAATCCTCTAAGTCTCTCTTTGCCTCCAAAGGTGGTGCTTCCAAAAAATTCTTCGGCCTCTCTCTTTTCTTGTGTCTCTCTATATTTACATCACCAGCTCCTCCCAGTTCAGCCCTCTCTTTTCACATCAACAACTCCATCCCATAAGTGGGATTCACAAGCTCTGGGTTTTAACACAATCAATTTGAAAACCAAGCCAATACAGGAGGATCTTTATATTCCACTACTATTAAAAAAATCCACCATGACATAGTTGTCTTCAGTGATTGAACACAGAGAGGAAGGTCTTGGAACAGATTCTTTTCATTCTAATATTGGTTGTTCATACAGTCTTTGTCATGGTATCTTCATACAAAATAGAAAAAAAAATCAAATTCTTTTGATGAGGCTTGGTGGAAATTAAAGACAAGGGAAGAAGTTATCTATCATAAAATATCACAGACTAAGAAAGAACAATTGAATAAAAAAGATTCATGAAACATTAGAAGGGATCAGAGTAGAAATATTTCTATATTATGTATTGGTTTATCTGAGCTATTTTATCTGATATTTTTTCAATGGAAATCATACTTCTTACTCAAAGGATATTTAACCTTTTATTTCTCTTGAAAGAGTACTGAATAAGTGTTTTTTTTGGTAATTCTTCCTTTTGGGAATCAACTTACTCCTTGTATTTGGAATGTGTTTAAATATCCAATGACAAGAAGCACTCATTATTTGTATGTTGCTTTTTTTTGAATTAAAGCTTTGTATTCTGTAGTCACACAGATTCATTCATATTTATGGTTGAAAAGGCTATCTTTGTCTAAGAGACAAAATACTACATCCACCAAAATTATTAAATTAAATAAGTAAATAATTTTGATCCTGAATCTCATCCTTCTTCTCTCTCTACATAGTCATTCTTAGTTACTTATAAAGCCCTTATCATTTCTATGTAGATGACTCACTTATCTATATATTCAACCCCACTGTCTCAATTTCCACCTGGATGTTATATATTTTGTTAAGCTCAACATATCTAAAAGAAAACTTATATTTCCATCTTAGCTGAACTTCCCTATATTTATCTATGGAACTATCATTCTTCCATTCTTTTAGTTTTATAATCTATGTATTATTGTGAATTCCTTACTCTTCCTCACACACATATTTAATTGGTTGCAAAATCTTGCCTTTTCTAACTCTCATTCATCTCTCATATCCATATGCAATGGCAAGCAAAGGAGTACTTAGTGCATTGTTTCAGTTATTTAAGTATTTAGCACCTTGTTTCAGTTCTTCAAGTGCCTTTGAGCCCCACCTGTGATTTGAAGGTGGAAAGAACTTGCTGATATAACAGGAAGAACCACCATATAAAAGCAGGAGCACAAACTGGAAGAAAGCAGAACTGAGAAGAAGAACACTTGTGGTGTCTGGCACTCTGTTTGTTCTGTTTGTGTTAATTTGTGTTTGTGTTACTTTGTCAGACAGAAGCATTCTGTCTGTTGATTTGTGTACTTTTTCAGACAGAAGGCTTCTGTCTGTTGTTTGTGTTACTTTGTCAGATAGAAGGACTCTATTTGTTGATTGTGTTACTTTGTCAGATAGCAGCATTGTGTCTGTTGAATTGTGCTACTCTGTCAGAAAGATGCACCATGTCTGTTGGCTTGTTGTTGATTTCATAGCAGAAAGTGAATTGAAATGAAAGTGCTGGCAGCATATATGAATGTTGTTGTGGCTCTGTTAATTGTTGTCTTCCCAGAAACAGAAACTTTAAAGGGCTTGAAGTGGACTGGTCATTGTGATCTTCAGTATGGAATGGGAACTGGATGAAGAGCTGAGAGTTGCCAGGTGATGGTTGGGTGATTTCCAGCAAGGGCTGGGAGCATGGAAGAGGAACCACAGAATTTGGGAGCCAGCCTCTAGCCAAGATGAAAGGACCTTTCCTTGGGTACTTAGTGCTGTTTGAAAAGATCATGATTTACTCTGACCTAGGAGTGGGAGAACTTTGTACCCTTTAAGGATGATTGAGTTAAGGATGATTGGAAGGTATTCTCTAATCAAGATGAAAGAAGACTTTCTGACTGATGAGATTAAGACAATATGACCCAGGGGAGGGAGATCTTTGTACTTTGTATCCCTTAGGAATGATTGCCCACTGAGGAGAATTGAGTTAAGGACTTACTGAATGATATCTTTGGTTTAAGAATATGTGGCCATTTTAGTGATAAGTTACTTTATATTCCTGTGAATGCTGAACTTTGGTTCACGTGAATATTTTGCTCTAGTTTACGGCTGTAAATAGAGAGTTTACTCTACTATGTGATCCGAACTTTAAAGTTATTCACAGCAGCAGTCCTCTGGAGAGCTGTTCATGTTTGACTTTACACCATCCCCTTTTCATTTACCATCACACAGCCCTACTTTATTTCAGATACTCATCCCCTCTCACCTAGATTACTATTGGTGTCCTCCTACTTGGTTTTCCTGACTCAAATTTCTCCCTACTCTGATCCACTTTCATTGGTTGGTTGTTGCCCTTCATTATCAAAGAGGACCAAAATGACATCACTATGGTAAGTCAAGTTTCATTGTGTCCGACTGTAGCTGATCAGACCGACATGATCTCAGAATGCTCTACCCCAGGTTAGGCACAAATAGTCTGTGAACACGTAATGGTAATGGGGATTTGAAGATCTTCCCTGCCCCTTGTAATGGCAAGCAAACAAGCACTTAGCACCTCTTTCAAGTTGAGCCTTGCCCTTGATTATATCAAGGTTTGTTAAGAAACAGAACTTGTGAATCCCATAGTGGGAGGAACTTGCTGATGCAACAGGAAGGGGCAGAACAGTGAGGAGCTAATTACCAGAATAAAAAGCTGAACACAAGCTGAAAACGATCTAGAACTGCTGGGAGCAAGCAACTACTATGAGGTAGAGAGGGGCATTCTTGCTTAAGGGAGTCTCTTTTGCTTTAAAGGCCTGATGGAGGGAAGGTTTGGGAAGACTTGAGAATGTTAGTGTTTGCTGCATTGGTTATGTGTACCAACTTTGTGGTTACTGTAATGAATTGGGCTTTCTGGTTTTGGGATTCAGCTTTCTGGTCTTTGAATAAATGCTTTGATTCTGTCCTCCAGGTGGAGAGCCTGTTACATTTTGTGATTCACAACTATACCAGTATATTCATAGCTGCCGTGGGTGCTGTGAATATCACATTGGTATTACAGAACATTTGTGGTGGATTCTCCAAATTTGTACATCTTCTGTTTCCTTTGAGCTGTTTCAATTCTACTTTGCTCAAAGTACACAGCACCTTCTCTGATGTGGGCTTACCACGATGAGCAGTCCTCTGCCAGTGTCTCCCATGTTGTACATCAATTCCAAAGTTCTTGAGAGAGACCTTGAGAGTGTCCATGTATCACTTCTGACCAGCATGTGAATGCTTGCCATATGTAAGTTTTCCATAAAACAGTCTTTTTGGGGAAGCATGTTTTGCATTTGAACAATGTGGCCAGCCCATTGGAATTGTGGTCTCTGAAGCACAGTTTAAATGCTTAACAGTTTAGTTTTGAGTAAGAACCTCAGTGTCTGGTACCTTATCCTGCCAGGTGATGTCAAATGCTTTCAATGAAGAAGAACATGGCATCAAGGTCAGATACCACATCGAATGTAAATTCTTCAATATGAAAAGGCTACAAGCCAAGACCAAAGTGGAGGGAGTTTTGGCACATGATTTTCTGTTTGCAGATGATTGTGCACTCAATACAGCTTCTGAAGCTGAGATGCAACAAAATATGGATCAGTTCTCTGCCACTTGTGCTAATTTTGGCCTAACAATTAACAACAAGAAAACACAGGTGCTCAATCAGCCACCACCACACCATCCATATGTGGAACCATTGTCTACAACAAAACCACCTTCAACATAACTGTGAAATGATTCTTTAAACATAGATTTGACCATGTCATTCCTCTACTTACTAAACTATCTACTTCTCATTATCTCTAATATCAAACACAAACTCTTCTTTTTGTTTTAAAGCTCCTATAAACTCCTTTGGTTTTTAAAGTCCCTTATGGTTTAAACTTCGCTTATCTTTCTTATATCATTAACCCTTATTAATTCTCTTCTCCCAGTCCCATCCCAGCCACACACACACACACACACACACACACACACACACACACACTGCAGCAGCTAAACCAATCCAGCTCCTTCCTCAGAGATTCCCACACTTTCTTTGAAATATAATTTAAGCCCCACCTTCTACAGAAAGACTTTCCCTATTCTCTCAAGTGCTACTGCCATCCCTCCCTATCTTGTGTTTAACTCTCTTGTATTTCCTTTTTATTTATATTTATTCTGTAAGTATGTATGTGTCTTCCTCATTCTATTGTAAACTCTTTTTTGTTTAATCTTTGCATTACCAGCATCTGGTACAGTACTTAGCACATAATGAATGGACACAATAAATTTTTATTGTATGAATTGAATTTATTGTATGAATCCATCTATCTATCTATCTATCTATCTATCTATCTATCTATCTATCTATCTATCTATCTATCTATCTATCTATCATCTATCTATGAGTTTAGGCATTGGATTAGATAGAAAGATAATTTCCTGAGCAGTATGCCTCTTAGAAATAGAATAGATTGTGCTTTCCATGTCTTGAGTTTAGAGACCCGTAAAGGACTAAAACCATAAGATGAGGAGGCAAAATTAATATACTTTCTCCTCTCTTATATTGTGAATTGCTCAGACAAAGTCAGGTACAAGGAAATGAGGTAGTTAAAGTGTATTTGTACATTTTGGGCATAGTGAGGCACTATGAGTCAGGGAAAGAATGCATAGGTTTCTGTGAGAAAGGAATTTCACAGGAATGTTTTGGAGTTATTCCACTGACAGCTTTAGGTTTGACTCCTTTCTGGGGGGAGGGGTACTATATATTTTCTACATAGTATGGGTTTGTGGGCAACTGTGAGTCCATAAACCTTTTGCATTTTTCTGTGGAATAAGATAAATTATATCCTCTGCCTGATTCAATGTTCGTGAAGACTTGGGATCCTATTAATCACATTTATAGAAATACATACACAATCAGATTTGTACATTTGCCAGAGTAAAATCTGAGACATAACAAATTAAAGAAAAAATGACCTTTTATAGATAATAATAATGACCCATACATAAGATTCAATCCATGTAAGCCCTCAATTTGGGGAGGGTTTTGGGTCATGGGACACATAGCTAAATAATAACTATAGTAAATATTTATTTCACAAAGAAGCAACCCAGCAATATGTCAGTGAAATTTTCACACAATTACAAAATCAGAAGATACTTCAGTGGTCATCTAGTCTAATAAACAGAAATACAAATATGGACTGGATGCAAGATTTCACAGGTAGAGGGAGCTTTCAGTGGAGACTGGTATATTTGATGCAATTTAACATCTTAGAGTACTGCCTAGAGCATAGAGAGATTAGGTGACTTGCTCAGAATCACATAACCAGTATGTGTCAGAGACAAGATTGAACCCAAGGCTTTCTGAATCCAAGGCCAGCTCTTTATTCACTATGGCGTATTGCCTTTCAGTTTAATCAATATCTAAAAAACAATTCCTCCTCTATCAGAATGTAGTTATTCATTATTTTGTTCTTGTTTAAAGACTTACAGTGAAAGAGAATCTCGTTACCTATTTTAAAAGTCCATTACAATATAGGATAGATATAATCATTAGGAGGTTTGTCTTTATATCAAACCCACATCTATCCCTTTGCAACTTTTGCCCATTGCACATAATCTTATCCTATGGTCCCAAGTATAACAAATCTCATCCTTTCTCTATAGATCTTTGAATACTTGAAAAGATCTATAATTTCCCACTCTCATTCCCTCAAAAATAGCCTCTTTTTTCCATATTAAGATCCCATATTATTGCCAATCAATGACATAAATTAAATATTTTATTATTAATTCCATCTTCTATAGGATGATTTCAACATATCATTTTTCTTATAAAATGTGATATCCTGGGGCGGCCAGGTAGCACAGCGAGTAAGAGCACAGGCCCCAGTGTTGGGATGACATGGGGATCGAATCCGGACTCAGACACTTAGCACCCACCCAGAAACACCTGACCATGTAACTTTGAGCAAGTTACTTAACCCCAATTGCTTTAAAAAATAAAATAAAATAATAAAATGTGATAACCAGGCCTCTGGATATGTTCTAACCAAAGCAGAATACAATGGGAACATGACTTCCTTATTTCTTGAATATATGTCCTTCTTAATGTAGTTTAATATTATTTTGCTTGCTTGGCTTCCACATCATACTGCTGACTCATTTTGAGCTTGTAGACATTGGAATCACCCAAATCCTTTTCTTGACACAGAAAAGAAAAAAGGTATAGCCATACCTCTACTATCTGGTGTTTGTGAAGTCAATTATTTAACCCAGCAAATGACATTACATTTATCCCCTCATAAGTTGCAATTTTCTTTTTTTTTTCTATTTGAATTTATCTGTTTTTAGTTTTCAAAATTCACTTCCAGAAGATTTTGAGTTATACATTTTCTTCCCATCTCTCCCTTACCCCCCACCCCAAGATGGTAAGCATAGCGAATACCTCTTCCCCAAATATGCCCTCTCTTATATCTTCCCCTCCCCATCCCTTACTTTCTTGTAGAGCAAGATGGATTTCTATACCCCATTGCCTATATATCTTGTATCCCAGTTACATAATATAAAATTTTTTTACCTTTCTGTTTAAAACATTGAGTTCCAGATTCTCTCCCTTCTCCCCTCCTCACCCCCCCCACTTGGAAGACAAGCAATTCAATATATGTCATACACATGTAATCATGCAAAACATTTCCATAGTAGTCATATTGTAAAAGACTAACTATATTTCCCTACATTCTATCCCTCCCTCCATTTATTCTATTTTCTCCTTTGACCCCTGTCCTTTTTTAAAAGGGTTTGCTTCTAACTACCCTCTCCCCAATCTATGCCCTCCCTTCTATCATTCCCCCTCTTAGCCTCCCTACTTTCCTGTAGGGTAAGATACACAATTGAGTGTGTATGTTATTCCTTTCTTAAGCCAAATGCAATGACAGTAAGGTTGACCCATTCTCTTTCACCTTCCTGCTCTTTCCCTCATTGTAACAGTTTCCTCTTGACTCTTTTATATGAAATAATTTACCCTATTCTTTCTCTCCATTTCTCCTTCTCCCAATATATTACTCTATTACCTCTTAATTTTAATTTTTTTAGATACCATTCCCTCACATTCAACTTAACCTGTGCCCTCTGTCTATGTATACATATACACACACAAACATATACATACATGCATACACCCACATATACATATATATATATATATATATTCCCTTCAATAAATTGCAATTTTCTAATGCAGCTCAAATCCAATGCAGATTTAACTACATTCTGGTTCTGTCATCCATAATCTAATCTTTCCAGATATATAATCACAAGTTTGATAACCAGTACGCTCCTGCCTTTATATAAGTCGTAAATGAAAATGTTAGATAGCACAGAACCAGCATAGATTCCTGGAGACCTCCTCCTAAGTTGATATCAATTTATTAGTAACTTTTCTTTGAATGGAAGCATTAACTAACTCCTATTTCTCAATCTATAATCTCCACATTTCCCCAAATAATAGCATGATGGACTTGGGGAAAAAATGTTTTGACAAGATCTTAATAAACCACACTTAGATATTCACTCTAGTTTATTAACTTTATAACAAAATATAAGATTAATCTTATATCTTTTTTTGCTGAACATGATGATGCTTTGTGATGATCTCTTCCTTTTTAAGATGTTTGCTAACTGTCCATTTATGAACACTCATGAAAATTTTGATAAGGACCAAGGATGAGCTCATTAGGTTCTCTCTTTACTCCTTGTTGTTTACAACAATGAATATTTTTTCCCCTGAAATTTCCTCCCTTCTTTAAAATCATGTTTGACTGAATAAAATATCATGTGTTTAATTTTATAGTTTTGTATTAGGGGCTGTTCACTGTATTCCAATCATGCATAAGAGTAGTCCCATGACATACCATTTTCTTTTTTAAATTCCATGTTATACTAAAAAAAATAAATTAAAAAGCTTAAGAAGAGATGTAGAATAATCCCAGAAAAAAAAAAACTAAATGCTATTCCTTGAGTTCATGTGCAATATTGTAGCTTCTATAGAAAGCTAAAACTGAACTTCTAACATATGATGACACATTGCAACATGTTTTTGTTTCATGTCCTTCATAATTGCTGGTGAGGAAAACAAAATACTTGGAATTGTCTAGTATAGAATGGCATAAAAGAAGACAATTTATCATAATGCTAATGAAATCAGGGCATAAAAATATGAAATTCAAAGACATTTAAAGAGTGGAATAGTATTCTGCCATTGCAATTAAAAAAGGGTGGAATTGTTTTTTTTTTCTTTTTTCCTTGTGTGAGATAGATAATAAATGAAAGTCAATGAATAAGATATGAGATAGAATGAGAAGCTAGGTTAGTCATTTTGGGTAATGAATGAAAGGACAATATTTCATGTGGTATCACAAGAAGGAGTTTTATTGAAGGAAAAAGAATGATTGGAACCCATTTTCCAAAATCAACTCCCTAAAACTAGGAGGTGTCAGTAGACAACAAGTTAAATGATAATCAGTAGCACTGTTAAATGGGGACCAAAATATGAACATAATCTGAAAGTGAATTTATGTAATAAATAAATAATAATATAATAATTATAATAATGTATATAACTATATTCTATAGAATCAGGGAATTTTTAATTTATATAAGTATATTTTCTAGAATCAGGGAAGTTAATGTCTTGTATCTTATGACTTATTCAAATCACATTTGTAGTATGTGTGTATTTCTGGGCATTGCATTTTAAGAAAAATATAGACAAGCTAGAATATATCAAGAGAACGAATATTAGGATTGTGGGGGGAAATTTTAAAAAAAAGCATGATGAGTGAAGGTTAGTTCTTAGTAATATACAGTGTAAACATTGTAAGAGATGTTTAAAAAAACACTTTTGCACAATACTCTCGTTTAATGGATGATGAAACTGAGGACTAGAGCTGATATACTAAAAGGTATACACAGTCAAATACTGACCTTATCACACTAAATCCACTACTCTTTGATGAAAAAAAAAACAATGGATGAATTTTCCTATGAAAAAAGAAAAATTAGGAAGGACAGTATAACTTTAAATACTAAAAGGTCTTTCACATGGAATATTAGTTAGATTTCTTGTAAGGCTTCTTAGGGTTTAACTAAGACTAATGTTTGGAATTTGTTGGGAGGTAAATTTCAGTTTAATATTAAGAAATTTTTTTCTCAAAATTATACCTTATTAGTAGTGGCATGTGATAACTTATGAGGCAATGAATTTCCCTTCTCCAAGGGCTGTTTAAATAGCTATTTGATGACTTCCTATCCTCAGATATTATAGAAGGGAGTGTTCTTTCATGTAGAAGTTCATATCTTCTGATATCACTTTGAATTCTAAGATTTTACAATTCAATGAATAAAATCAGATTCAGAAAGTAAGAGGAATCAGTTTAAATTAAACCAGAAGGAAGACTGATATCCAAGGATAACTCTACTGTAATTTTTCTTACAATGATGTCCCCTATGAATTGCTCACTGACACTGTTATTTTCCTAAGTACAGAGAGAGTCAGAATTTAAAATGACTTTGAAACAATCGGTATACCCAGTCATCCAGAAGGAAGAGACTAATTAACTTTTGTACTCCATAAAAAAAGTTCAATAAATAAGTAGCAGACTTGCCTGAATGACAGTCAATGTATAATATGGAATTGGTTTTTACTGCTCCCACACTTTTGATTAAACCCTATATTTAGAAGTTCCTCTTTCTCTTCTTATGTATACAAATCCTATGAGACAGTTCAAATTTATCTCCCTCTATGAAGCCTCCCAGAAACTACTCCAGTCTTCAGTGATACTTCTTCCTTTGAATTTCTCATTTTTTGCACCAAACATTTGGTTATTAAGCATTCACTATTTTGTAATATCTTATATATTATGGAATTGACCTGTTAGAGGACATGTTTTACATTTTGATGATTTAATCTTGAGTGCATCCTAAGTTCCTAAAAGGCAGGGAATATCTTGTATTTCTTTGTACTTCTCCTCCCCCTTTCCTTTGCCCTATGAAGTTTAACATAGTGATTTACATAAAATAAAGGCTTAATAAATTTGCATTGGTTCATTATCTAAAATAATAATCTGCATGCCTAAAATTCACATATCTATATCACTTTAAGGGTTTCTAATTTTTTTATTCAAAATGATCTTATGAATTGGTTAAAGTATTATGCTTTACATAAAGGTCAACTGAGTCATAATGACCTCACCAGGGTCAAGCACTACCAAGCTGTAATGGGAATGCAGATTTGGAAGATCTTCCCTGCCCCTAGGCTAAAGTGCACCTGAAGCCTGGGGTGGGAGGCTTGTTTTTCAGTAGATACTTCTTGATTGGCCAGTGAGTCAACAAGGTTGTTACATTCTCTGAGCCACGAGAAGGCTATATAAGCCCTGATGTGTAGCTTTGTTTTGGGGGCTCACTTTGAGAAGTGTTCTGTGATTTGATCTGTCTACTTGATCTGTTTCTGTCTTGATAATTCTGCCTGTATGCTTTGAAGTTCGGGGTGCTGACCTTTTTCCCCTGAACAAGGTAAACGATATATGCCTGACTGATTAAAGTAAGCTTGTTAACCCATTTTGAGTTGCTTTCCTTTATCAAAGCAGATCCAAGAACCTGTGTGAGCAGCCACCCTGGGGACGCCGGGGTGCTTGCTGCTACACAAGCAAAGATGTGAAGGCAGGTTACTAATTCCAAATCCAGTTTTGTTTAAATTACACATTTATCATCGATGGCTCATATGGGTCACTGGTGGCTTGAGGTAAAAAATCAAAGTATGACAAACATATGCCACATTTTCTATGTTCACCACCATTTCTCAATGAAATTGGAATGCAGCGTCAAAGTCAATGGCAAGACCTAGCAGGACCATACCCAGTTCCTAGTTTTATTTCCTGTTGTCAATCTAGTCAATAGCCATCTATAAATAAGAGGAGTACCTACATTAAAAAAAAAAAAACTTCCCATAAAGAACT
Source organism: Petaurus breviceps papuanus (assembly GCF_028583685.1). NCBI lineage: Eukaryota > Metazoa > Chordata > Mammalia > Diprotodontia > Petauridae > Petaurus > Petaurus breviceps. The sequence continues at coordinate 2,104,042 of NW_027187244.1, forward strand.
ATGATTTAGCATAAATAAAACATTTAGTCTATATTTAAATGTTTCATTGCTTAAATATTGACAAAAACAAGTCAGCATATATGGTTTGGCAACTATGAATCACTGGGGAAAATGTCAACACAAGTTATAACTCAGTTTTAAAATATCCAGGAAATTTTAAGAATTTAGGAAAAGCTGGCCTCAGTCAATTATAATATTTGAAGGAGGTTAAAGATCTAGTAAAAAAAAATTCCACTATCATCTTTGCCAGTAAACTCAAGTAACAACAGCAAAAAATAATCATTTGTTTTATCTTTTATAGGACTTGCAAAGAAATATGCATTTTAGGGGTGGCCAGGTGGCTCAGCGAGTAAGACCACCGGTCCCAGTGTCAGGATGACCTGGAGATTGAATCTGGGCTCAGATACTTAGCACCACACCCAGAAATAACTGGCTGTGTAACCTTGAGCTAGTTGCTTAATTGAAATTGCTTTAAAAAATAAGAAATATGCATTTATGAATTTCAGTTTAAACATTTACCTTTAATAATAAAAGCACAATGATTGTGGAAGATTTAATAAAAATAAATAATAAAGGGAAATAAAAAGACTCAGTATTGGCTCTAAGTACATCATAATGCCAGTGATGGCTAATGTATGAAAAATAGCAGAAATATATTAATAGACATATAAGTCTAGAAAAGGAGCTAAGTTGATCATAGATCTAGGACAGAAATTCTTGACCTGGGGTCTGTTAACTTTTTAAGATATTTTGATAACTGTATTTCAATGCAATTTGTTTCCTTTGTGATATTCTGCATTTTATTTTATGTATTTATAAACATTACTCTGAGAAGGCTTCCGCAGGATTCAACAGACTACTAAAAGTTAAGAACCCCTTATCTTGTATTCTCCAGACTTTGTCTACCATGACATAGAAGCCTCCTTACCTTGCAAGTTAATTTCCTCCAGGACTTCTTATACTGAAAGTACTCTGCCCCATGGCCCCTTCCTCTGATTAGTTGATTCCTCCTAGAACTTCCAGGCTAAGCAAGTAATATTCCTTTCCAGACACCACTCTTGAATCTCCATATGTTTTTAAACCATTTTCCAACCTGAGTACTTCCCCCTTCAGCTTCTATTTCTTGGGGGAAGCTCTACTTCTATTAAAATGCCTACTTCTTGGGGGAGGGAACAGTCATTCTTTCTATTTATATTTTTATTTTCAGTGCTTAGCACAGTTCCTGGCACATGATAAGTGCTTGATAAATATCTACTGACTTGATTTAATCTGGAGCAAAAGGTAACAGATGGACAAAGAATTGCATTGGCTGAGGTCTAAGTAAGATAGGGTAACCTAGGCTTTACCCTGGGGAGATGTTATTTAGATTCTGCTTGTGTATTTATCATTTGCAATTTCAATAGATTGACATAACTGACCTTAGTAAGAGGTGAGAGAAGTAGGTAACTCTCTAGATGACAGTCAAGATATAAAAAGATCACGACAGGATTGAATATGAGGTTGAATAAAATGAGATGAAATTGAATTGAATAGGGATAAATTATGAATTCTTAAAGTGGTTAAAAAATAGAAGGGATGGACAACTCCACAAATAGAAGATAGAGGGACACATGAATAAATGGTAGTTTATCTTCAAATATCTGAGGTTTTTAGTATAGTACAAACTTCATATGAGGCAACAAGGTAGGTTGATAGAAATACGGAATTGTGATAGAAATAGGGACATTGAAAAGGAGGGTATATCATGGAGGGAAAACAAGGATTCCTGTCTCTGATGTATTGAGTGAGAAGTTTCTTTGAGTCATCCAAAAGGAGGTAGCAACAACAACAGCAAAATATTAATATGGGACTAGAACCCAGGAGGCAGGTGAAGGTTGAGTATGTAAAATTTGTGAGCCATCTGCAGGTTGATGGTGATTGAACCCAATGAAGTTGTTGGAATCAACAAGGGAGTATGTGTAGGGAGAGCAAGAGGAAAGGAGAGCTCACATCAGAGCATGTATCAGCAATGCCATATTCACAATGCCTATAGAGATTACAAATATGCTGATATAATTATCCATTAGAAAATACGTCATGTTTGCCATATGAGGAAATAAACTAGAAAATTTATTAAGATACCAAAAGACTGAGTCCCAAAACCAGAAAGTGAAAGCCATCAGAGTAGTTATGACATTGGCACAGGTAGATAAAGTAGAAAGCACCCACATTTTCAAGCCTTTAAAACAGAACAGGCTACCTCAGGCAAAGGTCCTCCTCTCCCCACGCACAGCAACCACCCAGCGTCCTGGAAGCGCACTCCCAGCAGCTCCGGCCCCTGGCAGTCCTCAGCAGGAGTCCTTAGCAGAAAGTCCTTAGCAGTTCTAACTCAAAAAGGGCTTCGCGCTGCCACTGCCTCTGCTGCTGCCGCCGTCACCACCACCGCCAGCCACCGAAAGAACGCTAGCTTGGCTTCCGTTTCCTCTTGCTCCGCCCCTTCCTGCTACGTCAGCAAGTCCAACGGGGCATGGAAGATCTTTAAATCCCATAACCCTTACAGAGCACCATGGTACACCAACATTTAGGGAGAGGGACATGGATGATAATTCATTGAGAACCTGAGATTGTTCATATAAGAAGGAAGGCAAGTAGTTAAGTAGGATAAAATCATGCCACAAAATCAAGAAACAGAGAATATATAAAGACAGGGAGTGGTCAGTAATGTTAAACACTGAAGAAACACTTTAAAAATGGTTGAGTATTAAAGAAAGGCCAGGTCACTGAATTTTCTGAATCTCTCAGAAATCATTAATTGACATTGAGTGGATTGAAGGTATAAAAAAGCTGTATTTAGAAAACAAACAAAAAATTAAAACTACCAGGGATTTTAGATCTTATCTGTTCCAAGCTTGTCACTTTGTAGTTGAAAAATCTGAGGAGAAGAAAGGAGAATAACTCTCCCAAGGTTTCAAATATAGTTAATGAACGAGCTAAGACTAGAACCAAATTCTATGAATTCTAATCTAGCACCCTTATTTGGAGGTTCAAAAATCTCAGAAAAAAAAACTCAACATAATAAAAAAAATAATTTCCTTAGGAAAGAGTTATGGTTACCATGCTTTGAACATTTAACGATTATCTTTTAGAACTAATGGTGAAGGCTTTGAATTTGAAAATATATACCAAACCAGATAGCTTTGTCAAAAGAAATTTTCTTATTGATTCCACTTCCTTTTTCTTAGAAGTGATGAAAAGTTATATACTTCATGGTATTTTGGGTAATTACAGAACTGATATTCCTGATAATGAGATATAGGGGTCTCTGCGAGGTATAAACGCAGAACCAGATTGAGGGTAATTTGTGCAAGGATTAAAAAAAAAATTGCCCTGAGTCTTGACTTGCATGCTCCTTTTGCCTCACTCTTAACCCTTCTCTATTCTCATTCCATCTTTCATATGTATAGTATAGTCTTCTCGAGGGGTGCACTATTCTAGGAGGGCTAGCATATTTAGGGTGGGGACTTGCCAAGCACTTTTTAGGGCTGGTCATGGTGTCTACCTTTCTTCCAAATCTCACCTGTGGTTCCAAGAAGCTGGAGTATATGCAGTGGCCACACCCCCAGTAAACCATCTCAGGAGACAGGCTAAATCATGTTGAAGGTAACTAATAGACCTCAACCCCATTGGTGATTTGGAGGGACATCTGCCCCAAGCATGTGAAGACTTCTCTTGGCATAATGAGAAGATGAGAACCATTTGTTATAATAACTATGAAGGAAGTTAAAGCAAGTACTGTGGAATGCTTAGAGCTTGGTCAGTCATTGAAGATACCAAGGTCATCCACTGTATCCCAGGCCATTGCCAGTTAGCCTGACTTTTGTCTTGCCATTGAACTTTGATGACTCGGAAAGAAAGAATGCAACTTTGCCTCACTTAAATCCAATTCACCCATGAGTCAGGACATTACTACATAATGTTCTTGGTTCACTGCAAAAAAAGGACAAAGAACAATAGAATTTCCTACCCCACAATATACTCAAAATCATGTTTTCTAACAACATCTGACAGCAGTCATCACTACCAAAGTATGAATTTAAGTCATGAGGATCTTTGCGCAAACTTGTTTACACTTTAAGACTTATCCCTAGTTGGGTATTGAAAGGCTTCTATAAAAGAGGTTTGGCTGACTAGAAGCCAAGTCCCCTTCTCTTCTTCAAGGTGAAAAATAAACAAAATGACAACATATACGTTTTCTATGAATGAATGTCATGCTTATTCTTAGGGTGGAAGTGATAGATGAAGCTGCTCAGGATCGTATCAATAAATCAGCAAACATTTTTTTGAGACCTATGTCTCTTTTGATGTAGCAGAAACTAATCTAAGCATAATAATAAAGTAGCTCAAATCTATAGAGCATTTTAAGGTTGACAATGTTTTTTTTTTCTTTTGTAGGCAGCAAATCCTCTTTGATCCCCAAATGGGAGCAGCAAAGATGATTGTTCTATGGACTGGCATCAAAAGACCCCAAAATGTTGTCACATGGCTGAAAAAAGACTAGGAGTTTTGGCATCACTATTTGGGGAGTTATCTCCACCTATAAAAAGCAACAGTAGGGATGCAATTATGCTAACTGATGTTGGAGATTTGATATCAATCTAATCCTTTGCCTTAGGCTCATTATTAGGCCAAATGGCAATAACAAGAAATTTATTGAATTTTGTCAGTGGGTATTGATTAAGTCAGGGATCTCAGAGAGATGATTCACAATAGCCTGGGAGTTCTTTCTCATATTACCATGCTTGTGAGTTTCTGATTTCTACTGTGCTAGGTTTAATTACAGGATCTACTAGAGTGTCCTCCTGGAATGTGCTTGACTGCAAGTGGTGGTTAGACAGAGATAAGAATGCTTAAAGACATAGGCAAGAGAAATTCTAGATCCCAATGAGGAAAACTGAACTCATGTGTTAGGAGAATATATCTCTGAGATTCCCCATATCTCTACTTACAATCAAATATTCATAAGAGTTAGAGGTAATCTTCCAATTTAGGTCCTTGCAAAAGGAATTTGAGATATCATTTAATATATGACAAAAACATATAGGGGGAAGAGAATCTTTCTAGTTATTCAAGGTATCATTCTATGTAAATGAGTTAAGTACATGCCATGCATACCAGACCTGACACATGGGAAGCCATATTCATCTGTTGTGTTTTTTCTTGAACTAGTGCCCAGGTTGTACTCAGAGCATACACTATATAAATCTGCTTTTGAGAAAAAATACACAGTGGACGACTGTTTAGATATGTGACTGACTCATTCTGGAAAAAAAGGTAATGCTAGGGCCTCATATTTTGCTATTTCAGGTTTCTGCAATCTGTCTTCTTAGGACATCATGAACTAGAAGTGGGAAAGGGCATCACTACTGTCCTAGTGCTTGGTGATGAAATTTCTTAATCATGACCAGGACTTGGAAGTTCCATACTCATCCCAATAAATATGAAGTCACCAAATACCAGATATTAATCTAGAGCAAATGTAGTTCTTTCTAGAGCAAAAACTCTGCCAACTTTGTCTCTTAGGACTTCCCCTTTCTATTTAGCAGTATTCATTTTGATTTTGGCGATGTGCTTATTTGAAATTATCCAAATAATTTCTTGGTCCAGTCTCTACCTTTTTCCTTTATAGCTGAATTTCAGTGGACCCCAATCATGTGAGGATGCTAGTTGAACATTATACATAGACATATTTTTAGATCCTGCTCATAGAAGCAAAGGGAATAAAACTGAACATATTAAACAACCACCCTGTGATATTCCACGACCACTCTATAGAGGCATGTCCCAAGCCCAAGAGTTTCAGAGACAGATGCTTAGAATCAGATCTCCCCATCAAGTACTCTGTCCAAAAGCTGGAAAAAAAATGTCACAGAAACACTATCACAGGGTCTGAAAGTTGAAATGTCCTGAGCATCAATTTATACCATTTTACCATGAAAGGAATCTTTACTCCAAAATATCTAAAATATATTCAGCCTCTGCTTGAAGATCTCAAAGGAGAGAAAAGTCATCAGCTCTTTAGGCAGTCCATTCCACTTTTGAGTAGCTCTACTTCACAAGTATTTCCTTACATGACCCCTAAATTGAAGGTATTGCAATTTCCATCCATTACTTCTATTTCAGCTCTTTGAGATAGGACCCTTAAATCCCACATAATGGCCTTTTAAATATTTTAACTCAGTTATATTCCCCCCTATCATAGTGTACGGTATTTGTGATATATTGCTGTAATCTTCTTGGTAGAATTTTATTTAAATTATTTTTAGATCAATATTTAATAGAGAAGCTGGTCTTTAAATATCCTTGCTCTGTTTTTGCTCTTCCTGGTTTAGGTATCAGAACTATGTTTGTGCCATAAAAGGAATTTCATAGG
>NW_027187244.1:2115450-2155379 GCF_028583685.1 Petaurus breviceps papuanus
TTTGTTTTTCCCTTATAATCAGCCAAAATCATCTTCCTGGTAACTTTTATTAATATTTGGCACTGTTTTCCACATTCTCTCCTGGGATACTTTCTCCTTTCTCCATTTTTGTGGCTCAGTTTGTTCTGACTTGAGGAAAGATAAAGAAGGAGGGGACCCTGGGTGGTGGCACATCTGCCCACTGCTTCATTTTTCTGTATGGGTTCTGTATATCAAACATTTCAAACTGGATTCCCTGATAGCATCTTTAACTCAGAATGTTTAAACCAGAAATGACTATCTTTCCCTTTAAACCATCCTCTCTTTTAAAAAAAATATTTTTACTTTTCAACATTTATTTCCACAAGATTTTGAGTTCCAAATTTTCTCCCTGCCTTTTCCCTACTGCCCACCCCAAGATACTGAGCCTACTGAATACCCCTTTCCCCAATCTGTTCATTCTTATGTCCTCCCCCATTCCTCCCTAAATTTCTAGTAGGGCAAGATGGATTTCTATACCCTAGTGCCTGTATACCTTATATCCCAGTTGCATGTAAAAAACAATTTTTTTAACATTTGTTTTTAAAACGTTGATTTCCAGATTCTTTCCCTTCTTCCCTCCTCAACCACCCCCACTGGGAAGACAAGCAATTCAATATAGGTTGTACATGCATAGTTATGTGAAACGTTTCCATAGTAGTTATATTGTAAAAAAAACTAACTATATTTCCCTCAATCCTATTCCACCCCCCACTTATTCTATTTTCTCCTTTGACCATTTACCTTTTCAAAAGTGTTTGCTTCTATCTACCCTTTCCCAAATGTGCCCTCCCTTCTATCACCCCCCTCTTATTCCCTTCCCCCCTACTTTTCTGTAGGATAAGATACACAATTGAGTGTGTATGTTATTCCCTCCTTAAGCCAAATTCAATGAGAGTATGGTTGACCTTTTCCTTTTCATCTTCCTGTTCTTTCTCTCCATTGTAACAGTTTTACCTTGCCTCTTTTATATAAGATAATTTACCCTAATCTATCTCTCCCTTGAGTCTCTTCCCAATATATTCTTCTCTAACCTCTTAATTTTATTTTTTAGATATCATCCCTTCATATTCAACTGATCCTGTGCCCTCTCTCTATATATACATGTACATACATATACACATTCTCATATATATATATATATACATCCATGTACCATCCGATATATACATATACATATATACATATATATTCCCTTCAACTATCCTCATACAGAGAAAAGTCTCATGAGTTATAATTATCATTTTTTACCATGCAGGAATGCAAATAGCTCAGCTTTATTAAGTTCCTTATGATTTCTTTTTCCTGTTTACCTTCTCATGCTTCTCTTGTTTCTTGTACTCGAAAGTCAAATTTTCTGTTCAGCTCTGGTTTTTTCATCAAGAATGTTTGAAAGTTTTCTATTTCATTGAATGACCACATTTTTTGAATTTTGAAGCATTATACTCAGTTTTTTTTTTGGTAGGTGATTCTTGGTTTTAATCCTAGCTCCTTTGACCTCTGGACTACCATAATAAATCTTTCCATCCCTTAATGTTGGAGCTGCTAGATCTTGTGTTATACTGATTGTGTTTCCACAATATTCAAATTGTTTCTTCCAGGTTGCTTACAATGTTTTCTCCTTGATCTGGGAATTTTGTAACCTGGCTATAATATTCCTAGGAGTTTGCTTTTTGGGATCTTTTTCAAAAGGCAATCAGTGAATTCTTTCAATTTCTATTTTGCTCTCTGGTTCTAGAATATCAGGGCAATTTTCTTTGAGAGTTTCTTGAAGGATGATTTCTAGGCTTTTTTAAACATGTCTTTCAGGTAGTCCAATAATTTTTAAATTATCTCTCCTGGATCTATTTTCCAGGTCAGTGGTTTATCCAGTGAGATATTTCACTTGGCCTTCTATTTTTTTCATTTGCTTGCATCTGTTTTATAGTATCTTGATTTCTCATAAAGTCATTAGCTTCCATTTGCTCCAATCGAATTTTAAAGGAATTATTCTCTTCAGTGAGTTTTTTTAATCATTTTTTCCATCTGGGCCATTTGACTTTTTAAGGCATTCTTCACCTCATTGGATTTTGGGGACTGTTTTGACAATTGAGTTAGTCTGTTTTTTTTAAGGTGTTATTTTCTTCAGTCAGGCTGTTGACTTGCTTTTTATGATTTTCTTGCATCATTCTCATTTCTCTTCCTAGGTTCTCCTCCACTTCTCTTGATTTTCCAAATCCTTCTTGAGCTCCTCCATGATCTTTAACCAATTCATATTTTTCTTGGAATGTTTTGATGCAAGAGTTTTTTACTTTGTTGTCTTCTTTTGGTTCCATGTTTTGATCTTCTTTGTGCCACCAGAAAGATTCTATGGTCTGCTCACACTTTCTCTGTTTGCACATCTTGCCAACGAATTATTTGACTTTTGCGCTCTTTGCCATGGTAGAACTCTCCTTCTAGAGTGGAAAGAGTTGTGTCCCAAATCACTGGGGTTTTTACAAATGTTATCAGAGGTATGAGGAGGGCAACCTCTATACAGCCACCACAAGCTCTGGCATACTGGCATTCCTCACCCCAGGACTACCACCCAAGCCTGCAACCCTGATCCATACAGGTAAAAGCAAGAGCAATTACCCTCTGAATGGTTGCTTTGTCCCCCTATGATCTGCAGACCAGGGGCTCTGGAGGCAGCCATGCATGGCAGCAGTTGCAGCTGCACTTCCACCACCTCTGCTGTGCCAGGGGCAGGAGCCTTACTGTATGCTTTTCTCACCCAGTTCCAACAGAATTCCCTACTGACCTTTAGCTTTCTCTTTGGTGTTTATGGGTTGAGAAGTCTAGAAACCTCCACAGCTGCCACTAATAAACTCCACTGAAGTCTGCTCCAGCTATGAGTCTGGGTCAGCACAGCTCATGTAGGACTATGCTCTGCTCTCAGTCCAAATGCAACAAACCCTTCCTGTTGGCTATCCAGGCTGCTGTCAGCTTATAATTTGTTTCTCTCTGTCATTTTTTTGTTTTTATAACTCTAAAATTTGTTTAGAGTCATTATTTTACAAGTATTGGAGGTGTTTGGTGTGGAGCTCAAGCAAGTTCCTGCTTTTATTTTGCCATCTTTGCTCAGTCCCCCCATCTTCTTTTAACCACCCCTATTATTGTTGAGGGCACCATCATTCTTTTAATAACCCAGCTTTACACTTTCTGCATCATCTTTAAATCTTCTCTCTAAATTATCCCGTGTATTCAATTGCTAAAATCATGCAAGTTTTTTTTCTATAACACGTCTCACATATGATCCTACTTTCCCCTCACATATCCACCACTCTAGTGAAAGTCTTCACTAACTCTCATGTAGACTGTGATTTATAATTTAGTCTGTTGCAGTAAGCAGCAAATCTCTGTAACTCTCCATACTCATCTCCGGACAACCATAAAATAGAGCCCCAAACAAATCCTGGAACAACAGAACCAGCAAAAAGACAAGGTAAAAAAAATCTTTTAGCCCAAGAAACTTGGAGGATGAGCAAGATAGGTAAATCCCACTCAGGTGAAAGGGGAGGGTAGTCCAGGATGGAGAGCATCCCAGCAAGCCAGCTGCAACCTCAATCTCCGCAAACCAGTGGGAGATCCTGAGCCCCAGGGTGGTAGAGCAGGCAAATGCCAAAACCAGGACCCCCCCATACACATGTGTAGCCAGGGGAACTGACAGACTCTAACTCTAAGAACCACCATATGCTCCAGTGTACCCCTGGGAAACAGTGATCCTCCAGTGGTCATAACTTCATGTGCTATGACATAGCTCTAGTCAAACAGGTAGACACCATCCCTATGGGTGCCTAAACAAACAGGCAGTCACCATCTAGGACTGACATGAATACACTTCAGGGTAGCCTTGGGTAAACAGGAAGCTTCAGTGTAGCCATGAGAAAATTCAGAGACACTTCATTAGACCTCAACACATGCCAGACACCACCACTATGATCTGAGCTCAGCACAAGAGAGACACCTATGACCTCTATCAGAACAAGTCAACTCCCACCCCGACCCATCAGGGCAGCAGTAGACAGCACTGTGGATATCACAGTTACAACAGCACAGCATCATGTAAATAGCCACGGCCTACAGCCACTAGCACAAGAAGCCTGAGAAAGTGCTCCTTCCACTGGAAGCAAAGATCGCATTTTAAAAAAAGGAAAAAGGCTGAAAAAAAGAGGAGCAGAAAACAATGACCACAAAAGAATCTCACTATGGAAACTTACTATGGGGACAGGGAAGACCAAGACATAAACTCAAAGGAGGTCAATAATGTCAAAAACACCTATGGGAAATCTCCTTTCCTCCCCTCAAAAATTGGAAGTGGTCTCAAGCCCAGAAAGAATTCATGGCAGAGCTTTAAAAGGAGCTTACAAATTGTATAAGAGAGGCAGAAGAAAAATTGGCAAAAGAAATGAGAGTGACAAAAGAGAATTATGAAAAGAAGACTCAATAGCTTCGAAAACTGCTTAAAAAGTAGAATTAATCAAGTGGAAAATGAGATGCAAAAATTCCCTGAAGAAAACAACTCCTTAAAAAGTAGAATTTTCCAAATAGAAAAGGAGATACAAAAGATAACTGAAGAAAACAATTCTTTAAAAATTAGAATTGGACAAGTGGAAACTAATGATTTTATGACATATCAAGAATCAAACAAAATCAAAGAATGAAAAAATAGAAGAAAATATAAAATACCTCATTGGCAAAACAACTTAATTAGAAAGCAGATCCAGCATAGATAATTAAGAAATATTGGACTACCTGAAAGCCACGATCATAAAAGAACCTCAACAGCATCTTTCAAGGAATTATCAAGGATATTCTAGAAGAAGAAGGCAAAATAGTCATTGAAATAATCGACTTATTGCCTCCTAAAAGAGATCCTAACATGGAAACTCTAAGGAAGATTTTAGCCAAATTACAGAATTATCAGGTCAAGGAAAAAAGATGGAAAGCAGCCAGAAAGCAACAATTTAAATATTGTAAAACCACAGTCAGGATCACGAATAACTTAGCATTTTCTACATTAAAGGATTAGAGGACATGGAATATATTCTAGAAGCAAAGGGGCTTAGATTACAACCAAGAATCAACTACCTAGCAAAATTGAGCATAATCTTTCAAAGAAAAGATGGATATTCTAAGAAATAGGACACTTTCAATCATTCCTGATGAAATAACCAGAGCTGAACAGAAAATTCAATCATCAAATACAAGACTCAAGAGGAACATTAAAAAGTAAATAGGAAAGAAAAAAATATGTTATTCAATAAGATTAACTGTTTACTTCCTTACACAGGAAAATGATACTTGTAACTACTGAGAAATGTATATTAGGGCAGTTAAAAGGGGTATATATAGACAGAGGGTGTGGGTGTAAGTTGATTTTGATGTGATAAAAAAACATAATTAAGGGTAAAAAAATTTTGTAGTGGGAAAAGGGGGAGTAGAATAGGGTAACTTATATGACATGAAGAGGCTCAAAGACCTACTAGAGTAGAAGGAAAGAAGGGGGACTGAGCATTGTTTGAACTTTACTTGCATCACATTTGGCTCAATGAGGGGATAACATACACATTCAGTTGGATGTAGAAATCTCTCTTATCCTATAGGGAAGTAGTAGGAGAAAGGGGGAAAAAGGAGGGGACAGATATAAGGTAGGGCAGCTTGAGGGAGGCAGTAGTCAGAAGCAAAACTGGTGAGGAAGGAAAAGGTGAAAGGAGAGAGAAAAGTATAAATGGGGAAAAATAGGATGGAGAGAAAGGTACAGATAATAATTCTAACTGTGAATGTGAATGGGATGAAATCTTCTATAAAACAGAAGCAGATAGCAGAGTAGTTTAAAAAGTATAATCCTACAATATGTTACTTATAATAAACACATTTGAAACAGAGAGAAACATACAAAGTAAAGGTAAAACATTGGAGCAGAATATATTATACTTCAGCTGAAGTTAAAAAAAAAACAAGCAGGCATAGCAATCTTGATCTCAGAGAAAGCAAAAGCAAAGATAGACCTAATTAAAAGAGATAAGGAAAGAAACTATATTCATCTAAAAGGTACCATAGAAAATGAAATAATATGAATACTAAATATATATGCACCAAGTGGTGTAGCCTCCAAATTCTTTTTTATTTTTATTTTTTACTTTTTGGAGGGGGAAGTTAGGGCAATTTGGATTAAGTGACTTTCCCGAGGACACATGGCTAGTTTTTGTGTTAAGTGTCTGAGGCTGGATTTGATCTCAGGCCCTCCTGACTTCAGTGCCAGTGCTCTATTCACTGTGCCACCTAGCCAGCCCCTAGCCTCCAAATACTTAGAAGTTAAGGGAGTTACAGAAAGAAACAGCAAAATTTTACTAGTGGGGCAATGTAATCTCCCCCTCTCAAAACTAGATAAACCTAACTACAAAATAAAGAAAAAAAAGAAGTTAAGGAGGTGAACATTATTTTAGAAAAGTTAATATGATTGACCTCTGGAGAAAACGGAGTGGGGATAAAAAGAAATGTACCTTTTTTCTCAAAAGTACCTGGCACCTACACAAAAAGTGATCATTTAGTAGGGCAGAAAAATCTCACAATCCAATGCAGAAAGGCCCAAATACTAAGTGCATCCTTTACAAATCATGATGTAACAAATATTACATGTAATAAAGGGCCATGGAAAGATAAACTGAAAATTAATTAAAAACTAAAGAATGAGAGGGTCAAACAACAAATCATAGAAACAATAATTTCATCAAAGCAAATGACAATAAGGAGACAACATACCAACATTTATGGCATGCAGTCAAAGAAGTTCTTAGATGAAATTTTGTATCTCTAAATGTTTACATGAATAAAACAGACAGGAGATCAATGAACGTGTATGCAATGAAAAGACATAGAAAAAGAAGAAACCAAAACTCCCCAATTAAATACCAAATGAGAAATTCTGAAAAATCAAAGGAGAAATTAATCAAATTGAAATGAAGAAAACTATTAAATTAATAAATAATGCTAAAAGTTGGTTTTATGAATAAAAAAATAAAATAGAGAAAAATTTGTCAATTTGACTAAAACTACTCCTTGAAGAGTACAACTGGCCCAAAGGAAAAGAAAGAATAAAATCTAACTGAGGAAAATAACACCTTAAAAGTTAGATTTGGGCAATTCAATGTCAAGGACTCAATGAGACATCATGAATCAATCAAACAAATTCCAAAGAATGAAAAAACAAAAGAAAATGTAAAATATCTTATGGGAAAAACAACTGACCTGGAAAATGGATTCAGGGAGACAATATCAGAATCATTGGACTACCTGAAAGTCATAATCAAAAGGAAGATCTGTATTTCAAGAAATTTTAAAGGAATTCTGCTGGAACCAGAGGGCAAAATAGTTATTGAAAGACTCCACTGATCAGCTCAGGAAAGAGATTCCTAAATAAAAACCCCAATGAACATTATACCCAAATTTCAGAACTATCAGGTCAAGAAAAAAGTGCAAGTGGATAGGAAGAAATCATTCAAATATCAGGGATTCACAATCAGGATCACATAGGACATAGCAGCTAAAACATTGAAGGATCAGAGGTCATGGAACAAGATATTCTAAATAGCAAAGGAGCTAGGAATACAAGCAAGAATCACATACCAGCAAGATTAAGCATACTACATCAAGAAAAAAAAGTCTTTCAATGAAATAGAAAGATTTCCTAGTCTTGATAAGAAGACCAGACTTAAATTAAAACTTTGACTCCAATATCTAGACCCAAAAGAAGTATAAGCAGGCAAAAGGGGAAAACAAAACATAAGGGATTCAATAGAGCAAAACTGTTTACATCCCTACATGGGAAGATGATACTTTTAACTCTTAAAATTTGTATTACTACCAGTGCAGATAGAAAGAATAGGGCAAATTTCAGGTAATGACATTTTTTTAAAAAAAAAAAAAACAAGCGATTAGAAAGAGAAGTGCACTGGGTACAGAAGGAAGGGAGAAGTGGAAGGGGTAAGTTATCTCATATGAAGAGGTGAGAAAAACTTTTTACAGGGGAAGGAAACATGATAGAGTGGGAAATGGGCATCACCTCATCCTAACTCTCAACTCAAAGAGGGAGTATTATACATAATTATTTGAATATAGAAATCTATTTTACCGAACAGGGAACTAGGTGGGGAGGAGATTAAGTAAAGGGGGAAATGGGGACTAACAGAAGGGAGGGGGTAGACCAAAGGAGGACTAACAGAGGAGGAGGTAGACAGAAGCAAAGCATTGGCTAGGTTGGAAAGGGTGAAAGGAGAGAGAGGAAAAACAGGAGGAAAAATACACAGATAACTATCATAACTATGAATGTGAATGATATGAACTCTCCCATAAGATGGAAGCAGGTAGCAGCATCCTTCAATATGTTCCTTGCAAGAAACACACTTGAAGCACACACAGAGTAAAAGTAAGAGGTTGGAAAAGAATATATTCACCTGAAATTAAAACAAAACAAAACAAAAACCAGGGTTAGGAATACTGCTCTTAGACAAATTAAAAGCAAAAATACATGTAATTAAAAGAGATAAGGAAGGAAACTACATCTTGCTGAAAGGTACCACAGACAATGAAAAAATAAAACTTAAAAAGCAAGAATAGTTTACCTGTCAGATCTATGAGGAGAGCAAGAATTCATTACCAAAGAACAGATAGAGATCATTACAAAATATAGAATAGATAGTTTTGATCATATTAAATTGAAAACCTTTTGCACAAACAAAATGAATGCAACCAAGATTAGAAGGAAAGCAGAAAGCTGGGAAACAATATTTACAGCAAGTGTCCCCAATAAAGGCCTCATTTCTCAAATGTATAGAGAACTGAGTCAAATTTATGAGAATGCAAACCCTTCCTCAGTTGATAAATGGTCAAAGTATGTAAACAGACATTTTCAGATGAAGAAATCAACACTATAGTTATATAAAAATGCTCTAAATATTTTTTTTATTAGAGAAATGAAAATTAAACCAACTCTGAAATACATCTCGCATCTATCAGATTGGGTACTATGACAAAAAAAAAAAGAAAATTATAAATGTTGGGTAGGATGTGGAAAAACTAGGATACTTATGCATTGTTGGTGGAGTTGTGAACTGATCCAACCATTCTGAATAGCAATTTGGAACTGTACCCAAAGGGCAATCATACCTTTTATCCCAGCAATACCCCTATTAGGTCAGTATCCCAAAGAGATAACAATCTTTAAAAAAGAAAAAGGACCTACATGTGTAAAAATATTTCTAGTAACCCTTTTTGTGGTGGCAAAACATTGGAAACTGAGGGGATGCCCCATCAATTGAGGAATGACTGAACAAACTGTGATATATGATTGTAATGGTTTACTTGAAGTAAGAAATTATGAATAGCTTTCCGAAAAACCTGGAAAGACTTGTATGAATGGAGGCAAATTGAAGTGAGCATAACCAGGAAAACACTGTTCACAATATCAGCCACATCATGTGATGATCAACTATGACTGAATCAAAAGACCTTTGCTGGTCCCATCAGTTATTAGTGCCATCCCCTCTAAAGTTACCATCTGTGTACTCCATATTTATCATGTGTATTCTGATCTATATAAGTTATTTCTCCCACTAGAATGGAAGGTTTCTGAGGATAATGATTGCTTTTGCTTTGTTACTATAGCTACCCAACTTAACAGTGTATGCCACATAGTAAGTACTTAATAATTGCCATTATATTTATTGATCATTAAAGTAGTGGTATATGTACTCATATAAAGCTCAAAGGGAACAAAGGTGAAGAAAATGCTTTGTAGATAAAAACTCCTACAGAAATATAAATTGTAATTATTAATAGTTTCAATTTATATAATGCCTTAAGGTTTGCAAAGTACTTTACATACATTTTCTTATTTTATCTTTACAACAATAACAGGGTGTGTAATTAGTATCTCTACTATCAAAGAAGGAATTGCTATCCTAAGAGGTTAGGTGACTTGTCCATTAACATATAGCCAATAAACCTCATGTAAATAATTTGAACTCAGATCTCACCTGACACAAAGTTCAGTTCTCTTTTAAGTACTTCATTATTGCATTATTCATATTGTAAAGGCTGAGACAAATAGGGTCTGTACTAGTGAAGGTGTGCTAAATATTGGGACCAATGCTATAATTTACTAGATAGTCAGTCACTCTCTGACCTGGAAGAAACCATGTGTCTTGATGGACAGTCTCCCTGGCTTGCTATTGAATGGAATACCTCTAAAAGTGGAAAGAGTATTAGATTTCAAATTAGATAACCTGAATTCAAATTTTGCTCCATCCCCACCTCTCTCCCTGCCCTCGTGAATAAAAGCTATATAGCAATGGGTAGATCACAGATTTAGATTTTGATAGTTATTAGCTCTTTTATGTAGAGCAAATTTCTACCCATCTCTGGGTTTTAATTTCCTTAACTGTAAAGTCCTGGAATTCGATTCATGGTTTCATAACTGTTTTGGGGCCATGGACTACTTTGGCAATATAGCAAAAGCTATATTGAATGAAAACTATTCAATGAAATCTCAGACTGTTGTTTAGTCACATCTGACTCTTCATGAACCTGTGGACCATGCTATTCATTGAATTTTCTTGGCAAAGATACTGGAGTAGTTTACCATTTCTTTTTCCAGTGGATTAAGACAAACAGAGGTGAAGTGCCCAGGGTCACACAGCTAGTAAGTGTGTGGCACAGATTTGAACTAAGTTCCTCCTGACTCCAGTCCCATTTCTCTATCCACTGATCCACCTAACTGCTCCCCCTTGGACTAAATGGTATCTAAGGTCAGTTTTATGTTTACAATTCTCAGAACTAAATTAATTTTCTTATTGTTTGTCATAGAATTTTGGTTGAATGGCAATCATTAGTAAATTGTTAAAAGAACCTGAATGAAAGTGGCCTAGGGGAAATGCACACCAAGACATAGATGTCTTCATTTCTTTTCTCTTACCTATTTCAGAGAGCAAGTCTGAATGATCCAACCAGTAATCCTAGTTTCCTGTACAACCAGAGAAGCAACTAACTAACATAGGACATATGGAGCACAGTGTAATCACTCCAGTCCAGTAGTCATAGAATCCCTATCAATTTCTTCTCCTTAACCTCCCAAGGGAGTTTTGGCCACCTGGTCTACTAGTACTACTTCCTCCACAATGAGACTATCTATAATGCCATTCTTGCTACCCTCTTCAGCAAAAGAATTTGTCCCAGGCTCAAATATAATTAGTTTTAGCTTTGTGAGCCTTTATTGAGGAGTGGGTTGGGGTAGTTGGCATGGTTATAGCTAAGCCTGTGGGTTGTTATAAAAAAAAAATGAGTGGGCCTTTTTTACACAATCTTTTTGGCTTTCTCTTATACTTTTGGGTACAGTAAAAAAAAAAAAACAAGTTTCAGTTTATATAAGAAATACCAAGCTGTCTCACTAACTTACCAGCATTGAAAGGGAAAGGAAACAAATAATTATTTTAAAAAGTATTTCAAAGTTTAGTATGAAGAATGAGAAATATAGGGGTGGCTAGGTGGCACAGTGAATAGAGCACCAGCCCTGGAGGCAGGAGGACCTGATTTCAAATCCGGTCTCAGACACTTAACATAAAAACTAGCCTTGTGACCTTGGGCAAGCCACTTAACCCCAATTGACCCTCAAAAAAGAGAAAAAAAGAATATGAAATATAAACAGAGGCTATAGTGAAAATGGAGAAGGAATCATGATTACATTGTGATGAGTCTTGGCAAGAGGACATTGTGCTTTTCAAATGTTGTGTAAGTCCTGTATGAATATTCCATTAAGAGGACAGGACAATAACAATAGGAACTTCTAACTGACTTAAGTAGAAGAATTCAAAGGCCTTGGGTATGGTTGCCATTTGCCTAATAAAAGAGCATCATAAAATATTAGCTCTTGAAGAGACTGTGAAGATCCAGTCTCTTTATTGTCATCTGGAGAAACTAAACCCCAGAAGATTAAAGTAGCTTGTGGATAGTCATTAATTGAGTTCATTAAAGGAAGATATTGTGACTTTTTTTAAATACTAGAACCCCCTACACCTAGCACAGTGCCTGGCACGCAGTAAACACTTAATTAATAGTTGTTGATTTATTGATCTTGAAGGCACTGTCACTCAAACTTAAGACTCCTAAGTCTTAGACTTTATGCTACAATTCACCACCTCTACTCACAATCCAGAAAATAAGTTGATGCTTCCCCCTCCCCCCAAAAAAATACATTTACACTAGCCATTGAAATCTAGAAGTTTCATTTCAGGAAGTAAAATAAGCTACTTTACAAACAGTAACAAAAAGTCCAATCTAAGACCAGTTTGCAAATGGAAAACAGAGAAAACAGGAAGAGTGATGTTGAGCCAGAAATAAAATATCACTCAAGAAATGTAGTGAGTGTATGTGCTTTTCTCCCTTTGGCAGATTCTCTATTGATTTTAATTAAGCTCTATCTAAGCTTCCATGCTTGAAGAACTCTTTTCTTTCTTTTTTTTTTTTTGAGTAGCAGAGTTTGACTTGCCAGATGGAATTTTGAAAGCAGCTTTTAGTTTACCATTTCCCCCTCCCCCCTTCCAAAATGCAAAGGAACAGATGTCTTGGGGCTGATGTCTCACTTCCAAACTGCATGCTGAAAATGCTTGCCATCTTAAAGTACAAAGTAAATATTTAATTTAAAAGGTATACTCAGAAACACTAGATATTCCCTAAATTGGGTATCTTCAGAAAACAATTATATTTTGTCAGCTTGGTAAAAGACAAAAAAAAAAGTCAGTCTCTTCCTCTTAAAATGCAGACAAGCTCTTTTGGTTCTTAATGAGTGCAGTGATCATGCTCCCACAGGTGACTGAATTGCAATGCTGAGACTGTAAAGGACAAACTCATTCTGGTGTACTTGCAGAGAACAACACTTTATACTCTTTTTATTATTACTTGAATTATTAAAGAAAAGTTGGATTTTAGCATCTGTTTTTCAGATTGGTACTAAAACAATACACTGGGGATGTGCTTAGTCATCACTCCTACATAGAACAGTGGAAGGAATGTAGGATTTAGATTTAAGAGATTTGAAATCCAGCCATGTACACTTTCTACTTGTGCAGCCTTGAGGATGTCACTAAATCTCTCTGGGCCTTAGTTTCCACATCTATACAATGAAGAACATGGAATAGATGTCCTTCAATGCCCCCTTTAACTCTAGATCTGTAATTCTATGACTTTCTGTAGACAGTCTTCTTTAATCCCAGTTTATTTCAGTACCCTCCCTCTTTTTAATTATTTCCTATTTATCCTGTATATAGTTTGTTTTGTATATGTTAATTTGCATGTCATCTCCCCTATTAGATTGTAAGCTCCTTGAGGGTAGTGACTTTACCTCCTTTTGTTTCTCTAGAGCCTAGTACAGTGCTTGGCACACAGTAAGTACTTAATAAATACTTATTTATGGATTAATTTTGCTTTGAATCATATGGATAACTTTTGTCCCTTTGGATTTGTGCATGTTTAGATAACAGATCGTTAGATTTGGATTTGGAGCTATAAAAAAAGCCTAGTGTTTTCCCTGACCCACCTGCTTATTTAATAGAAAAGGAAATGGAGGCCATAATCAATCAATTGTTGAGCATTTTAAAGTACCTACTGTATGCCAGGTGTTCTGCTAGGTACTGGGTTTTGGCCAAAGTCACATCAACATGGTACAGGGTAAAGGTTGTAGGACCAGACATGCTACCATCCAACCCCTATAGTCATCATTGAGGGAAAAATCATGATGGAGAAGGGAGGGGCTCACCTTCATGTTTATACCAGTAACAACTCCTGACCTACTGTTACTAATAGGCATGTAAACACAGGAGCCTTGGGAGGGTCAGGACCAACAGGCCACTACCCCTGCTTCCAAGTCAGCCCTCATAGCCATCATCAGGGTAAGCACCTCTTATGAAGAAAGAGCTTACTATTTCTACCAACTACAAATGGATTGCCACTTGTAGAGCAGGCAGATCTACAGGTAACAAGGCATCCTGAAGGAGAAGTGGGGAACAGCATGTGCCAGGCAAATCAAACCACCATCATCATCACCACTTTTGTCATTATCTTCCTTCATACCTTTATGAAGACAGTCCAAGACCATGAAGCCCAAAAGCCTTGGGAATAGCAAGGCCTATAGCCCAATGCCTTGACCATCTTCCTAGAAAGCAAATTTTGTGGAGATGCAGACT
This sequence comes from Petaurus breviceps papuanus, assembly GCF_028583685.1. Taxonomy (NCBI): domain Eukaryota; kingdom Metazoa; phylum Chordata; class Mammalia; order Diprotodontia; family Petauridae; genus Petaurus; species Petaurus breviceps. The sequence continues at coordinate 2,129,724 of NW_027187244.1, forward strand.
AGAAACTGATCCTGAAGCCATACATGCTAAAGACCCAGAGAATACGGTGCTTAACACCAAAGTCCTTGACACTGTCAAATGGTGTAACATCAGAAACTAACATGACTTTATCAGTGGAAATGACCTTAAAGAACAGACATATAACCCATTTCTTTACTGCTGCATCCTAACAAATTAAAAGACCTTTCCATTTGATTTGTGGCTAAAACAGTCCTTATGTATTGTCTCCTCCATTAGAATGTGAACTCCTTGAGGACAGTATTTTCTGTTTGTATTCTTATAGTGCTACACATACATTAAGAACTTAATCAGTGCTTTCTTCATTCATTCATTCATTCACATTGAGAATCAAAAGATCTGCCAAGTTCAAATATTAGCATTGCTTCTTACAATCTCTGTGCCCTTGGACAAGTCATTTAGTCACTCTATTCCTCAGTTTCTTCATCTTCAATATGACTGAGCTGTACTTTATCATTTCTAAGGTCCTTCCAACTCTGGCTCTATGCTTATGACACAGAAGTAAGAATAAAAATAAAGCTAGGTTTTGAATTCTGAGCCTCTGCTTCAAAGACGTTGCTCTCCCTGATGCAGCAGACCAAGTCAAGTTAAATCAGCAAGCATTCATTAAGCGCTTCCGATGTCTCTTTATTAAGCACTGGAGATGAAAAAGAAAAGAAAAAGCAAGCAAGCCAAGGTGTCCCTGCTCTCAGGACCTCATACCCTAAGGCGGGTGGGGGCAGCGATACAGGATGTATATTTTGTTTAAAGTGCCAGAGGAAATGAAAGTGTGATCTGCATAACGTGCAGCGCTGAAAGTTAAAATTCACTGAATTAAAAAAAGGAGAAAATTCTAGGTTTCTGCGATGCTTTGTTACCTGTGAATAGTCCTCAGGTTTGTAGATATTTAGGAAGGACCATGCCTTATGCTGGGTGGATTTATGTAACTTTCCATGAGTCTGTGGGAAAGAGTAATTATTTTAAGATCACACTGATAGAACAACTGAAAAAAAGAAAGGGTGTTTCAGCTGTTTAGGAAGTGGAATCTTGGGAAAAGAGAAACAGTTGGAGTCAAAAGGACTTATACAGATAAGTGATGACTTATGTATGGCACACGGGGGAATACTTTTGTACAAAATCTAAAAAAAGATTAGCCAATTAGTAAAAGGATAATCATATATCATCACAAGTCATACACATTATATATATATACATGTATACATAATATAGATACATATAACATATACATACACATACATAAATATACACAAATATGTGTTATATAAACATCTATATTTATATAAATGTAATGTATATAAATTCATATACATGTATGTATATAAACATGTATATTTAAACTTGTGCTCATAAATATGTATTTATATATTATGTGAAGCATATTACATACATCATGCACATGTACATAAATATTATGTTGTTGTTTTGTTCAGTCACTCAGTCATATCCAAGTCTTTATGATTCCATGGACCATAGCACTCTAGGTCCTTCTATCCTCCACGATCTGTTGAAATATGTCCAAGTTCATGTTCATTGTTTCTGTGATACCATCAATCTATGTCATCCTCTGCTGTCCCCTTTTCTTTTTGCTTTCAATCTTTTCTAACATCAGGATCTTTTCCAATGAGTCCCATCTTCTCATTATGTGGCTAAAGTGATTAAGCTTCAGCCTCGATATTTTAAATATTTACAGATTTGACCTCCTTGCTGTCCAAGGGAATCTCAAAAGTCTTCTCCAGTACCATCATTCAAAAAATGTTGACTCCATGGTTCTCAGTTTTCCTTATAGTCCAAATCTTACACCCATACATTGCTAACTGGGAAAAAACAACAACAACAACAACACCATAGCTTTGATTGTACAGTCCTTTAGCAGCAAGGTGATGTCTCTGCTTTTTAGTATGCTGTCCAAATTTGCCATAGCTTTCCTTCCAAAAAGCAAACTTTTTAAAAATTTGGTGGAAGCTGTCTCCATCTGCAGTGATCTTTGAGCCCAAGAATATTAAATCTGACACTACTTCCATTTCTCTTCGCTCTTTTTGCCAGGAAATGATGGGACCAGTTGCCAAAATTTTAGTTTTGTTGTTGAGTTTCAAGTCAATTTTTATACCCTTCTTTTTCACCTTCAGCAAGAGGTTTCTTAATTCCTCTTCACTTTCTGTCATCATAGTAGTATAATCTGCTTATCTGATGTAGTTGATATTTCTTTGGCAATCTTAATTCTAACTTTTGATACACTCAGGAATTTCATGTGATAAAGTCTGCATATAAGTTAAATAGGTAAAGTGACAATATACAACCTTGTCATATTCCTTTTCCAATGTTAACCCAATTGGTTTTCCATGTTTGGTTCTAACTGCTACTTCTTAGTCTGCATACAGGTTCCTCAGTAGACAAGTAAGATGATCTGGCATTCCCATCTCTTTGAGAGCTTGTCACATTTTGTTGTGATCCACACAGTCTAAGGCTTTAGTGTAGTCAAAGAAACTAAAACAGATGTTCCACCAGAACTCCCTTGCTTTCTCCATAATCAAGTGAATTGGCAATTTGTTCTCTAGTTCCACTGTCTCTGAAACAAGCCTGTTTGTTCTTTCATATGGCTGAAGCCTAGTTTGCTGAATCTTAAGCATAACCTTGCTGGTACGTGAAATGAATTCAATTGTTCTGTAACTTGAACATTTCTTGATAATGCCTTTTTTTTTAATGATTGGGATGTAAACTGATCTGTTTCAGTTTGTGGTCACTGTTGAGTTTTCCAAACTTGTTGGCATATTGAACGAAACAATTTAACAGCATTATCTTTTAGGTTTTTAAACAGCTGAGCTGTAATTCCTTTACCTCCATTATCCTTATTGTTTACAATACTTCATTGTCCAGGATATCTGGCTCTCTATCAGCAACCAAATCATTATGGTTATTAATAATGTTAAGATTTTTCTTGTATAGTTCTTTTGTGTATTCTTCTACTTCTTAATTTCTTTTGTTTCTGTTAAATCCCTACTCTTTTTGTATTTTATTATGCTCATTTTTGCATGAACTGTTAGAGGTCTTCTTTTTCCCCATACTGTTGTTTTCTTCTATTTATTTGCATTTCTCATTTAAGAAAACCTTATTTCTCCTTGTTACTCTCTTTAATATGGCATTTAGTTGGATATATCTTTCCCTTTTGCTTTCCTTCTTTTCACAGCTATGTGTGAAGCTCATCAGACAGCTATCTTGATTTCCTGTTCTTTTTCTCTACAATGTTTTTTGGTTGTTGCTTCCTTTACAGTTTTACAAACCACTATCCATAGTTCTTCAGGCTCTCTGTCTACCAGATTTAATCATTTAAATCTATTCATCACCTCCATTTCATATTCATAAGGTATGTTATTTTGGTCATACTTGTGTGGTCTGATGGTTTTCTCTACCTTGTTCAATTTAAGTCTGAATTTTGCAATAAGAAGCTCATGATCTGAGCCACTGTCAGCTCCAGATCTTGTTTTAACTGACTATGTGTTGGGAGCCAAAAAGGCTTGAGCCAGGACTTCAGATAATTACCTGGATATCAGTGGACCCGAATATCAAAGACCTCTTTGAGAAGCAACTTTTCCTCAGCTTAGCTCCTGAGTTCTTTGTTATGGGTTACACTTATAAGGATGTTGTTTGAGTTCTGTGATCAATAGGCTGATCAATAAAATCAATAGATTTTAGTTATTAAGAGCTAAAATATTTGATTCAGCACTCAGGTATCTTTGGGTGGTCAGCTCTAAACGTGATGTCTTTTGAGGCTTGCAGCTTTGGCATTGAAGCTGGCTCTAATCATTTAAGACTGCGACTGCATTAGCAGATTCCTGAGGCCTAGGTCAAACATTTTACCCTAAGACTTTAGTCACCTAGATAGCAAATCAAATTATCTAATCTGTGTTACCTCCAGAATACAACAGGCTAGGGTAATAATTAGAAAACTTGAGTCACCTTCCTTTGTCTCATTGCTCTATAAAAACCTTGTCCTAAGAATCAATAAATGGAGTTCATCGTTCTTCCTTGAACTATCCACATGGCCTAGTCATTTCTAATTAACGTCTCTGAAGCATGCTAAGTGCTGGACACTGAGCAGCCCACAGCAATTATGTAGAGCTTTTCTACCTTTGGCTTCAAAATATGTAATAAATCTGATTTTTATATTATCTGGTGATGTTCCAGTATAGCATCACCTTGTGTGTTGTTGAAAAAGTTTTATGACCAGTGACTTACCCTGAGAAAATTCTATTAGTCTCCGGCCTGCTCCATTTTGTACTCCAAGGTCAAACTTGCCTGTTATTCCACTTATCTTTTGATTTCCTATGTTAGCATTCTAATCTTCTATAACGAATGTGACACCTTTTGAAAAGACATTTATTTATTTATTTTTATTGTTATTTCTAGAAGATGTTCGAGGTCTCCATAGAACTGACCAATTCTGGTCTCTTTAGCATCAGTGATTGGAGCATAGCTTTGTATTACTGTGATGTTGAATGGTTTTTCTTGGATTCAGACAGATATCATTCATTGATTTTTGTGATTATACCCCAGTATTGCTTTTCCCACCCTTTTCTTGACTATGATGGTTACTCCATTTATTCTAAGGGATACATTTTTTTTCTTTTTTAAAATTTATTTATTTTAGTTTTCAACATTCATTTCCACAAACTTTTGAGTTCCAAAATTTCTCCCCATCTCTCCCCTACCTCCCACCTCAAGACGGCAAGCTTACTGATTACCCCATTCCCCAGTCTGCCTTCTCTTACATAACGCCCATTCCCCCTTCCCCTCTTCTCCCTTACTTTCTTGTAGGGCAAGATGGATTTCTATACCCCATTGCCTGTATATCATCTTATTTCTGGTTTCATGTAGAAACAATTTTTTAGCATTTGCTTTTAAAACTTTGATTTCCAGATTCTCTCCCTTCTTCCCTCCTCACCCACCCCCATTGAGAAGACAAGCAATTCAATATAGCCTATCCATGTGTAGTTATGCAAAACATTTCCATAATAGTCATATTGCGAAAGATGAATATATTTTCCTCCATCCTATCCCAATGCCCCATTTATTCTATTTTCTCCTTTGATCCTGTCCCTTTTTAAATGTGTTAGCTTCTGACTACCCCCTCCTCCAATCTGCCCTCCCTTGTATCACTCCCCCCCTCATATCTTCTTCCTCCCTACTTTCCTCTAGTTTAAGATACCCAATTGAGGGTGAATATTATTCCTTTCTTAAGCCAAATCCAATGACAGTAAGGTTGACTCATTTCCTTTCACTTCCCTGCTCTTCTCCTCCATTGTAACAGCTTTCTCTTGTCTCTTTTATGTGGGATAATTTACCCTTTTCTATCTTTGACTTTCTCCTTCTCCCAATATATTCCTCTCTCACCTCTTAATTTTATTTTTTAGATGCCATCCCTTCATATTCAACTTACTCTCTGCCCTCTGTCTATGTATACATATACATGCATACAAACACATACACATATATACATATACATAAATATGCATATACACATACATACATACAGATAGATAGATAAATATTTTTATATTCCCTTCAACTACACTAATACTGAGAAAAGTCTCATGAGTTACAAATATCATCTTTCCATTTATTAATGTAAACAATTCAATTTTAATAAGTTTCTTATGATTTCTCATTCCTGTTTCCCTTTTCACGATTCTCTTGTTTCTTGTATTTGAAAGTCAATTTTTCTGTTCAACTCTGGTCTTTTCATCAAGAATGCTTGAAAGATCTCTATTTCATTGAATGTCCATTTTTTCCCCTGAATCTTTTAAGGGATTTTTGCCCACATTAGTATATGTGTTGATCATCTGGATTAAATTCATGTGTTGCTATTCATTTAAGTTTATTGACATCCATAATGTCAATGTTTAATCTTTCTATCTCCTGTTTGACTATATCCAGTTTACCTTGGTTCATAGATTTTACATTGGTTCCTATGCAATATTGATTTTTACATCATCAGACTTTCCTTTTATCACCATCTACATCTGACTTTTCTTTTCAGCCTTGGCCCAGGTGCTTCATTACTATTGGAACTATTGTATTTATCCTCAGCTCTTCCCCAGTACCATGTTGGTCATGTTTTCATCTGAGGGGCTTACCTTCTGATGTTAACTCTTTATCATTTTAATACTATCCATGGGATTTTCTAGGCAAAAATCCTGGAGTGGTTTGCCATTTCCATCTTCAAGGGATAATCTTTTGTCAAAATTCTCCATTATGGTCTGTCTGCCTTGGGTAACCTTGCACAGAATATCTCATAATTTCATTTGAGATACACAAGCCCTCTGCCACAACAAGGCAGTGTCATGATGGATAGAGCACTGAGTTTGAAATTAAGAAGACATTTTCCTGTGTTCAAATCTGGTCTTAGACACTAACTGTGTGACCCTGGGCAAGTCACTTAACTTTGCCTCAGTTCCTTATATGTAAAATGAACTGGAGAAGGAAACGGCACACCACTCTAATATCTTTGCCAAGAAAATCCCAAAATGGGGTCATGAAGAGTTAGATCTGCTTGAGCTTTGAATGAAAGTGATGCTGATTAGGTAGAGGACAGAACAGAAACAATGTTCCTAAGACAGTGTTGAACTAGATAGTCACAGAAGTGAAAACGATATGTGTAGGTGACATTCAAATATGCCTGTAGCACCTAACTCAAGGGTCATTAGGAGCATTAAATGAAATTATGTATGAAAGTCAGTCAATAAATAAAAATTTGTTAAGTGTCTCCTATGTGTCAGGTACCTTGCTAAATTCTGGTGTAAAAAGAAAGAAAAAAAGTAAAAAAAAGAAAAAAAAACAGTCTCTACCTTCAAAGAACTTACATTCCAAAGGGGGAAGAAAACATGAAAATAATCATATGCACAGAAGAAATACAGAATTTATTCTGCATATATCTTGTATGCACATAGCTGTTTGTAACTATGGGTGGATATCATAAGAAGAAGGCACTAACAGTGGAATAGACCAGTAAAGGTCACTTGTAGAAGCTGGGATCTGAATTGAGTTTTGAAGGTAGCCAGAAGATAGATGTCAAGAAGGACAATATTCCATAAATGGAGGACAGCTAATTAAAAGATACAAATCAGGAGATAGAAAGTCATGCATATGGATGAGCAATAAGGCCAGTGTCATTAGTTCACTAATCAGAACTTAGCTGTACTAGAGGATGTGGAGGAGATAGAAACAATAAGAAAACCAGAAAAAGAAGGTGTCAGATTACTAAAGGCTTTAAAAGCCAAATGAATATTTGATCCTGAAGATAATAGGAGGCTACTGGTTTTTACTGTGGAGAGGAAGAAGTGACATAGTCAGACCTGAAATTTAAGAAAACTAACCAGAAATAGTCTAAGGGTGAGATAAAGAAGACCTGCCCCAGGGTGGCAGTTGTGTGAGTAAATAAAAAGGAATATATAGGAGATATGTTGTGAAAGTAGAAATGAGAAAATCTGGCAAAAGTGTGGATGTGTGAGTGTGAGCAAGAAGTCAAAGATGAGACTGATGTTTTCAGCTTGGTCTACTGGAAGGTTAGTGGTACAATAAATAGTAATAGGAAAATAAGGATTAAAGGAGAGTTTAGGGAAAAGATAATGAGTTCTGTCTCAGACAATGTTGAGTTTGATGTATTCATATTATATCTAATTTGACATCATGTCCAAAAGCAGTTTGTTACACAAGGTCAGGAGTGATTAGGACTGGATAAAGAGATGTAAGGATCATCTCCATAGAGACAGTCTTTTAATTTATGAAAGCTTATTAGATCACCAAGCATGGAAGAGTAGAGGGAGAAGAAAAGAATACCCAGAAAAGACCTTTTCTTGACACTTAAGGATAGTGGACATATTTTATATGCATTTAGTTGGTTATTATCATAATCATAATTGATAGGCAACATCATGCAATGGAAAATGTGCTGAATTTGAACTCAGAAAACCTGGACTAAAATCTCAGATCACACATTTATTACTCACTTGCTCTTCAAGAAGAAACTCAGATCTGGGGGTCTCAACATTCTCATCTACAAAATAAGAGATTTGGATATAATTACTATAAGATGCTTTTCAGCTTTAGATCTATGATCCTTGTCATTGGGGGTGAGGTGAGAGTGAAGGGGAAAAGGGGAAATGCCTGTAATTTACTGAGTAGGAGACTCCCTGTATAGATGGTCATGTGATCTGAAATCTAAAGTTTTAGGGAGTAGGCTGGAGGAGATTTTGTCAGGAGACAAGTGACCTCTCCAGTGTTCAAATACAGATGAGTCAGAAGCAAGAGTACAGCCAAATCTGGACTGGATCTAATATTAGAAATCTATACACCATAGCATGATGTTGATGTTTATTAACCTTGGAGAAAAGTTGTTTGAGAACTGGGCTTGAAGTCAGGAAGACCTCAGTTCAAATTTGACCTCATACACATACTAACTTTGTGACCTGAGCAAGTCATTTAACCTCTGTTTTTCTCAGTTTCCTCATCTGTAAAGTGGGGATAATAATAATGGGACCTACCTTCCAGGGTTGTTGTGAAAATCAGATGGAATAATAATTGCTAAGATTTTAGCCAAGTGCCTAGAACATAATAAGCAGTATATAAATGTTATTGTTTTTATTATAGTTTCTACTATAAGACTCCCTATAGTAGATAAATAAGAAGACTGTGAGGGAGATCATTTTATGTGTTTCATTTCTAAAGCTCAAGTGTGCCTTAATAATTTACTGAGTTGACAGGTGCATGTAATAAGTCTTTGTAAGTGGTCTACATGGCTTGACTCATGAAATCCAAAGTACTGAAGATAATCTATAGGTGTATATGTTTTGGGAGAAACTTTATAAATTTTGGTATGGAGAGAAGATGAGGAAATGGGGTCCGAAGTAAAAAAAGAGACAGAGCTTCCATAACCTTCCTATCTTTCTAGTCTTCTTACTCCTACTTTGCTATATATTCTGTGATCCAGTGAAACTGACTCCCTTATTCTTCATTTCACTAAATTCAATCTCTTGATCATCCATCATTTTCACTTGCTATTGACTAAACCTAGTACTTTTTCCCTCTTTATCTCTATCCCTTGACTTAGGCAGTTTTGGCAGAAATAAATCAAAGCTATCTATAGTAATATTAAAAAAAAATATCTAAATTACTATTCATTAGAGAAACGCAAATTAAAACAATTCTAAGGTATCACCTCACACCTATCAGAAATGATAGAGGCTGGAGAGGCTGAGGCAAAATAGGTATTTTCATACAGGGCTTCTTAAACTTTTTTCTATTCTTGACTGTCTTGTGTGTTTTAGTTGGTTTCCTTGGTATTACATGGCCTTAGGGCAAGCCCAGAGCAAACTGGGGGTGCTTTGTGTTCAGAACCAAGGCTAAAGTTGCACAAAGCAACATGGGCAAGTACTGTCAGACAGAAACATCTTGGATTCATTCCACATCTTATTTTTAATTAATATTTGGACATTGTGTATTCAGAAACCTTTTACTTTTGCCAAATTTTTCATGACCCCATATGGGGTTATGACCAATGGTCCCATCATTCTGAAAACAAACAAACAATTTGAAACTATTCTCCAAAGGCTATACAAAGCAATACTAATGGGGTTTAGGCTCTGGCAATCCCCTTGGATCTTCCTACTTGATGAGGCATTTGGCCCAAATCTCTGTTACTCTTAACCTAGACTAGCCCTCCATTAATCAGCTACTTCCCATCCTTGATCTTATCAAAGTATCTATACTCAAATCTGTTACCCTCAAACTAGCCTAGCCCTCCATTGTCTGTCATCTCCAGGTAGCTTTCAGCTATTTCCCACCTGTAATCCCATTATGGAATTTGACCTCTGTAGTCAAGATTCTTCTTGCATTCATCCTCAAGATCCCCCCCAAGTCCCATCTCTAGACTACCCCTAAACCCCTGCCACAGTTTTTCTGTATACAAGATCCATCTTGCCTCCATGAAGGTGCTGAGATTCAATCTAGTGCAGACTCAAATCTGTGCCAGATTGTTCTGGCCTATTTGTCCAATACAGGTCTTACAAATACTTAGGCTCCTTAAGAGTCTACCCATTATGGCAAATCTTTAATAAACTTTGTTTTACTTGGACTGAGAGAAGTCTTGAGTGTAATTCATTTGGCAGGACCTGGTATGTTGGCATTTTGGGGTCTTGAGCACCCCTAAGCCCCCAAACCTCAACAATACAACTACTAGATCAATACCACAAATAGATCAAAGAAAAAGCAAAAGAAAAAAAAGGATCTATATGTACAAAAATATTTATGACAGTTCTTTGGTGGCAAAGAATTGGGAATTTGGGAAAGGATAATCAATTGAGGAATAGCTGAACAGTTGTGGTATACAATTTTGATGGAGTACTATGGTTCCATAAGAAATAAGGAGGAGGATGGTTTTAGAAAAATACTTTATAAGACCTTTAGAAATGATGTAAAGTGAAGTGAGCAAAAACAGGAGACCATTGTGTATAGTAAAAGCAATGTTGTAATGATGATTGTGTGAAAGACTTAGCTAATCTGATCAGTACAGTGATCTAAGACAATTCCAAAGGATTCATGATGAAAAAAAAAAAGTTATCCACCTCCAGAGAGAGAATTAATAAACACTGAGTCCAAATTAAGATATAACTTTTTCACTTTATATATTCATCTATTCATTCATTCATTCATTTATTTTTGCAGTATGACTACTACAGAATATATTTTATTACATATTATAATTCTATTGTAATCCAGTACATTCAAGTACAGTCTTCTTTATACTAAAGATATTAAGGGGTGTTGATGAGGTATGGGCTCTGGGAGCCCCCTCAAGCTCTCCTTGAGTCCTTGAGTTGCAGGCTCTGGGAACCCCCCTTGAACTCTGATCAAATCTTCTCATTTGATGAGGCATTTCCATGAGGCAATAAACCTTACATTGGGGGGGGGAGCAAACCTCTGTTACTAAACTTCCCACCCTTGAGCCTATCAAAATATCAATCCACCCTTGAACTGGCCTAGCCCACCATTGTCTGTAGTCTCCAGGTAGCCTCCAGCAACTTCCCACCCTTAATCACTCATTGACCCTCCCCAAACTCCTCCTCTAGACCACCCCTAGATTCCTCCCACAACTTTCTGTATATAAGACCCTATCTTGTCTCCATATCTATGAGGGCACCATAGAATGACCTACCACAGGTTTACTCTGTGTCCAATACAAGTGAATTTTTAATAAACTTTACTTTTCTTTGGATGACAGAAGACTTGAGTCTAATTTATTCAGCAGGACCTGATGTGTTGGTATTTTAGGGTTCCCAGAGGAACCCTAACCATCATTATGGGTAACCTCTTCAGTGGAACTTTCTGTTTTTCTTTATCACTCCCATTTGCCCTTGCCTTACTTGGTATGAAAGGTTCTTTTTTGCTAAGTTCATCCCAAAATTGAGGTTGTATGTTTAAAATGGTTTTATGAGTGTAGTGTTCTATTGGATTATGTGATAGAGAAGCCTAACTCCCTTACTTTGGAGCAGTTATACATATCCTCAGAATATTTCCTGTGTGTCATGAGAAAACTTTGGCTGCTAAATTGGAATTCCATGAATATACAAAAGGGGCTATCTACATAGTGGGGGAACTAATTCATATAAAGATAACTATAATTCAAATCATTTTATGACAAGTGAAATACAGATATGTAAAAGACTATAACATGTGTTTGAAAGGGGAACATCATTACTCGCAAGGGAAGATCATGGAATACTTTTCTGGATGTGAAGGTGTATGATCAGAAATTTAATTGGTGGGTTGGAATTCAACAGGCAAAGAGAGGGAAGAACTTAACAATCTTAGAAAATAGGAAGAGCAAAAGAATACAATCAGAACAATGCAGAGTATATCTGAGGAAAGTAGGCAGCTTTCTACTACTATAGGAATAATATTAGAGAAAACTGTCCATAGAAAAGAGGCCAAAATCACAATATCATATATATGGTAATATATAGTCATACCTACACAGAATTCATAGCATCAGCAAATGATGAGACATTTCATTTCAGAAACAACAACAAAAAGTCATCCCTATAGTATTTCCAAAGTAGACAAATTCATTTGAGTCCTGTGCTTTAGCAGGCCCTCCTGATACAAATATCTGGAAGTTGAATCTCAGAGAGGAGGGAGTTGAAAGGGAAGAAAGATGTGACTTCATCTATTGCTGCTAAAAGAAAAAGGAAACTCATTTAGTAAGCTCAGTTTAGTATTGTGGGAAGTTACTGGATTTGGAGGTGGGGGTATGTGTTCTAACACTGCCTCTTCTATTTACTATGTATGTGATCTTGGGAAAATCACTTATCCTTTTGAGCCATCCATTTTAGCATGTATAAACTGAAGGAATTGTACTAAGCAATCTCTAAATACTATGATACAGTAATCTATTGTAGGGTATCTTTATTCCCATATGTATCACCAATGCCATATTCACAATGCCTGTGCAAATTACAGATATGCTGATATAATTACCCATCACAAAATACATCATGCTTGCCATATGGGGGAACAAGCTAGAAAATTTATTAAGATACCAAAAGACTGAGTCCCAAAACCAGAAAGTGAAAGCCATCAGAGTAGTTATGAAATTGGCACATTTAGATAAAGTATAAAGCACCCACATTCTCAAGCCTTTAAAACAGAACAGGCTACCTGAGGCAAAGGTCCTCCTCTCCCCACTCACAGCAACCACCCAGCGTCCCGAAAGCACGCTCCCAGCAGCTCGGCCCCTGGCAGTCCTCAGCAGGAGTCCTTAGCAGAAATTCTGGCTGACTCAAAAAGGGCTTCGTGCTGCCGCTGCCTCTGCTGCTGCTGCTGCCATCTCCACCACTGCTAGCCACCGCAGGAACTCTAGCTTGGCTTCCACTTCCTCTTGCTCCGCCCCTTCCTGCTACGTCAGCAAGTCCAATGGGGCATGGAAGATCTTTAAATCCCATAACCCTTACATTCGGCCCCAAGATCTTTCATGTCCCTTACTTGGCAAAAATACAGTAGGAATAACTGGTGTCAACAAAATTTCACAATAATATAACAAGAATAGCACACAATAAACACAGAAAACCAAATTTTAGGGTGGGGCTTGAGCACAAGCTCCCCATCATTCCCCCCACCCCGAACAAATGGGGCCCCAAAATCTTGTGGAAAGGGGTGAAGTTCTCTTCTTCTATGGCCACTTGCTGCTGAAATCGGATGTAGAGCTGTCCCTGTCCTAAGGGGTCCCATTTGAGAGGTCAGTTCTTAATATGCTTGATGCCAGGTCCAAGGGTGACACATCACAGTTGCAGACAGGGGGTGACATCCAGCTTAAGCTATCAGGCATCTACAGATGGAGGGTACCAAGCCTGTGGAAACAAATCTAGCAAACAAGGTGAACAAACAAAAAATAAAGAAGAAGCAAAGGAACAATAACCAGACTATTGTAGCCTCACTCACGGTAGAATAAATGAGTTAAGGGTACAATTTTGTAATCATCTTCTTGAGAATAAACAATACTTACAGTGTTATCCCTCCCATGTGCTATAATCTCTGTAGCTTTTGGAACATCATCTGGCTTCCGTTTTACCCATACTTTAGCTCCTGATTTTATTCTATCAGTAGAACCAAATCCTTCAGGTCCTCTGACAGTTATTTTGGAAGGAGGGTAAGTTTTTACAAGTGGTATTCTTTTACAAGGAATGATAATCACTTGAACTATCCTATCATTTTTATGGATCTGTATGGGCCCTTCACCTAAATTCTGGAATGTTACAACAATTTCTCCTTGATAATTAGAATCTATTAATCCAGCCAATACATGTATTCCTTGAGCTGCTAATCCTGATTTGGGTAAAATCTGTCCAAAGTGATTTTTAGGGATTCTTATGCATATCCCAGTGGAGATTTTTCTTATTTCTTTTCTGTCCAACCAAAAGTCCTCTAAACAATGCAAATCATACCCCACCGAACCAGGTGGTCCTGGCAGCAAAGCAGGGGCACTGAGTGTGTTTCCTGGCTGCTTCCCACAGTTTGGGACCCTGGTGGAGGATGGACTTGTGACTATGGTGGGTGGGATTAAGTGCCTTGGATCCCCAGGGACCCCACCTTGTTGGTTTTGTTGCCCAGCCCCCTCTCTGTGCTTGGAGGCAAGGGCTGGAGCTGTGTGAGGGGAAGGATACTCCTCCCCCCTCCCCCAGAGAACTTTATTTGAACTCTTGTTTTGAATTGAGGTGATAATGCATTGTACTTTGTGTTTGTTTAAGGCCCAGTGGCCACTTTAGTAACTTTAGTTCTGTATCTTGAAAATGTGACCTATGATTGTTAATGCTAATTCAAAAGTAAATTGTCTATACTATGGGCATGAAAGATCTAGGGGCCGAATGTAATGGGAATGTAAATTTTGAAGATCTTCCCTGCCCCTAGGCTAAAGTGCACTTACAGCCTAGGGTGGGAGGCTTGTTTTTCAGTAGATACTTCTTGATTGGCCAGTGGGTCTAGAAGGTTGTTACATTCTCTGAGCCAGCAGAAGCCTATATAAGCCCTGATGTGTAGCTTTATTTTGGGGGCTCACTTTGAGAAGTGTTCTGTGATTTGATGTGGATTCTGGGAAGCCGTTATTCAGAGCCCCCCCGGCTTTGAAAAAACCCAGATGTTGAAACCCAGATGTTGACTGGGTATGGACATAATGATTGGACAGTTTGAAATCTGTCTACTAGATCTGTTTCTGTCTTGATAATTCTGCCTTTATACTTTGAAGTTCGGGGTGCTGACCTTTTTCCCCAGAACAAGGTAAAAGATATATGGTCTGACTGATTAAAGTAACCTTGTTAACCCATTTTGAGTTGCTTTCCTTTAACAAAGCAAATCTAAGAAACTGTATTGGCAGCACACCCTGAGGACGCTTGGGGTGCTTGCTGCTACACCATATTAATCAATCACTTCAGGAGAGAGGACTTTGTTTTAGCAATGATCATCAAGAAGTATATGTTTACTGAAGATCAGATTGATTTATATAGCACCTTATAGATGGTCTTTGAGTATCTATGTAGGGACTAGAGAAACAACTGAACCACTTCTTAGGTAATGGTTGACATTGTATTTATACAAACTTCTGTAGTTTTTTTGACTTTGGACAAATAATTTCTCCCCTCTGGGCCTATTTGGTTATCTGTAAGGTGAAGAGTTTGGACTACATGACCTTTCAGGCCTCTTCCATATCTAAGATTCTATGCTTAGAGATTTGGAGGAAAAATGTGTTGACCATGACCTCAGGGCATGGGTCCCAGTGATTGTTCTTTTCAGTCAACTTCTGCTCTCAATGTGATCCCTGGTAAGCTGCTTCTTTGCTTCTAAATGGGATGAAGGAAGAAAAAAATCCAATGATTTGATAATTTTAGGTAGTTAGCATCTGATTAAGTGAGAATCAATTGTACTTTTTGGAACATTTTTATCCTTCCATTCATCAGATTATTAGATATCTCACTGTCCAGTTAAGCATTGAAACAATTATGTTTTAGATGAATGGCTTCAGAAAAAAAGAGTCTATTTTATATTACAAAGTAGGAAAAGCAAATGGAAATAGCCACAGAAATAGAAATCTCCCTCTGCCCACCTACAACCACCATGTTCTTTCTTGGAAATCCTTTAACAAGATCTGAAATAAATATTGCAGTTAATGGGGTTTAGAAGGTGGGAGATGTCAGTAAAATCCCTTGATTATTTCTTCCCCAAATCAAAATGAGCTAAGGAAACTCCTAGGGTTTCGTTAAAATTAATTCGAATTGTTTTTGTCTTATTATTTTGGTTTAGTTAGAAAGAAGTACATAATAGTGAGGTATTCCGCAGTTCAGTGCAGATATAGTTAAAAGTACTGGATGTCTGTTTTGATCATCATGATAAGGTGAGATGGGATAGTTCAAGCATAAAATTTCAGTCAAGAAAACAAGACTCCACTAGAAGAAAGGTATGACAAATTTGTTGCACCATGGCAGTCCTATTGAGTTTGATCCTCACCTCTTCCTTTCCCCTTCCTTGTTCAGAACAACATTTTATATTAAGAAGCTAATAGCATGCTCAACTTACTTCAGAATCATTCAAATACAATAGATGAAGCATCAGAATATTTTAGTTTAAAATCCAGCTTTGCAATTTATTATCTATGTGATTTGGGGCAAGTTACTTTACCTCCCTGGAACTCAATTTCCTTATACTATTGCCCTCAAAAGGAGAATGGATGATACAAAGGGAAACAGCTAGATTGATTGAGTAATTCATGTGTGCAACCTCTGACAAAAAATAATTCTTCCAGTCCTTCTGCTTCTCCTTATGTGGCGTACTCATGATAAGTAAATTAAAATGTTTCTTGTGTCTATTTAACCCGGTCTGATGCATCAGTAGAAGGTTCCAGGTACCTTTATTTAATCTCAGTTTCACACTCCATAGATCCTAATTTTCCTGAATCATCAAGAATTGGGCTTTCTCTAAAGTTATGGACAGAAGTTGTTGCCCATAACTATCTCATATGCTGTTTCATCTCTCAAACCAGAGTAAATATTGAAACCCTCTGGGGGAGGTAGAGACAGTGAGGCAGTTAATACACATGTCTGCTTTGCTTACTAGATTTGTATATTATTTTAAAAAATCAAATTAGATTAACAAAATGTTAGACTCTGTCTCTGTACCTTGAAACCAAGAAATTTGGAAGCTCGGCAAGAAAAATTTGTTTCACTCAGATAAAAGTGGAGCTCATTTGAGGACAGGAAGCATCCTGGCAAGCCAGCAGCAAGCCAGACCTCAGCTAAGCAGTGGGAGATCCTGAGTGCCAGTGCAGTGGAACAGGAAAAAGTCAACACCAGGAGTCCCACATGCCTCTGCATAGCTAGGGTAAGGGGCAGACTCCAGCTCTAATAACCACCAAGTTATTCAGTATAAACCCAGGCAAACAGTCACCCTCAAATAGCCAGACCATCATCTGCTTCAGGGTAGTCCTAGGGAAGTATAGAAAAATCCCACCAGCATTAGCACAGACCAGCCACCACCACTAGGACCCTGGATCAAGACCAGGTAAGTTTCCAGATTCCTTTGGCCTCCAGCAGAGTCAACAATCATCCACTCTATTACCTCAGTGCAGCACCAGGCATGAGAGTCCCCTGTGGGCCTCAGGGCAATATCAGTGCAGCACCAGGTAAACAGTCAGGGTCTGCAGCCTGATACAGTTCCCCTTCCACCTTGGAAGCAGAGCTCAAATTTAAAAGAAAGGAAAAAGGCAAAAAAATGACCAAAAATAAAAAAAAAAAACAGGCCATAATAACTTATTATGGTGACAATGAAGATCAAGAAACAAACTCAGAAGAGGAAAACAATGTCAAAACATCTATGGTCAAAACCCAAAAGAATAAATGGGAAATAGTCTCAAGCTCAGAAAAAACTCATGGAAGAGCTCCAAAAGGAGTTTAAAAATCAGAAAAGAGAGGCAGAAGAAAAATTGCTAAAAGAGTGAAAAAAGAGTCAAGAGAATAGAAAAAGAAAACAACTGCTTAAAAGATAGAATTGGCAAATGGAAAAGGAGATAAAAACATCTATTGAAGAAAATACCTCCTTAAAAAATCCAATTGGCCAAATAGAAAAGGAAGTACAAAAGCTAATTGAAGGAAACAACTCCTTGAAAGTTAGAATTGGGAAGTGGAAGTCAATGACTCTATGAGTCATCGTGAATCAATCAGAGAAATTCCAAAGAATGAAAAATGGAAGAAAATGTAAAATACCTTATTGGAAAAAACAACTGACCTGGAAAACAGGACCAGAAGGGCAATGTCAGAATTACTGGACTACCTGAAAGCCATAACCAAAAGAAGAAACAGGACGCATCTTTTAAGAAATTATAAAGAAGCCTGCCCTGATAGCCTGAAAGCATAGGGCAAAATTGGCATTGAAAGAATTCACTGATTAGTTAAAAAAAAAGTGCTCAAAATAAACACACCAAGGGACATCATCATCATATTTCAGAATGATTAGGTCAAGGAAAAAATATACTACAAGTGGCCAGAAGAAACCAATTCAAATACCAGGGAGCGGCAGTAGGAAAGACTAGTATGGGATGATGCAAGATGAAATGAGTCAAACCAGGAAAACTTTCTACACAGTATCAGCAGCATTGTGAATTTATCAACTACAAGTGACTCAGGTCTTCTCAGCAACACAATGATCTAGTATGAGTACAAATCACTCACAGAGTACTCTATATCCAGATAAAGAACTGATGGACACTAAATGCAAATTGAAGCATACTTTTTTGACTTGATTCTTTTTCATGTTTTTTTTCCTTTTGATCAGTTTCTTTTTTCTCAACTGTGACTAATATGGATATATGTTTTTGTACTGGTAATGTAATTTTGAATTTAAAGATCCCTTTGTGTTGGCAAAAGTAGCAGGTACTTAGCACTTAGTAACTGATCAAGCCTCTGTCGGGGAAACAGAAGGTATGAATTCCTATCTCCTGTTACTGATGAAACAGGAAGGAGTTGGCTGAAACAGGAAGCTAATGCTGCATGTATATAAGAAAAACCCCAGAGAGGCACAGTCAGAATTTCTTGATAGCAGAATCTGGTGGCAGAGCAGCTACAGAAGAGAAAATAGAGAACTGAGCCAGAATTTCCTGAGAATTTGTGGTGGTGGAGCTTCTTCTGAACAGGATCCCAGAGCCAGGAGCCAGGAGCCCAGAGCTCTGAGCCCTGAGCCTGCAGCCCACAGCCAGGAGCCAGGAATCAGGAGCACAGGTGACTGAGGAAGCATGACTGGATGGTGAGACTTTGTTTGTTTGTGGCTTGGTTGAGTCTTTAATTCCCTGGAGCAGAAATGGTGAAGGATCTGACATGGACCACACCCTGTGAAGTTCAATATGTAGCAGGACCTGCCCAGAGAGCTGGTCAAGGAACTGAGAGCTGTCTGCCATTGAATCCAGGTGACAGTCTGTTGAATCCAGGTAGAATCTGGGACCATGGAAGGGGATCCAGGAAATCTGAGAACTGGCCCCAAGTCAAGATGAAAAGGCCTCTCCCTGGGTACTGAGTAAAGATGAAATTGTAGTTTACTAGTGACCTAGGTGGAGGGCTTTGTGTATGAGACTTAGTAATTGATTGCTGAATAAGTGACTGATTGAGTTAATCAAGACTTTGCCCCAAGAGTGGAAGATTTTGACTATTGTACTTTGAGATATTATTACTGATAAGTGACTGATTGAGTTAACTTAGCTGCCCCAAAAGTGGAAGACTTTGACTATGTACTTTGAGACTACTGATAAGTGACTGATTGAGTTAAATTAAGAGTGACTATTTTACTTTGAGACTATGTTGTGAATATTATATTGTGATTTTCTGTGACAAGTTATAATATTATGAATGCTGTACCTTGATTCTCTGTGAAAGTTTTGCTTTGATTTGTTATGGAATAGAGCGATCACTGTACTGTGCAATCAGAACGCTAAAAGCTGTTCACAGTAGCATTCTTCTGGAAAGCTTCTGTGAATGGCATTACAGTTTTACAGGATAACACATATATAACCTATATCAAATTGTCTATCACTTTAGAAAGAGGGGAGGGGAGGAAGAAAGGGAGAGAAATTTGGAACTCAAAGTCTTGTAAAAATGAATGCTAAATACAAAAACGTTTATAGCAGCTCTTTTTGTGGTGGCAAAGAATCGGAAATTAAGGGGGTGCCCATTGGGGAATGGCTGAACAAGTTGTGGTATATGAATGTTATGGGATACTATTGTGCTATGAGAAACAAGGAGCAGACAGTCTTCATATTTACCTGGAGAGGCTTATACAACCTGATGCTGAGTGAGAAGAGTAGAACCAGGAGAAATTTGTACACAATTACTGACCCAACGTATGTGTGATGACCAACTTTGATAGACTGGACTCCTCTCAGCAATGCAGTGATATAAGTCAATCCCAAAAGACTCATGATGGAGAGAAATATTTGCATCCAGAGAAAGAACTAGAAAGAACTGAGTTTATCCAGGTGGAAGCAAAATACCTGATCTTTTTCCTTCTCTTATTTGGTTTTATGTCCTCTTTACTATTTTTCATTCCAGCTGGTACAATCCATCTTTATAACCTGATTAATGTATAATGTGAAAGTATTTACAAAAAAAATGCTAAAAATATCTTGATGTGTAATTGGGGAAAATGTTATTTAGTTTTCTTAATCTTTTCTTTAATTTATATTTAAACATTAAATCTTAAATACATAATGTAAAAAGGAAAAAAGAAACATAAAATAAAAATATGTCATGTGCGCAATAGGATGTAAGAGAAGATTCAAAATATATAGCAATAAATTTCCATTTCAAAGAAGTCTATATATTATATTAAATACTACATATTGTGTTGAGAGCTACTAGTCTTTATTTTTTTTTTTTGCTTCTTTGTAGGTTTTCTGTTTTTTTCTGCTCTATACTTTTTGCTTCCCCTCCTTCCTCCCACCACCCCAGGCTACAACTAAGTTTGGAGATATACATACAGACAGACAGACAGGCAGACACATACATACATATATATATGCATACATGTGTACTAACATATACATGCATACATAAACATATGTTTTCATTAACAGATTTCACTCCTAATTTTTGTTTTTATGTTTATCTGTATCTCTTGTTTCCTATCCCTCCTCCTGACTCCTCTACTTCTACCTGCTACCTTGCCTTCCAATTAGTTAACCTATCCCTCCTCCCATGATCCCTCCTTATCCTTCCATTCCCATAAATTTAAATATCCTTTTATATGCCCCTTTGACTTAATACCTAACCCTCCATTTTAAACCTTCCTCCCCTATTCTCTCCCCCTTCCATATCCCCTTAGTTTTTTAATTTCTTTTTTAAATTTAGAAGAATTTTTATACTCTTCTAGAGAGCTATGTATTGTTCCTTCTTGAACCCATTCCCAAAGAAAGTTGGTTTCCATACCTAACAGACCTCCTCCCCATCTAATTCCTCTGTATCAGTTCTTCTCACTTTTAGCTGTTCCTAAAGTATTTTACTTTTTGAAATCATATAATGCTCAGTTCTACCCCAAACTTTTTATGAACTATCTATCCAATTGCTAATAGCAATCTTAGACATATGCATTACATTTTACATACATAAAAGTTTAACAGTCTATCCTTATTAAGTCCCTTCTAATTAGTCTTTTGTATGTACCTTATGTTTCTCTTGGGTATGTCAAGTTTTCTATTAAGTTTAGGGATTTTTTTTTCTTTTAACAAAATCCTGGAAGTCTGACAATTCCTTAAATGTGTTTTTTTTCTTCAGAATTATGCTTAACTTTGCTGCATGTGATATTTTCAGCCACAAACCCAGTTATTTTGCTCTTTGATATATAGTGTTCCAAGATGTGTGGTGTTTTAGTATAGTCATTGCTAGGTCTTGTGCGATTCTTTTTTTTTTTTTATAAGCAATCGGGGTTAAGTAACTTGTTCAAGGTTACACGGTCAGTTATTTCTGGGTGTGATGCTGAGTGTCTGAGCCCTGGATTCGATCTCCAGGTCATCCCAACACTGGAGCCAGTGCTCTTACTCTCTGAGCCACCTGGCCGCCCCTAAGCAATTGGGGCTAAGTAACTTGCTCAAGGTTTTTTGTGTGTGTGTATGGATGTTAAGTATCTGAGGCCAGAACTGATCCCGGGTCCTCCCAACTCCGGGGCCAGCTCTCTAACTCACTGTGCCACCTACCCAGCCCATAAATTGTTCTTTTATATTTTTTTTTTTTGCTTTTCTTTTTTGGAGGGCAATTGGGGTTAAGTGACTTGCCCAAGGTCAAACAGCTAGTTTTTGTGTTAAGTGTCTGAGGCCAGATTTGAATTCAGGTCCTGCTGACTCCAGGGCCAGTGCTCTTCTCACTGCGCCACCTAGCCACCCCTAGAGTGCATTTTTAATGGTGTTCAAGGAGAAAACACTGGTGCTGAATTCTTCATTGTGCTAAGAGGGAAGATACCTTAAATGTCTTATAGTTCATCCCTCTTATTTTACAGATGATGAAATGGATTATGTGGTAAGGATGAATGAAGCAATAATCAGAACTTTGGGTGAAAGAGTAGAAGTGGAAAAAATATTAAAGATAATGCTTAGAGAAAATGCAAACAGATTATAAAAGGCTTTAATGGGAATCAAGAGAGAATGTACCTTTCAGGAAATGATTCAGAGATGTGAAAAAATAAATCCCTAAACCTACCAGGCACAGTTAATGGCTACATGTATCACTCAAGCTATGAAAGGAACTAGTGGGAAATCAGGACGTTGTTTTAAATGTAGAAAAACTGGACATTGGAAAAAGGAATGCAAAGGAGGAAGACATCCTGATAAACCATGCTCAAAGTGTGGGAAAATGGGATTGGAGAAATGAATGCAGGTTGGGAAACAGAATGAGGGGCCATCTGAGGCCCTGCAAAACAGTTGGGGCATGATGGCCCAGGAGGAGAAAGGTCAGGAGGATTTGTTACAACAGTGGTATGTGCAACTAGCAGCTCAGGAAGTATCCAATTGGTAAAATTTGAAGTTAGTTGGGTACAGAGCGTGCCACCAAAAGGTTGGGGAGATGTTCCAGTATATGGACAGCAGGTGGCACCCTCCACCCTTATGTTAATAACTTTACTTGCTAGCAATGAGTATACTCATTTGTAACCTGTAATATGGATAGTGAAGGGAGTACAAAATAGAATCGGAGTAGTGAATTTTAACCAGAAGAGATATTCCTCCAAGACAAACAATGCATTGCTAGGGGGATAATTTCAGGGAATCAATAATTGGAAGAAAAGGAACTAATATATAAGCCGCCAGCAACAGGCTGGTGTCCAGAGGTGTATCTACAACAAGTCATTCAGGACCAATGCCCTACATGTTTTGTCACTCTAAGATGGAAAGAATTTGAAGTATTGATACACACTGGGGTGGACAGTACAGTTCTTGCAGAAGAACAGTGGCTGCCGTGGTGGCCCTGGGATCACCCCAGGACCAGATTAACAGGTATAGGGGGAGAACAGAGTACTAAAATCTCTAAAGAACCTTTAAAATGGGAATTTGAAGGGAATCAGGATACATCATAGCTAATGGTCTTCATATAAATTTATGGGGTCGAGATCTTCTGAATCAGATAGGAAAAGATACTAAAAAGTCTTACTTTAGGGGTCATTGATAGGCACATACAGACACCTCCCAAGGTTTGGCTCACATCACAACCAATATGGGTAGATCAATGGCCCCTTACTCAAGAGAAATGTGCCATGCTATATGAGCTTGTAAAAGAACAGTTGACTCAAGGACACATAGAACCTTCTTTTAACCCATATAATTTACCAGTGTTTGTAATAAAAAAAAGAAATCAGGAAAATGGAGAATGTTAACCAATTTACAGGCAGTAAATGAAGACCTGCAAGATATGGAAAAACTACAACCAGGTATATCTAACCCAAGTCTTATACCTCCAAAATGGTCACTTGGATAATAAATATAAAAAAAATGTTTTTATAGCATACCCCTTCACACAAAGGACAGAGAAAAGGTTGCATTCACAGTTCTCAGTTATAATGCTATAGCAGGCACAAAGAGGTTTCAATGGAACATATTGCCTCAGGGCATGAAAGACAGCCCTACATTATGTAAAGGGTTTGTGGATAAAATTTTACAACCTATAAGATGAAGGCATCCCTGAATGATGTTTATGCATTACATGGATGATATCTTAGGTGTCAGTGAGAACATACGTGAAAAGAAACAGGCCCTTAGAAAAATTACAGAAGCTCTGGCCTGCCAGGGATTAGAAATAGCTGTAGATAAAATACAGAAGAAAGCTCCATAGGAGTATTTAGGATACACCTTAACCCCTGATGGGGTTACCCCAAAAATGCCCAATATAAAGATAGAAGAAAGTAAGACACAACTTTCAAAAACGTATAGGTGATATACAGTGGGTGAAGAATAAGAAAGGTATTGATAATTAACTAATGGGACCTCTTTATGATATCTTATGATATCTTACCAGGGCCTAGTGAGTTAAAATCCTCCAGAACATGGACCCAAGAGGCCTTAACAGCACTACAAAAAATCTTGGAAAAGGCTAATATAAGCACTCACAGGATGATACTGACAATCCCTATAGAATGCACAATTATACACTCTAAAAGACAACCTTATGGTATCATACATCAAACGTATAAAATAGTTGAATGGGTCTATTTGAAATATTGACCCTCAAAAAGCATTAACTTATGCACTGAAGTAGCAGCTCAAGTTGCTAATATAGCTCTAACCAGTATACTTACCTATTGGGGGAAAACAGGCATAATTTGGACAGGTTATACTAAGAAACAAATGGATGACCTAGTACAAACATATAATGAATGGTCTATACTATTGGAGAAAGGAATTCTAAAACCTTTATAGGGCTCTTTAGAAGTGAAATGGAAGAATAATTATTCTTGGCAATTTCCCACCATCACAAGCCAAGAACCAGTAAATGGGCCAAATGTTTTCACTGATGGCACAAAAGAGAGAAAGGCTACACTTTGGTCTCCTCTGCTGGATGTATATAAAGTAATTCAAACACCTTTTTCTTCAACACAAAAGAATGAGATTATAGCTATTGGGGAGGCATTAAAAATACCATATCCCATTAATATTATCACCGACAGCCTTTATGCTTATCAAGTGGTATCTAAATTAGAGAGAGCCACATTGCCAACTAATGACAAAGAAATTGTGGCTATTTTTTGAGCTGTGCACAGTAGAATTTCAGACTTTCCTATTTACTACAACTGGGAAAACAATTTTTATTATTTGAACCTTGGTTTCCTCATTTGTCAAATGAATGGGTTGAGATGGATAATTATTAAGATTCCTTCCAGTTCTCCATCTTCTGATACTCTTTTAGCAGGGGTTAATAAGATCCTGTTTAGGGCATCTAAGCTAATGTTTATTTCATTGAGTGGGTCTCCATTGCATAGCCAGGATGATTGGATAGACAATCCTGGAACAGATTACACAATATGACAAAAAAAATGTAGAAGGACAGTAACAGAATCTAAATTGATAGAGTACTTGAACTGTGTAGGCAGTAATAACTTTTTGGAGATTTTATATTTGGGTGAGCTACAATTTATGTATCATCTAGAAAAGAAATCAGAGTGACTATGGCATAAAAAGACAGCATAAGTCCAGATTGATGATCAAAAGAGAAAATACTTATAAAAAGCACTTAGTGCATAGCACTGGCAAATAATAAATGTATATATACACATATGTGCCTCTTCTATATGGGATAACTTACCCCATTCTGTTTCTCCCCATCTCCTCTCATTATATTCTTCTCTCACCTCTCTCTCCCTCTCATTCTCTCTCTCTCTCTCTCTCTGTCTCTGTCTCTGTCTCTGTCTCTCTCTGTCTCTCTCTGTCTCTGTCTCTCTGTCTCTCTCTCTGTGTCTCTCTCTCTCTCTGTCTCTGTCTCTCTCTGTCTCTGTCTCTGTCTCTGTCTCTCTCTGTCTCTGTCTCTCTCTCTCTCTCTCTCTCTCTCTCTCTCTCTCTCTCTCTCTCTCTTTCTCTCTCTCTCCCTC
>NW_027187244.1:2155479-2189631 GCF_028583685.1 Petaurus breviceps papuanus
ATATATATATATATATATATATATTTACAGTCCTCAGTAAACTATTAGCATGTAATTTATTTAGTAATACTTCCTTCTCTTTCCCAAAATTCTCCAACTATTAGTAATACCAGTCTCTATATTGTACCCCACAGGATAAAGCAAACTATGCTTATTACCATGATTTTGCTTTCACTTATGTGAGAATATAGTTTGTGATCATTAAAATGTCATGATTGGTTAATTTATTCCTAGACTGTACTCCCATTTTCTTATGTCTGAATTACAGAAAAAAATCATAAAGCATTAGTAAGAATTCATCTAATGTTACTCTGTGCCAAGAACTGTGCTAACACTACAGATACAAAGAAAAAAGCAAAAACAAACAGCAAAAACAAAGTCCCTAACCATCAAGGCTCTTACATTCTTTTTTTATTTATTAAATTTTATGTTTATTTTTATTTTACATCATTCATTTCCACAACATTTTTGAGTTACAAATTTTTCCCCATCTTTCTCCTACCCACCACCCCAAAACAGCAGTCCTACTGTATATCCTCTCCCCCAATCTGCTCTCTCCTATATCCTCCCCCATCCCCCCTCTGACTTTCCAGTAGGAAAAAATGGAACTCTATACTTCAGTGCCTGTATATCTTATTTCCCAGTTGCATGTAAATAATAATAATTACATATATATGTATATATTTATAAACATTTGATTTTAAAACTTTGAGTTCCAAATTCTTTCCCTTCCTCCCCGGTCACCCACCTGTAATAGTAATGGAATTTAAAGATCCCTCTGTATTGGCTTGGTTTTTGGTTTGATTTGTTAAAACCCAGAGCTTGTGAACCCCACTTGTGGGATGGACTTGTTGACGTGAAAAGAGAGGGCTGAACTGGGAGGAGCTGGTGACGTAAATTTAGAGAGACACAAGAAAAGAGAGGGGCAGAAGAACTTTTTGGAAGCAGCATCTTGGAGGCAGAGAGAGAGGGAGAGGATTGCTGAGGGCCAGTTTGAATTGCCCAGGACTTTTGAGAGCTGCCACCCAGAGCTGCCAAGGACTAAGGAGACATGGCTGTTATGCTGGTACTTTGTCTGTCTGTTTTGATGTTGTTTTGCCAGATTTGTCCACTGGTGAAGGACAGTCCTGTTGTTGCAGAGGTCTTGGAACCTTGCTGTTGGTTCAGAGCTCCTGAGACTGTTCTGCAGACAGAGAGTGAATTCTGTCCACTGGTGAAGGACAGTGCTATTGTTGCATAGGTCTTGGAACCTTGCTGTTGGTTCAGAGCTCCCGAGACTGTTCTGCAGACAGAGAATGAATTAATGAAGACACTGGCAATGTATCTTGTGGCCTTGCTAAGCTTTGTCTCCCCAGGAACAAAGATTGCTGAGAACTTGCTTAGGGTCAAGATGAAGAAAAGACCTCTCTTTGAGTATTAAAGTAACTCTGGGGTAGATGGCCTATTCAGTTGTAATCCAAGGGTGGGGAACTTTTGACTTTTTTGTGCTCTGTGCTTGAACAAATGAGTGTACTTTACTTATGATTGGAAACTAATCTCCATTTGAGAAGAGGGACTTTGTGATGGATTAAATGAATGTACAGCCTAGGGGTGGAGTAGTATTTAGAAGAGGGACTTTGTGATTGATTAAATGAATGTAATGTCCAGGGGTGGGGTAGTACTTGGAGATTATTGAATTGCACTTGGTAAATGCTCTATTTTGAATGATATTATATTTTGATTTTTCTCTGTTCTTAATTTTTCACTGAATAAAATGGAGAGCACCTATGTTGGTATTTTGAACCTTGGGAAGTTGCCTTTGCTTGGCATTACATCACCCTTATTGGGAGGATAGGCAATTCAATAGAGGTTGGACATGTCTAGCTACACAAAACATTTCCATAATTGATATATTATGAATGACTGACTATATTTCCCTCCATATTATCCTGACCCCCACTTGTTCTGTTCTCTACTTTGATCCTGTCCTTTTTCAAAAGTGTGTGCTTCCAACTCCCCCCCCCCCTCCAGTTCATATTTTTCGTGGAAGCTTTTGGTGCAGGAATTCTTACTTCATTTTTTTTCTCCTGTTCCATGTTTTAATCCTTTTTTCCCCCAAAAAGGAATCCAAAGTAGGATTGCTGTGCTTGCTTTGCTTCCTTTGCTTGCTGATGTTGCCACTCAATTACATGAATTTTGAGCTTTTGCCACAGTAGAATTCTGCTTCCACAGAGGAGAGGCTTGTCCCAAATTGCTGGGGTCTTCACAGCTGCTGGAGCTATAAGTTGGGTGCCTCCACCCTCTCTGGCACCTGGTCACCTACCCCAGGACCTCCACCCTGGACAGCAAACCAGATCCAAGAAGGTTAAAACAAGAGTGATTACCCCTCAGAATGGTTGCTTGGTCCCCCTACAATCTACAGGCCAGGAGCTCTGAAGCAGCCATGTGGTGGTGGCTGCATTGCCACTGCACCTTAACTGTTTCTCCCTCTGGGGGGAGAGGGGGGAGCAGAGGCTGGACCACATTCCTGGACCCCCTATTCCCAAAGTTCACTGATTTCTCACTTTGTCTTTGGCATTTATGGGTTGATAATTCTGGAAATTGCCTCAGCTGCTAGAGATCCACTCTTCTGAAGTCTGCTCCAGGGTCAGGGTTGCCTAGGGGCTAAAACCACAGGCTGATGTGGGGTTGGGCCCTGCTCCAAGAGTGCTGTATTGGGCCCTTCCTGTCCACCTGCTGGGCTGTCTTCAATGGGAAGTTTGTTTCTCTCTGTCACTTTGCATTCTGCAGCCCTAAAGTTTGTTTAGAGTCATTTTTAATAGGTATTTGAGGTGTTTATGGGGGCACCGCAGATAGTTTTCCTGCTTCTATGCTGCCATCTTGGCTCTTCCCCCAAGAATCTTACATTATAATTGATTAGCTAACATATACCTAAGTAAGCAAATATAAGAATTATACAGTCATTAAAAACTGGGGATAGGGAGCTGGGTAGAGAGACAGAAAAGTCTCTTGAAGAAGGTCTTATTTGACTTGAGTCTTGGTAAATCCAGGGATTCTAAGAGTCAAAGATGTAAGAAAAGATAAGATTCCAGGCTTGGGAAACAGAGTAAATGAATGAAGATAGGATTGGAGCTTTGTGCTTGAGTAATAGGAACTATCTCTTCTTGTGATTTATTTTTGTTTTTATTATTTTAATTTATTTGAGTTTGTTTTTTGCTTCTAAATTCTGACTCATTACCACTTTGGAATTCTTTACTTATGTAAATGATAACTTCCATCCATTATTGATGTGTATAACCCATGTGCTCCTATTGGTATTCATGCAATCTCAAGAAATCTAGAGGAAGGCCTTGAATCCATTAAATGAACCTATAGATGATTTAAATGAGAAGATGGGCAAAAGTTAAACCTGTTGAGGGGGATTAATAAGTTACTGTCTATACTGATAGAAATGAACACTTTCATCAAGATATAGAAATAGCTAGCTAGTTGAATAGATAGATAAATAGGTTGGATTAATTGGGGAAATGATAGAGTATAGGTGGAGGATCAATTGATTACCCTACTCCACTTAAAATAATAATTTTGTTAGTCCTTTGACTGAATCAATAAGAACTAATTGTGAACAAGGCCCAGATACCTCCTTGAGTCAATCAAAAACATTTCAATTAGGAAGAACAAGAAATGGTCCATGGAGTCATAAAGAGTTGGACACGAATGAATGACTGAACAACAAAACAAGGAAGTCTATTCCAATCTATTAGCATTACTTTTTTTTTATATCCTCATGAGCGTATATTAGAATAAAACTAGTTCAGAACTGAAGATAGGTTTCTAAAGTATAGTAGTGAAAAGAAAGGAGTCAGTATATTAAGAAATAAGTCAGAAAGAATCAACAACACCAAGGTAACACATGAAAGGACTCAGATCTGGCTGAAAAGGCAAAAAGCCACTGGTTCTATTGCTATTTCAGAAGATACGTTTGCTTTATGATACTAGTTATATCCCCCTACTCAAGGACTTAGGGTAGTCTGCTTTTTCCCCAACTTCCCTTCAGATGCTATTTCTTTACCTAAACTTTTCTATTACCTTGAATTTATCTCAATTAAAATGATGGCAGGAATAACTAGAAATAAAATTGAATGTAAATTATGTTGGAAGGCAAGCCTCTATTTAAATGTTAGGAATTACCCTAATTTGAAACTCAGAGCAAATGTGATTATAATCTTAAAACAAGAGTATTTAAAGTCCCTTAGGCTTGAGATGTACTAATTTTTACAATAGGATATTACATAATGATCATATATGGAGTAAGAGAGGGAGGGAGGGCAGAAGGGAGAGAGAGAGAGAGACAGAGAGAGAGAGAGAGAGAGAGAGAGAGAGAGAGAGAGAAAGGATGAGCATTTGTCTACAAAACTGCATGATTTTTCATCTGTGCTCTCTCTGTCTTGTGAAAGTCTGCTTGCAAATTGAAGTCATCTTTGCTTCTTTTTTCCCCTTTCTCTCTAGACCTAAGTCATCTAATTGTTGTTGCTCACTCTTTCAGTTATATCTAACTCTTCATGATCCCATGGACCATACTGTTCTTGGGGATTCCTTTGCAAGGATACTGGAGTAGTTTGCCATTTCCTTCTCCAGGGCATTAAGGCAAACAGAGGTTAAATGATTTGTCTAGGGATACACAGCAGTAAATGTTTGAAGCCAGATTTTAACTCACATCTTCCTGACTCCAGGTCCAGTATTCTATCTACTGTATATGTAACTACTCCCTTATTTTATAAATGAGAAAACTCAGGCCCATGACATGTAAATCACACAAGCGGTAAGTGTCCTCTAACTCTAAGACAGCACTCTCCCTACAACCAGCCACCATGTCTTTTTTTTTTAATTCTGTCTATACAGCCTGTATCAGATATATCCCTTTCTCACATATTTACCACCTGAAGTAGGCTCCAGGACCTCATTTCTTCTTGATTGAACTGTATGGGCTTTATGTAACCCCAGCCTCCTTAACAGGTCCTTAAAAATTGCATGATAGTTGTTAATAAATGCTCATTAATTTTGTTAAGTTTTGAAGAACTGAATTTGACAAAGTAATTATTGTTTTGCTCTTTGACACTCCCACCATCGAAAAGTTTGAATTTGATTTGATTTTGTAAGGAATAAAAGAGACTATATAAATCTTACTGTGTTTAACGTGGTGAACTATTTAGCTTAGCTGTAAATGGTTCTCAAAAAGAAGAGCAATAATGGGTACTCAACATCAAGAAGTTGTGATTCTGGGTGAAGCCAAGATGGTGGAACAGAAGCAGTAACATTTCCAAGCTCCTATGTGAATCCTGTCACTAAACTTTAAAAAGTGAATCTGAATGGACTTTGGAGTGAACTGGAAGATGGAGCATGGCAGAATCCAGCCCATGAAAGTGACCACATGGGCTAGGGAAGGGAGAGCATGAAGCATGCAGGGGCTTCATCAGTGCAGACTAGAGAGTGGACTACAGCTGAATGAGAAGGAGCCCCATCCAGTAGACTCACCCACCTCAAGCCCGATATGCAGCTGTCTCACCAGCAACTTGCCACAGGACAAGAGGTTCCCTTGGAGTTGGGTAAGAGAAAGTACAGGGCCTGCAGCAGAGAAAGAAGCTTCTCCTGGGGCTATCAGCCCACAACCTGGAAATTTAAAATTCACCTACCTGATTTTCCAGAGAATAAGATGGCAACATAAATTCTAGCTGCTCCTATTCCCCCTCCCTCACCTAGAAAACCCAGAGATAAATATCCCACCCAGAGTAAAATCCTGAAATAGCAGAAATAGCCTCAGGCTTAGGAGTCAAGGAAGAAAGGGTATAACAGAGGCAGTAAGGAATCTGAAGGGAAGGGTGGGAGGGGTCCCAACAAGGTTTACCTTATCTGACCAGAATGTATGACCAGTGGTATAGAGTCCAAATTCCTAGAGGAGAAGTTAAGGGAATTAGAGGAAGAAATAGATAGCAAAACTATACTAGTGGGGGAATCTTAATCTCTCCCTCTCTGAACTTGATAAATATAACCTCAAAATAAGCAAGAAAGAAGTAAAGGAGATGAATAGAATTTTAGAGAGGCTAGATATGATAGATCTCTGGAGAAAACTGAATGAGGATAAAAAGGAATATACTTTCTTCCCAGCGGTACATGGCACATACACAAAAATCAACCATGTACTAGGGCATAAAAACCTTACAATACAATGCAGAAAGGCAGAAATATTAAATGCATCATTCTCAGCTCATGATGCAATAAAAATCATATGCAATAAAGGGCCATGGAAAGATAAGACTAAAAACTAATTGGAAATTAAACAATTTAATCCTAAAGAATGAGTGGGTCAAACAAGAAATCATAGAAACAATCAGTAACTTCATTCAAGAGAATGGCAATACTGAGACAACATACCAAATTTTGTGGGATGCAACAAAGGCAGTTCTTAGGGGAAGTTTTATATCCCTGAGTGCATACATGAATAAATTAGAGGAAATGGAGAACAATGAATTGGACATGCAATTGAAAAAGCTAGAAAAAGAACACATTGAAAATCCCCAATTAAATACTAAATTAAAAATACTGAAAACCAAAGGAGAGATTAAGAAAATTGAAATTAAGAAAACTATTGAATTAATAAAACTAAGAGCTGGTTTTATGAAAAATCAATAAAATGTATAGACCCTTAGATAATATGATAAAATAAAAGAAGGAAGAAAACCAAATTATGAGTATCAAAAATGTAAAGGGTGAATCTACCTACAATGAAGAGGAAATTAAAACAATAATTAGGAATTATTTTACCCAATTGTATGCACATAAATTTGACAATCTTAATGAAATAGATGAATATTTACAAAAATATGTTACCCAGATTAGCTGAAGAGGAAGTAAATTACTTAAATAACCGCTTATCAGAAAAAGAAATTGAACAAGCCATCAGTGAAGTCCCTAGGCAAAAATCTCCAGGGCCAGATGGATTCACTAGTGAATTCTATCAAACATTTAAATAAAAATTGATTCCAATACTTTACAAACTATTTGGGAAAATTAGTGAAGAAGGAGTCCTACCAAATTCTTTTTATGACACAAATATGGTACTGAAAACTAAATCAGGAAGAGATAAAACATAGAAAGACAATTATAGACCAATCTCGCTCAGGAATATAAATGTAAAAATTTTAAATAAAATATTAGCAAAAAGACTACAGCAACTTATCACAAGAAAAATACACTTTCATCAGGTAGGATTTATTCCAGGAATGCAAGGATGTTTTAATATTAGTAAAACTAGCAGTATAATTGATCATATCAACAATAAAGCTAGCACATGATTATCCCAATAGATGCAGAAAAGGCTTTTGACAAAATATAACATCTATTCCTATTAAAAACACTAGAAAGTATAGGATAATAATAATAATAATAATAATAATAATAAATAGAGCCTTCCTTAAAATAATAGGTAGCATCTATTTAAAGCCATCAGGAAGTATTATATGTAATAGGGATAAGCTAGAACCATTTCCAATAAGATCAGGGGTGTAACAAGGATGTACACTATTACCCCTCTTATTCAATCTGGTACTAGAAATGTTAGCAGTAGCAATTAGAGAAGAAAAGGAAATCAAAGGAAATCAAATTAGGTAAAGAAGAGATGAAGTTATCACTCTTTGCAGATGACATGATGATATACTTAGAGAATCCTAGAGAATCAAGTAAAAAACTACTTGAGACAAATAAATTTGGTTAAGTTGCAGGGTATAAAATAAACCCACATTAATCCTTGGTATTCCTATATATTTATAATGAAAGCCAGCAGCAAGAGATAGAGAAATCCCATTTAAAGTTACTGTAGACATTATAAAATATTTGGGAATCTACCTGCCAAAGCAAACCCAGGACCTATATGAACACAACTACAAAACACTTTTCACACAAATAAAGTCAGATCTAAGTAATTGGAAAAATATCAGTTCCTCATGGCTGGGTCAAAATAATATAATAAAAATGACAATATTACCTAAATTAAATGACATATTTAGTGCCATACCAATCAATTTACCAAAAAACTACTTTATAGAGCTAGAAAAAATAGTAACAAAATTTATTTGGAAGAACAAAAGGTCCAGAATATTAAGGGAATTAATGAAAAGAAATGCTAGGGAAGGTGGACTAGCTATACCAGATTTTAATCTGTATTATAAAGAAGCAGTCATCAAAGATATTTGGTACTGGCTAAGGAATTGAGTAGTGGATCAATGGAATAGATTGGTTACATGAGACTCAGCAGCCAATTTCTATAGTAATCTACTGTTTGATAAATCCAGAGATCCCGGTTTTGGGGATAAGAACTCACTATTTGACAAAAACTGCTCAGAAACCTGGAATATAGTATGGCAGAAACTGGGCATAGACCATTATCTAACACCATATACCAAAATTAAGTCTAAATGGGTGGATAATCTAGGTATAAATGCTAATACTATAAGCAATCTGGGAAAGCAAGGAATAGTTTACCTGTCAGATTTGTGGAGCGAGGAAAACTGTATGACAAAACAAGAATTAGAGAGCATTATAAAATGTAAAATGGATAATTTTGATTACATTAAATTGAAAAGCTTCTATACAAACAAAGCCAATGTAACCAAGATTAAGAGGGAAGCGGGAAATTGGGAAAGAATTTTTACAATCAATATCTCTGATAAAGTACTCATTTCTAAAATATACAGAGAATTGAGTCATATCTATAAGAATACAAGCCATTCCCCAATTGATAAATGGTCAAAGCATGTGAACAGGCAGTTTTCAGAGGAAGAAATTAAAGATATCTATAGGCATATGAAAAAATGTTCTAAATCACTATTGATTAGAGAAATGAAAATTGAAACAACTCTGAGGTACCACATCTCACCAGTCATTTTGGCTAAGATGACAAAACAGGAAAATGACAAATGCTGGAGAGGATGTAGACAAATTGGAACACTAATGCATTGCTGGTGGAGTTGTGAACTGATCCTCCTTTCTGGAGAGCAATCTGGAATTATGCCCAAAGGGCTATAAATAATTCCATACCCTTTGACTCAACAATACCACTTTTAAGGTTGTATCCCAAAGAGATCACAGAAGTGGGAAGAAGACCCATATGTAAAAAAATGTTTATAGTAGCTCTTTTTTGTGTTGGCAAAGAATTTGAAATTAAAGGGGTGCCAATCAATTGGGGAATGGCTGAACAAGTTATATTATATGAATGTAATGGAATACTATTGTGCTATAAGAAATGAGGAGCAGATGGACTTCATATTTGCCTGGAGAGGCTTATACAAACTGATGCTGAGTGAGAAGAGCACAATCAGGAGAAACTTGTACACAATTACAGACACAACGTATGTGTGATGACCAACTTTGATAGACTGGACTCTTCTCAGCATTTCAGGGTTATAATTCAGCCCCAAAAGACTCACGATGGAGAGAGATGTCTACATTCAGAGAAAGAACTAGAAAGAACAGAATCTGAAGCCATATTGAAGCAAACTACCTGCTCTTTTTTTTGTTTGGTTTTGTTTCCTCTTTCCCATTGTTCATTCCATCTTCCATCTGATACAATCTTTCTTTATAACCTAACTAATATCTAATGTGAAAGTATTTGCAGATCCTGTACTTGATTGTATGCTGCCAAGGTGGGGATTGAGGGAGACGGGGAGAATTTGAAACTCAAGGAATTGTGGAACTGAAATATTGTAAACTAAAAGTAAACAAATTAATAACGATCAAAATATTTTAAAAAAGTTGTGATTCCATTATTTTATCTCTTAGGAATTGCATTATTCAATATGCATAATTTGTGTATGGAGTGTTAAGAAAAGACTAGCACCTCTAATATGAGGGCTTGCCAAACCCTTTTTCAGGCTGTTCGTTCACCTTTGGTGTCCACCTGGCACCCAAAGCTCACCTGTGCCTCCAAAAAGTTGCAGCATGCACAGTGACCACATCCTAGTAAAACTATCACAGCAGACAGGTTAAACCAGGTTGAGGGTAACCAACAAGTCTCAAAACCAATGGTATTAGGGAGATGTCTATCCCAGTATGTGAAGATTTCCCCATACAGAAGGGGAGGATGAGAATACTTCATTCCAAAGCCATGACAGTGATTAAAGCAGACACTATGGAGAATATAGCACTTGATTAGACATCAAAGATACCAAGGTTATCCACTGTCATCCAGGCCATCACCAGTAATCCTGACTTTTGTCTTACACTGGTTTTTGATGATTGTGGAAGAGAGAGTAAGGTTGATGATTTTGTGAAACTCTGCCTCACTTAAATACAATTCCAATTCAAATCAAGACATCACCCAATGGTGTCATTGATCCTCTTCAACAATGATGGACAGAAACCAACAATGTAATATGCACAACTTATTTCTTTTCATACTACATGGTTCTTTCTATTTCAAATGTTCCCACAAACATGAAAGAAATAACAATTCTGACCCTCTTCCTTTGAGTATTAACCAAACTAGTAATGTTATCATCTCTATTGTCATAAATGAGATACTCCTTTGCCATTCTCCTGGACCATCCTTTATTTCCAGGCTACATGGATCATTCACCTGAGGCTGCCATCATAAAAATCAAGACTTAAGTGTTTTTGCAGATCCCAATTTGTCTCTGCAGTGGTCACAGATATAGCTCCTAAACTAGGTAGAATTGACTCAATTTGCTCACAGACTCATAGTGTAGTAGCTGTGATAAAATTAGGAAGACCAGTTGGGGGTGGACCATGAAAGCTCTGGCAATGAATAAACCTAAGCTTCAGGAAAGCAAGTTGAGTCAGACAAAATATC
Source organism: Petaurus breviceps papuanus (assembly GCF_028583685.1). Lineage (NCBI taxonomy): Eukaryota > Metazoa > Chordata > Mammalia > Diprotodontia > Petauridae > Petaurus > Petaurus breviceps. The sequence goes on from NW_027187244.1 coordinate 2,166,323, forward strand.
AGCTTTCTGCATTGTGCTCTCCTCATCTCTAAAAGAATCCTTGGGCTATGAATTCTTTTATTAGGAACTTTTATTCCACAGTCCACTGCTCATTTCATCCAGTTGGATCTTGGTGCCTTCTGGACATAGACCCCCTTCTGATTTTTCAATTACTCCTCTTCTCCTTCTGACTCAGGACCCACCTCTTCTGCTGCAGGGACAGATTACTATGTCTCTCCCTCCACCCTTGCACTGGGAAATTTCTTTGATTACTGACATGAGTCAATTCTGATTTGATAGTATGTGACACTTTTATTCTAAGTTAACTTGCATGGAATCTCATGCAGTTAAGCAATTTAAAGGATGACCTAGAATTGTAAAGCATAAAGGGGCCCTTGAGGTATTTTAGCTCAGCTCACCCATTTCACTGATGGGAAAGGTGAGACCAAACTGGGTACCATGAACTTTTCAATATTGTTCTTGACTGAAAAAGGATAGTTGTCTAGCCTTACAAAAAGATCTGTAGGCCCTCCCTCCCCCCTCTATTTTTAGTTGCATTTGAAAAAAAAAATGAATAGAAGCCTATTTTTTCTCACTCCTACCTCACACCCCACAGAAAGAAAAGAAAAAAAAAACAAACACGTGTATGTGTAAGCAAAACAATAATACACTTTAATGTGTGCATACAGGTGAACATACACATGTACATCTATCATCTATCCACATAAAGTGTTCTTTTATCACACATATTCAGTAAATAAGGTAAATAAAATATTCCAGGCAACAAAAAGTCAAGGCAATATATAGCCCAGGAATGGGAGGATATTAGTGAATTTATTAGCAGTTTCTCTTCACTCCAATTTGTTCTAGATACCAATGCTAGACTCATCTTCTTTTAGTACCATGGTACAATGTAACAAATCATAAAATAGGAGTGATAAGATCTAAATCCTATTCCTTAACTTTCTACTAAACACTTGCGTGGCCTTGGACAAGTCACATCATGTCATTGGGTTTCATTTAACTTACCAAGCTAAATGAAAATGAAAGAGATGAGAAAGTCTCTAAATCTCCTTTCATCTCTATTACTGTAAATTTATAAATAAAATCTTATAGAGCTCATAGAACCTAGAGCTAGAAAGAACTTGAGAAAATCTCTTTTCCATAGACACCATAAAAATAAACATCCTAAATATAATAAATCAGCATGCAATATCCACCTTTAAAAATGAAATAAAGGTTGGTTCCCCACAATATTTCTTTTCATTACTCTTGGACACAGTGATTGTTCCCTCCTCTGAGTTCCTATAAGACTTACTCTCTAACACTCACCTGACAGTACTATAAATATCACTGTTCTGTGAGGGGCTTTTGGTATTGCTGTTTACTTTTCTTCTGTCTTCTTAATTTGTATGTGTGTCTATGTCCTGTTTCTACAACTCAGTCATAAAGTCTTAGGGGTAAGGGCAATAAATACTTCTTAGTAGTCCTTACATCACCAAACATAGTGTTTTGAACATAGTTGACCATGGATAAATGATTGTGGCTGATTTTCTAGTGTTCTATCTAGTGCTAAATCCTATGGTCATTTGATCTCTTCCCAAAATCAACAAGTATGATCTATGACAATACAGATTAGTTTAAGTATTTAGTATTAATATTGAAATACTTATAGTAAAAAAGTGTGCAATATTGAAGTAATTACATTAACCATAAATTATAAATTAAATGTCATTTGAATAATAATTTAAAAATTTATTTGAACTCTGAATTGTATCTTAGTATCTTAGATCAATTAATCTTGAGTGGAAACCAGGCCAACTATTGTGAAGATAATTCCTCAGATATTGTTGGACGGATTTATACTTGATCAGGGAGCAGTTCAAGACAGAGCCTAGAGTTAAGAAGACCTGAGTTTAAGTCAACCTCAAACAGTAAATAGCTGTAAGTGATCCTGGGCAAGTTTTAACCTCTGTTTGCTTCACGTTCCTCATCTGTATGATGAGGTACAGGCTATGGGAACCCCCTGGAACTCTGAATCTTCCCATTTGATGAGGCATTTGCCTGAGGCCATAAGCCTTTCACTGTGGCTCAGCTCAAATCTCTGTTACTAGCCTAGCCCTCCTTTGTCCAGCTAGCCCCCACCCTTGATCCTCCCAAAATATCTATACACACTTAAAGTAGCCTAGCCCTCCATTGTCTCATCTCCTGGTAGTCTCCAGCTACTTCCCACCCTCAATCTCTCATCACTGGAGTCTGACCTCAGGTGACTCCTCCTGTAGATCCTCCCCAAACTCCTCCTCTAGACCACCCCTAGATTCCTCCCACAGCCTTTCTGTATATAAGACCCCATTTTACCTCCATGAAAGAGAGAAGGCCGAGAATTTTCTAGTACAGATTTACTCTGTGTCAGATTATTCTGGCCCGCTTGTCCAGTATAAGTGTCACAGACACCAAGGCTCCTTAAGAGTCTACCCAATATGGTGAACTTTTAATAAACTTTATTTTTCTTTGGCTGAGAGAAGACTTGAGGAGAATTCATTCAGCAGGACCCAGCGTGTTGGTATTTTGGGGTCTCAAGCACCCTTAACCTTATACCTCATCATGTGTAATGGGGATAATAATAGCTCCTACCTCTCGGGTTATAATACAGATCAAATAGGATATCTGTAGAAAAGCACTTAGTATATTGCCTGACACTTGGGAGATGTGATATAAATGCTTATACATTTCTCTTATCACCTTATTTTCAGAGTGCTGTATTTCTTTTTATGCAGCTAGAAAGTATAGTAGCTTATTTTGACTGCCAAAGCACACTATTAATTCATTTTGAGTTTGTAGTCCACTAAAGTCCCAAGGCCTGTTCTACATGAATTGTTATGCTAAATCTTCCTCTATCATGTGTTTTTCAATTAATTTCTTTTCATATACTGCCTTTCCCAAATAAATTTCATTTATCTATACTAAATTTCATCTTAATAGTCTCTGCTCCACACCCCCTTCTAATGCACTGAAGTCATTTGGCATCCTGATTCTGTTTTCCAATAAATTAGCTAAATCTCTCTTGGTTTTGTGTCACCCAGAGGTGATGAACATTCCATCTATGCGTTTACCCAAATAATTAATAAAAATAAATACTCATATATTCTAGATATGGAAAGGACCTCAGAGATCTTATCATCTGAATCCCTATTTAATCAATGTAAGAAAATAAGCCCTGGAGATATTAAGCAACAATCGGTAGAATTTAGATAGTGTTTCCAGTTTTGCCTCCTACTATACACATCTTATCTCATTTTATTCTTACAACAATTCTGTGAGGTAGGTGCTATTATTATCTCCATTTTCCAAAAGAGCTGACTGAGGCTAAGAGACCTGCCCAAGGCTTCACAGATAGTAAATGCCTAAGGCATGATTTGCTTTCCATGCTTCCACTGAGGTCATCTCATTCTATTTTGCCTTGCTCATAAACAAATTGGATTTCCCTAATTATAATATTTGCTTGATTTTCTCTTAAATAATTTGTGCCTAGAATGCTTTCTTTCTAGAATTCTCACCTGTGTGATTGTCCAGTAAGGGAGTGGAGTAAGGAGGAGTGACACCTGTATAAGTGTCAGCTTTGTTATATTTAAAAATAGTTTGGAATAGATAGCATCTGATGTTTCTTCCAGTTCTAACTCTACAGCTTTCTATTTGACCTTTCAACCTTAGTCACAACCAATGACTAAACATTTGATCAGTACTGATTGTTTTATTTTCAGGAAGAATCTAGGTGTAGACCTTGGCCCATGACTATCTATATTCAGTAGGCTGAAAGTTGTCATTGGTCACTTCACATATTCTAGTTCAATACTTCAGTTGAAAAGTCTATGCTCCCTTGGAAAAGGGAAAGAAAACCAAGACAAACAAATGCTACTCTTATTTTGAGGGGGGGGGGGAAGAAAAAAAATTCTCACAATTTGTCTTAGACCCAATTTTAGGTGAGACAAAATAGTTTTCTCACAAATAACAATAGATTTCCTTATCATATGCCTTAGGTTACCTCTACTAGGAGTCAAAGTTATTTTATAGCTAGTTATTTTATTATTCCAAGAGTGAAGAAAAAAAAAACCTTTGAATCAAAGATGTGGTAGTAGAGCAGCTTCCTCTATAGCCTTTGATTAAGTCACACTTCTTTATGGCTCTTTGGTGGCTTCATAGTCCCTTGATCAAATTTCTTGTAGTCAGATTGTGTAGTATTTGGGATAAATCAAGTATCTCTGGAGCTTGTTCAGGCGTTGGACTTAAGATTGAGCAACTAAATACATTAACTTTTTGTGTTTAGTACATTCTGAATGAGTCCCCAGATGAAAATGGGCAAAGTAAAGAGAATCTTGAATACTTTCAGTTAATTTGGAAACAGATGGAGGGGAAGGAAAAGGGGACTGTTCTAGAGAGTACTAAGGGTAGAATAATTTACTGGCTTTAGCTTCAAAAGAAGTGGTCCAAGATACAAAAAGTTGATGAAGGAAAACAGAAGAGAGAGAGAACAATTACATGAGAACATCCTGAAAGTATGTGCAAGCCAGGTAGGTTGAGAAGATATTCCATTACTAGTGCCTTCCATATTATATTAACTTGAATTTACACTATTGTATGTAGTTTTTCTTTTTTTATATGTAAAAAACAAAAATAAAATGTGATAATCATCCTCTCCAAAAGCCTCAAGGAAATATGTTAAGGGCTGAGATAAAAACTATATTTGAATCTTTGTAAGTAAAATGACAGAAAAAGTACAACCAAATATAACATGATAAATGAACACATATTTATGTAGCATTTAGAACTGTGCTAAATGCTGGAGATAGAAAGAAAGACCAAAGCCCATTCTCAAAAATTTCTACACTCAAAGAGTTCAAATTCTAAAGGGGAACATAATGCATAATGAACATGCACACACACATATACATACATACATACATACATAAGTATATATGAGATATACAACAGACAAATTGGAGATAATGTCAGAGGAAAAGCATTGGCAATGGAGGGGAGAAGTACAAGAACTCAGAAAGGGCTCACAAAGAAAGTGAGATTTGAGCTGAGAGGTAATGAGGGCCCTTGGAGTGAAGAGTGAAGAGAACAGTTTACCTATAAAGAGGGTTAGGGTTGCTCTAAAGACCCCAAAATACCAACATGCCAGGTCCTGTTGAATGAATTTGATTAGTCTTCTCTCAGTAAATAAAAGTAACATTTATTAAAAGTTTGCTTTTATTGGACACATAGTAAGTCTGTGCTAGGTCATTCTATGGCTCTCTCACTATTCTATGGAGCTCTCACAAACATGGAGACAAGATGGAGTCTTATATACAGAAGGTTTTGGGAGGAAGCTAGGAGTGGTCTAGAGGAGAAGTTTGGGGAGGGTCTTCAGGAGCAGTTAATGAGGTCAATCAGTGATTAAAGGTGGGAGGCCACCTGAAGACTACAGACAATGATGGACTAGGCCAATTCAAATGTGGATTGATATTTTGATAGGCTCAAGGGTGGAAAATCTAGTAAGGCTTATGACCTCCTGCAAATACCTCATCAAATGGGACAGTTTAATCAGAGTCCAATGGGGATTCCCAGATCCTGTACCTCAAGGACTCAAGGACAGCTAGAGGGGGCTCCCAGAGCCCATACCTCATTAAAGAGGTTAAGGGTGCTCAAGACCCCAAAATACTAACATGCCAGGTCCTGCCGAATGAATTTGATTAAAGTTTTCTCAGCCAAAGAAAAATAAAGTTTATTAAAAGTTCACTTGTAGGGGCAGAACCAAGATGGCAGCATAGAAGCAGAAAAACTCCCTGTATTGCCCCCCACAACCACCTCAAATACCTATAAAAATGACTCTAAACAAACTTTAGAACTACAGAAGCCACAAAATGCCAAAAAGAAACCTTCCGCTGAAGGCAGCCCAGGAGGCAGACAGATTTATCAGCCCATAAATGCCAAAGACAAAGTGAAAGATCAGTGGACTTTGGGAATAGGGGGTCCAGGAGTGCAGTCCTGCCTCTGCCCCCAGGAGGGAGAAGTGGATGAGGCTTGGTGGCCGTGGCAGTGTGGCTGCTTCAGAACTCCTGGCTGCAGATTGTAGGGGAACCAAGCAACTTGTCTGAGGGGTAATCGTTCTTGCTTTAACCTGCTTGGATCTGGTTCACTGTCTAGGGTGGAGGTCCTGGGGGGTGCATTACCAGGTTCCAGAGAGGGTGGAGGCTTCAGAGAGGGCACCCAACTAATAGCTCTGGCAGCTGTGAAAACCCCAGCAATTTGGGACAAAGCTCTTCTCTTTGGAAACAGAGTTTTACTGTGGCAAAAAGCTCAAAAGTTAATGGCAACTTCAGCAAGCAAAGGTAGCAAAGCAAGCATAGCAGCCAAACCGCAGATTCCTTCTTAGGGGACAAAAAGGAACAAAGTATGGAACAGGAGGAAGACAATGAAGTCAGAATTCCTGTACCAAATGCTTTCAAGAAAAAATATGAACTGGTTATAGGCCATAGAGGAGCTTAAGAAGGATTTTGGAAACCAAATAAGAGAAGTGGAGGAAAAATTGGGAAGAGAAATGAGAATTATGCAAGAAAATCATGAAAAGAGAGTCAACTACCTGGCTGAAGAAAAGAACACCTTAAAAAATAGACTAACTCAAATGGCAAAAGAGGCTCAAAAAGCCAATGAGGAGAAGAATGCCTTAAAAAGCCAAATTTGCCAGATGAAAAAAGAATCTCAAAAGCTCACTGAAGAGAATCTATCCTTCAGAATTAGATTGGAGCAAATGGAAGCTAGTGAATTTATGAGAAATCAAGACACTATTAAAAAGATCCAAACAAATGAAAAAATAGAAGGCAATGTGAAATATCTCATTGGGAAAACCACTGACCTGGAAAATAGATTCAGGAGAGAGAATTTCAAAATTATTGGACCACCAGAAAGCCATGATCAAAAAAAAAAAAAGCTAGGGGTGGCTAGGTGGCGCAGTGAGTAAAGCGCCGGCCCAGAGTTAGGAGGCCCTGGGTTCGGTTCCGGCCTCAGACACTTACCACCTACACAAAAAAGACTGGCCGTGTAACCTTTGGCAAGTTACTTAACCCCAATTGCCCTTCAAAAGGCAAAAAAAAAAAGAAGCTACAAATCAACCTTTAAGAAATTCTCAAAGAAAACTGCCCTGATGTTTTAGAACCATAGGACAAAATAGAGGTTGAAAGAATCCACTGAACACTTCTTGAAAAAGACCCCAAAAAGAAAACTCCTGGGAATATTATAGCCAGGTTCTGGAGTTCCCAGATCAAGGAGAAAATATTACAAGCAGCCAGGAAGAAACAATTTGAATATTGTGGAAACATAATCAGGATAACACAGGATCTGTCAGCTTCTAAACTTAGGGATCAAAGGGCTTGGAATGTGATATTCTGGAGGTCAAAGGAGCTGGGATTAAAACCAAGAATCACTCACGCAGCAAAACTGAATATAATGTTTCGGGGGAAAATATGGTCATTCAATGAAATAGAGCACTTTCAAGCATTTTTTTTAAAGCAATCGGGGTTAAGTAACTTGCTCAAGGTTACACGGCCAGGTGTTTCTGGGTGGGTGCTAAGTGTCTGAGCCCAGGATTCGATCTCCAGGTCTTCTCAACACTGGAGCCGGTGCTCTTACTCGCTGTGCTACCTGGCCGCCCCAACTTTCAAGCATTGTTGATGAAAAAACCAGAGTTGAATAGAAAATTTGACATTCAGATACAAGAAACAAGAGAAGCATGAGAAGTCAAACAGGGAAAATAAATCATAAGGAATTTATCAAAGTTGAACTTTTTACATTCCTACATGGAAAAATGATAATTGTAACTTATGAAACTTTTCTCAGAATGAGAATAGCTGAAGGGAATATAAATGTGTATATATATATATATATATATGTATATATATGTTTGTATAGGAGGATATATGTGTGTATGAATACATATGTGAGTGTGTGTATACATGTGTACAGGTATACATAGACAGAGGGCACAGGAACAATTGAATAGGAAGGGATGATACTTAAAAGGTGAAATTGAGAGGTAAGAGAGGAATATATTGAGAGAAATGGGGAGATATAGAATGTGGTAAATTATCTCATATAAAAGAGGCAAGGAAAACCTGTTACAATGGAGGGGAAGAACATGAAGGCAAAAGTGAATGGGTTAACCTTACTCTCTTTGAATTTGGCTTAGGGATTGAATGACATATACACTAAATGGGTATCTCACCCTACAGCGGAGTAGGGGGGGAAGGGGATGAGAGGGGTCCTGATGGAGGGGAGGGCAGGTGGGGGGGAGTTAGAAGCACACACTTTTGAAAAAAGATAGGGTCAAAGTAGAGAATAGAACAAGTGGGGGACAGAATTGGATGTAGGGAAATATAGTCAGTCTTTCACAATATATCCACTATGGAAATATTTTGAGTAGCTACACATGTACAACCTATATTGAATTGCCTATCTTCCCAGTAAGGGTGGGTGATGTGGGAGGAAGGGAAAGAAACTGGAATTCAAAATTTTTAAATCAAATGTTTAAAAAATATATATTATTATTTTTTTTTTTACATGTAACTGGGGAATAAGATATATTAGGCACTGGGGAATAGAGATCCATCTTGCCCTACTGGAAAGTTGGAGGGGGAATGGGGGAGAATATAGGAGAAAGCAGTTTGGGGCAGGGGTTATAGAGTGGGATCACTGTTTAGGGGTGGTGCATAGGGGAAAGATGGGGAGAAAATTTGTAACTCAAAATCTTCTGAAAATGAATGATATAAACTAAAAATAAACATAAAATTTAATTTTAAAAAAGTTCACTTGTATTGGACACAGAGTAAGTCTGTGCTAGGTTATTCTATGGTGTTCTCACACCACATGGAGGGAAGATGGGAGAAAGGTTGTAGAAAGAATCTAGGGGTGATCTAGAGAAGGAATTTGGGGAGGGTCTTCAGGAAGAGTCAAATGAGGTCAGACTCCAGTAAAGAGTGATTAAGGGTGTGAAGCTGCTGGAGGCTGTCTGGAGCTGACAGAAAATCGTGGGCCAGTTCAGTTTAAGGGTGGAACAGGAGGATCAAGGGTGGGAAATTGCTGGACAAAGAAGGGCTTAAGACTTGAGCAGAGCCACAACTTAAGGCCCATGGCCTTTGGCATATGCCTTACCTGGGAAGATTCAAGGAGAGCTCAAGGGGCTCCTAGAGCCTGTACCTCAAAGATTCAACAGGGCTCCCACAGTCTGCACCTCATCAAAGAGGAAGGACTAGGTAATATTCTGTAGATAGAATTGGCAGAATTTGGCAGTTTTCTGGGATGTGGGGAATAAGAGAAAGGGAAAGGTCAAATATAATTTGTTTTGCAATATAGGTGACCAAGAAAATAATGGTCCTTCAATAGAAGAAGGAAAACTAGAAGGAAGGGCAGTGTGGGGAATAAAGGGGATGACTTTGGTTTTGGATATGCTGGCCTTGAGGAGACTTTCAGATAACATTATTCAACAGGAAATTAGAAATACAGAACTGTAATCTAGATGAGAGAACACAACTGGAAATACAGATTTAGACTTCTCAGTACAGAAGTGATAAATAAATATTTAGTGACAGATTAGATCATCAAAGGAGAGAGTATGGAAAAGAAGAGGTCTTAGGAGAAAGCCTCAGCAGGAAATGATTATTTTAAGGAGCATAAAGACCAAATCTCTTGGAAGGAGCTTTGGGCATGGCTCTTGAAAATTAAGGCTGATGAGGTGACTATGAATCACTAACCTATGTTTTAAAATTGTGCTGGAGGGCTTGGATCATTGCAGTCAGGGCCCTTCTTCCCAGCCCAAGCTTAAGGTATTCCCTAAAGGCCCCACCCCACTTCACATTCCCAAACTACCCCTGCCACACTTAAGGAAATTCCAAGATAGACTCCCCTAGGGAAAAGGGAAGGTTCACCTGAGGCTTAGGCAATTCTTACTTTTGGGGTGTGTGTATGCTCTAGCCACAGGGGCCTTGAAAGAGGAATTACCCACTATATAAAGGGCCATTGTACACTGGCAACTGGGGTTCTCTCATAGCAAGAGACCCTTCAATAGGTCACTCAGAAATCCCCCAAATTCCATCGGGGTTTTCAGGGGCCAGGCACCTGAGGAAAAGAACATCCTGGCAAAACATCTTTCTAGGTCACAGTTTGTTTACCCAGTCAGGGTAAGTATATTGTGAGTATGGACACTAGGAGCCCTTGAAAGTCTGTACCATACAGTGCTTATGGCAACCTTTATGCCATTATTGTGAATAAGGCCAAATGAAATCCCTTAGAATTGTCTAAGCCATCTCATGCAATTAAAAACAAACAGTACTAGGGGCTAGAAGAGGCAAAAACTGTTTCTTCCCTAGCTATGATAATGAAAAAAGCAAGAGTGCTTCATGACACCAATTCTTTTCATCACAACACAGTAGGACTAGTGAGGGAGATGGGTGGTACTTGACAACTTTTAGTGGACCACAAAGAGCTGAACAAATTTGTCCCATGAATTCCCAGAAAATTCATTTCTGACCTTATCACTATGGTGTACCAGGTACCCAAGGTCCCAGGTTAGTGCTTATTGGTGATGGAATCCTAATAAAGTTGACCCCAGTCACAATATTCTAACTTCATTATGGGCCCAGCCCCACTGACCAGCTGCCCACTGTACCTGGGGTCCCCTCTCCCACGCCCATGTCCTAACTTCATATATCCCTCACTGCTCACTGGAACAACAAGTGTGTCCCTGAATTCTTAGTTCTCACAGAAACAGCAGGTGTGTCCACGTGATGGGAACCCAGCTACTGCCTCTACTGTCAGAGCCATTCCCACAGAAATAGGTGTGCTCTTGTATTCAATCACAATCACATCATTCATTTATTCCAAGACAGGTCCACAATACCTAACAATCTATCTTGACCAGACAGGACCACAATAGCTAGCCAACTGGAGGTCAGAATGAACAGAATATTTAACCACAGAACCATAGATGGGACTCCTCCTCCATTACCTAATCACTTAACAACATCCTCCTGCCTTTTTAATGTTAATGATATTCCTCTACTCTATGTAAATTTCTGTTATGTAATTGCATCTTTATCCTATAAAAATCCATCTCACTTTCTCTAAAGTTGCTGGTTCCTCTTGGAATTTAGCCTGCTTCAGGAAAGGCATCAATCTAAATAAATGCCTATACTTGGATTAGAGGTGGTCTGACTCTGAATTCTTTGAGACAGTTCCACAACAACACATCAAGAAACCCCAACAGTTTTTGGGTGGGCAAAGCCCTAACCTGAACAGTTTTTGGTGTCCCTGGGTTTAAACCACAACAGTTTTTGATGTCCCTGGGTTGAAACTGCAACAGCTTTTTGGCATCCCTGGGTTAAAACTGAAACATGGGACTTTCTGGGTTTGTGGGGGAATGTGGGGAAAACCTGTATCCCCCAGCTCGGTATTTTGATAAACCAATTGAATGAGTTACCCACAAGCATATCTCTTTTGAGTGAAATTAATAAAATAAAACAGTGAGGACATGCGTTTATAGTCTGCACCATGGGTAGCCGTTCTGGCAGACAGGTTTCAATCATCTCAGGGTACTCTCAATAACTTATTCATGCATTATTGTCAATGACATAGCACCACCACAGGCAGCACCTTTGTCAGGTCCATCGTAGCCTTATTTAAAGTAATCTGCAAATGATCAGTCATCCCCATATTGTTGCCAGTATAATATCTAGTAATATTAGAAGATAGTGGTAGCAAAGATGAGCCATGCTTGGAAGGCAAACTTCTAGTTAAAAATGGAAAGGATTACTGAAACAACTTCATGTCTCTGATTCCCAGAATTAGATGTCCTACTTCACAGAAGCTACACCCTCAACAAATCTATGCCTCTGTAAGAATGGGGAGGGCTTTGAGTCCAGGAATTTCCTGAATTAGTCCTCTGAGAAGACTATCCCATGAGGGCTGGCTGCATTTAGACATTATTCCAGTTGACCCTTTCTAGCCCTCCCACACTCTTGTCACCTGTGCAGTTATCTGCGATGTTAGCAGGCTACAGGTACGACAGGAAAATGGATCAAGTTTCCCTCAACTGGCAGATTTCCTTCTCTCTGATATGGTTCAGACAATTCTCCTCTCCCCCTAAGGAGAACTTGGGGAAATGAGGGATTAGACATGCTATATTAGGAAATGCCTTGCTTTCTATTGATGTGGGGTAGAGAACTTGGAAAAAGGGACCCCTTTGCTTATTTACTGGCAATATTGAGTCCCTTGATGAAGCTGAAGAAGGATCCTTACAGAGTCTTTCTGAAAGAAGGATGAGGCTTTTAGTAGAGGCCTCTAAAGGGAGCAGAGCTTTGGTATCACTCAATTTGTGGGGCTTCCAGGGAGAGGAAGGTTCTTGTTGAGCTAGGGAATGCTGAGTTAATAATGGTATGGAGCCAGTCTCAGTATAGACACAGGCCCTTGGGCATATCTTGTGTCAGAGTGTTAAGAACTCGTAGCTGCCTTACTAGAAATAACTCTGACCATTATTAGCATCAGTGACCATGTTGAAGTGCCGCAATCTTCACTCTACACTGCCCCCACCCCATTGCGATGTTCCTGGCCCTGTTTCCATACATCATCAGCACTTTACAGTTTGAGATCTTGACTTTGAATGGCATTGGTTACAGGAAAAAAAAAATTCCTGGTCTCCAGACATCAAGTCTCCTTCTGTTGGAAGGTATGTGTGTAATTGTATCTATTGGTGATGGTCCATAAGAGAATTATAAATAAATCTTCATATTTTTACATAGTCTTCCTTCCATAGTCACCAAACAGTCTCTGCTCCCTCTCCTGTTTGCCTGTCTCCCAACCCCAGCATTCTTTTTTGGTTTCCCTAGATCGTGATGGCTCTTATGATGTTCATACATACAGCATCTGAGTTAAATAAAGATTGTAGTATGTGCCCCATTGGGAGATAAGAAGATTGCGAATCTAGCAGTATTCACTGTGAGTAATCTTTTTACTGAATGTAGATTAAGTTATTTTAAGTGAAGGCAAACATTCTTTTTCTGTGGAATCATGGATCCTTCCCTCCTGAATCAAATTGTTAAGAAATATAATTTGATCCTTTAGATTAAGAGGAGGCAAAAGTCTCATATTGCTAGTCTTCGTTCCTTTCGGTTTTATCTTTTTTGGTATTCCTCCAGTTGTAGCTGTGTCAGCCTTCTTGCATATCTGAAGTAAGAGTTAGCCAATATCAATAATTAATGGCTCCATGGCAATTTAACTTACATATTTCCCAAGAGACCTTGTGATAGTAATGGAATGTAATGTAATGCCAAGGAAAGGCAACTTCCCAGGTTCAAAATACCAGCATAGGTACTCTCTATTTTATTCAGTAACAAACCCAGAACAGAGAAGATCAAAACATGACATCATTCAAAATACAGCATTTACTAAGTGTGATTAAATCATCTCCAAGGCCTACCCCACCCCAGGACCTTCCAATCATTCAATCAATTACAAAGTCTCTGTTCTAAATACTTCTCCACCCCTAGGCTATACCTTAATTAAGTCCACCACAAAGCCCCTCTTCTCAAATGGAGATTAGTTTCCAAACATAAGTAAAATACATTCATTTGCTCAACCATAGAACACAAAAAGGTCAAAAGTTCCCCACCCCTGGATCACAATTGAATCTACCCCAGAGTTACATCAAGTTTAAACACAGCACTTAATACCCAAATGGAGGTCTTTTCTTCATCTTGACACGAGGCAAGTTCTCAGCAATCTTAGTTCCTGGAGAGACAAGGCTTAGCAAGGCCATAAGATACATTGCCAGTCCCTTCATGAATTTATCCTCTGTCTGTAGAACAGTCCTAGAACCCCTGAACACATTAGCAAAGCCCTCTCCCAGGATTTCTGTAAACATACAACAAGAAAATCCTTCTTCAGGGCTTCTGAACCAACAGAAAGGCTCCCAGACCCCTGCAACAACAGCACTGTCCTTCACCAGTGGACAGTATTCATTCTGTCTGCCGGACAGTCTCCAGACCCCTGCAACAACAGTACTGTCCCTCACCAGTGGACAGTATTCACTCTCAGTACTGTCCCTCACCAGTGGACAGTATTCACTCTCTGTCTGCAGGACAGTCTCAGGCCTTCTTAACCAAATGCCAGGTTCCAGGACTTCTTCAACAGGACAGTCTTTCACCAGTGGACAAATCTGGCAAAATAACATCAAAACAGACAGACAAAGTACCAGCAAAACAGCCATGTCTCCTCAGTCCTTGGCAGCTCAGGGGGCAGGTCTCAAAAGTCCAGGGCAATTCAAAGCGGCCACCAGCAATTTTCTTAGCCTCTCTCTCCCTCCACGAGGTGCTGCTTCCAAAAAAAGATCTTCCGACTCTCTCTAGTGTCTCTCCAAATCTACGTCACCAGCTCCTCCCAGTCAGGACTTTCTTTTCACATCAAAAAGTCCATCCCACAGGTGGGATTAACAAGCTCTGGGTTTTAATACAATCAATTTGAAAACCAAGCCCAATACAGGGGAATCTCCACATTCCATTACTATCACAGACCTGCCACCAAGATAGGGGATGTGATAGGAGCAACATTGTTATGGGAATGGGAATCTAAGATCTTCCCTGCTCCTAGGCCCTTTGATAGGTTTAGGTGACTCTGAGAACCTTCCTTGATTTGAAAAATATACTCTGCCCCCTAATAGACTGAATGGGGTCACCTAATAGGCTGAATGGGCTGTGGTAGGAGGCTTGTTTTTACTTTTTGATTGGACTGTGGGTGAAGAGGGTTGTGACATTCTCTGATCCAGTAGAAGGCTTTGCTTTGGGGCTCACTTTGAGAAGAGTTGTATTATATGACCAGATGAGACTCTGGGCAGCCCATGAGCCCCCCGGCTTTGAAAACCCAGATGTCGGTGCTTCCCTCTCTGCTAACTGACTAGGTATGGATGTAATGGTCAGACAGCTGGAAACCTGTCTGCTTGTAACTTTTGCTTGTAACTTGTTTGTATTCTCTGAAATTTAGGGTGCTGACCTTTTTCCCCTGAACTAGGTAAATGACATATGTTTGATTAAAGCAAGATTGTTAATCCATTTTGAGTTGCTTTCCTTTAGAAAAGCAGATCTAAGAACCTGTGTTGGCAGCCACCCTGGGTATGCTAGGGTGCTTGCTGCTACAAACATGTACTACTAATAGCAAAATTGAATGGTCCTTGCCGAACAGGATAGTTTTGTTTAGTTTTGTGTTGTATGTAAAAAGACACTAAAAACTTAAAACTTATCCAAAGGAATAAATCTCAGAAATTTGATATAGCTTCCTGGTCACCTAAGACATGTGTCCATATGTGTGAGTAGTTACCATTTCTGAGACTTCATGTATTCTCACTTCACTGCAAGTAAGATATCCTTTTGACTGGGTGCACCAATATGACAAATGTGGAGGAAGGGTTCCTAACTGAACCAGTGTTGTAATTTTATTGAAAATCTTTTCCATGCTATTGATTAGTAAACTCGCTTTATTATTTTTAAAGGTTATTTGATATACTATCATCTCATTGTGATCTAAGCCACAAACTGAAATACCAGAATGACCTGAATCAGGCCTTACCTAGACCAATGTGCAGTATTACCACAAGGCTTGCTGGGGAACAAAAAATGAACCCAGCAAAACAAAAAGAATTTAACCTTGTTTTAAAGTAGATACCCTTAGGAGGTTACTTATTAGATCCTATCCTTCACTCTTATGCTTTACTTTGAAGACCTTTCCTGTTTTAAAATTCACTCTCTTATGAATGATGAGAAATTACACTATTGATAACTTCTTATTTTTCTTGTCATATCCTAATAAAACACTCAAGAGATAAATGTTAAAGATAATTTGGGAAGTATAGAAGGACATCATTATTGTTTTATAAGCACATAAATATCTGAAAGGCTCATTGTTCCTCTCTATACAAAGCTCATCTTGCTAGGTTATAGCCATGCTTTCCAGGTGCCTAGTATCTTGGTAGGTGTTATGAGAGCAACAAACAAGTCTCAGACATGGTCTCTCCAGAGATTCAAGGAGGTTTTGCTTCATTCTTTGGGATGGTGTGCAATTTTGGACATATCCAAGTTCCTTTGTAGTAAGGAATGTTATATCAAAGTTCCATTTGATTGCACAAAAAAGCACAGTTTGTTAAAAGAATCCTTGAACTTTCAAATCAGTGACTCAGACATAAAGCTGGACTATTAGGATGTGTAATTATCAGGGCCACTGTTACTATGGTGATGAAGTGTAGCTAACTTAGTAAGCTACATGTATTCAGAGATGCCCAGAGGGTGTGTCATTTTTAGAAGACAAGATAAACTGACAGGTTTTTGGTTTGTTTGTTTTTTTTTTTAACTAATGACTGGGAGCTTTTCAACCACTTTTGGACCTCTGAACTTATGACTTACAATTGCTATCATGATCATCACCCATATGAGTCCCTGGTCTCTTCCCAAATAAATCATGGAAGCTCAGTGCTCAATTATACATAGTCAGAAAGACTCATACACATAAATGAACAAAAAAGTAGGACATTTTCAAGTATCTTAAAATGAAAGGTAAGATTTCTCTTAATAATTCATTCTCTCTGAAACAGCATTCTGTTACTGTGGCCTTTTAGAATCACAGTATTTCATTGTTGTAATAGATATTGGTAGTTACCTAATCCAACTTTTATCTTAAAAAAAAAGAATCTCTAGTATGATAGACCTAATGGGTGGTTATTCAGCCTCTGCTATAAGATCTAGAGTGAAAGGAAAAGATCTACAGTGAAAGGAAACCACGAAGCAATTAGGTGGTATAGTGAATAGAGCACTGGATCTGGACTCAGCAAACTCTGAGGTCAAATCCTGTCTCAAATACTTAGTTGTATGACCCTGGCTTGATCTCTTAATCTGACTTAACCTCTCTTGGCCTTCTTCATGTATAAAATGATATGAAATAATCTCACTTATTTCCCAGTCTTGTTGAGAATCAACTAAGGTAATCTATTTTTGTAAAAGCATTTCACACACCTTGAAGTGTTATATAGATAGCAGCAGCAGCATTATCATCATCACCTGCCAAGGCAACCCATTCCACTTTTGTATATCTCAGTTAAGAACTTTTTGCCTAACCTTAAGGCTAAACTTTCATCATCATGAATTTTGACTGATGCTCCTCTTTCTGCCTAAAACCAGATTGAACAAGTCTAATCTCTCTTTCATATGATAGTCCTTCAACTATTTGAAAACTATAAGGACCCCTAAACCTTGTGTCCTCCAAGCTAAATATTCTTAGATCTGTCAACAGATCTTTATATGGGATCTCTTGTTGTTCTCCAACTTCTCAATAGCCCTCCTAAATTGTTGTCCTCAAAATTAAACACAATATTCCAAATATGGTCTTATCAGGGCAAAAAAAAAAAAGATTATCACCTTATTCCTGGAAACTATATCCTGAATATAACCCATTTTTTTGTATAGTTGTTATACTGAGAATTAATTTTGAGCTCATAGTCTACCAAAAATCTCAGATCTCTTTCAGAAACCTGTTATTTAATTGTTCCTCCATGATCTTGTACTTGTGAAGTTTAAGACTATATTTATTCCTAATAAATTCCATCTTATTAAATTCAACTCAGTATTCTAGAAAAGAGGTTGGCAAACTGTCATCTCTAGACCATAATTTTTGGATCCTTACTCAATCTTCCAATGTGTTAGTTGTCCCTTTTAGCTTTTTGTCACTTACAAATTTTTTGAGCATGTTCTCTTTTTTTTTAATTTATGGAATAAAACGCACATTTCCATAGCATAATACAATAAAAAATATTGCACATGAATCTGAAAATCTACTATGTACAGTGTGCTATTCTTTTCAAATATACAAAATTTTCATATATTTTTTTTCTTTTTCATTCTCTCTTCCTTTCTCCCTTCCCCACAGATGGCTTCCATTAGACATAAAAAGGTCTCTATATCCCTGATGGTTCAAGGCATAAATGGGCTTATCCAAGTCATTGATGACAATGTCAAGGAGCACAATGTCAGACATGTGAGTTTGGAGCTCCATTGTAGACTTTCCTTTAAGCTGATATGAAATCACAAAAGAAAGACTGCAATATGAGTTTGGCAATGCATCTTATTCTGAATGCATATAATTGTACTCCTACTTAGCTTAAGTCTCTCCATATTTTGAACCAGAATAGTATTTGCTCAAATCAAATAAACTTTATCTACACACTCCTGCAGATGGACTAGTTTGGTACCCCTTTCACAAAAAGGACACAATGATAGTGTAGCATGCCCTATTCTTGGTGAAGGTATACTGATCCCGTGCAATCCCTCTTCATTTCTTAGTGTTTATTAATTTTCTTTAAAAACACAGCCAAGAATTTTCTCCAGAATCAATATCTGACTAACTGGACTATTTTCTTTTTTCATTTTTTTGAAACTGGGCAACATTTATGCTTCTCTAATTGTGTGGTATTTCTCTTATTCCTTGCAGTCTTTCAAATATCTCTCACTGCCATTCAGAAATTTATCTGTCAGTTTTTTTTTTTTTTCAGAACCTATGGGTGTAAATAGTCTGAAACAGGAGAGTGGAATTCATCAAGAGCAGTTAGTCTTGTATCTTTTTGGTTATCCTAGATTCCTTTTATAGATACCCCAAATATGAAAGCCATCTTTTCAAATTGCCTATTTTCCAAATAAAATAGTTGAGTAGAAATAAATATTTCTAGTTATTTTGATCATGGGAGAAGTTGTATACTCTAGTACCATAAGAAGTTGTATGTATATATATATATATATATATATATATATATCATCTTGTAAGGGTGTCTGGAGACTAGATGTTTGTCCCAGGAATGAAAGAGAGTTCTGTGTCTGCACACAGAGAAGTAGAATGTTCAGTTTTGGAATTTCACCTAACACATCCCCTCTTACATGATCCGCTTCCTTGAGTCATTTTCCTTCCAAGCATGTAATGAATATCTCTCACTTATGTGCTTATCTTTGCACTCACCAAACCCTTATCACTTTTCTCTATTGCAATAGAGTTTCCTTGGTTACAGCCACCATTTTCTTCAACCCATATAGCTTCAAAATAAAAATTTTATAAAACAGGTCTGGCCATATCATTCTACTGCCCTAAAACTTTAGTGGATCCCTATTGTTTCCAGAATAAACACAAACTTAGTCTTTCATTTAAAGTAAACACCTGCTTGATTTTTCAAATATTTCATATTTCTCTCTTAAACTTATCTTACATTTCAATCAACCTATCTTATTATCTGTTTTCTAACCTCCACATTAAGAAAGTAAGTATGGTATAGTGGTTAGAGTATTGGAATCGGACTCAGGAAGGCCTCAATTCAAATCTTGCCTTAGGTACTTATTAGCTCCATAGCTATAGGCAAATCACTTAATCTCACTGTGCCTCAATATCCCATTTATAAAATGATGAGGTTAGAATGAATTGCTTAGGCTCTAAACGTGTTATCCTATAGATCCTATGCTTTCTCTCATCTTTGTGCTTTTGTGCACAATGTCCTTCATACTTGGAGTACTCTTTCTTTTTTTATCTCTGCCTCTTAGAATTCCTAGCTACCTTCACTGAGGCTCAGGTTCCTTGTTTCTTATAGAAAGGGTCTTTCCTGATTTCGTCTCTGCCTTCTCCTTATTGAAAATCCTTTCTATTTACTTACCTGTATACATGGAGAGACAAAATAGAGTGCTGAGATAAGAGTTAGGAAGACCTCAGTTCAAATCCAGCCTCAGAAACTTCCTAGCTGTGTGACCTTGGGAAACTCACTTAACCTTTTTGTCTATGGATCAGCGATCCACTGAAGAAGGAAATAGCAAACCACTCCAATATTTTTTTGCCAGGAAAACCCCATGGGCTCAAAAAGAGTCACATATGACTGAACAACAATATATTGAGTATGCTGTAAGTAGAATGTAAATTTTTGGGGGACAGGGACACAATTTTTATCTTTATAGTTCTCAATCCCTGGCAGAGTGCCCCACACATATTACACACTTAATAAATGCTTGCTCAGTTACATGGAACTGAACAAAGTTTAGGGATGAGAGAAAAGCTGGAAGAGAAGATAAATCCACAGAGCCATTGTAAAAGAAAATATCTGAACATGAACACCTACTTTTTTCTACTTCAGCTAGCCACTTTTCCATGCTATCTTAAAATAGAATTTTAGTTAGCCATGAATATTTATTTGTAGAGAAACTTAATAAAGGAACTGGCATCTGTTGACTGACTTTAAATAGGCAAATTTGTAAGGAAGACTGCTATACAGCCTGTCCTTCCATGCTAATAGGCAACAACCATAGGTCATACTTGGAAAGATGCCCTACATGAATGCTTCTCACGAGCTGGCAGGGGGCCAGGAGCACAGCTTACCTACTTATAGACCTGTCAGACATAAGATTAACCATCTACTTTAGGCCTGATGTGTCTAGTGACACAAGGTCTTTGTCTTGAATTTTCTTTCAATGCCCCACATACAGCCTTCTGAACTGGAATCTGCTGAAAGTACAGAGTGATCATGCCTTTTTTTTTTTTTTTAAACACTATTGGATCATAGATTTAAAATTATAAGACTATCTAATCCAAACCTCCCCACCTTCATTTTAAAGATGAAGAAACTGGGGCCGGAGAGGGACGGGGACCCCGAGTGGACACCACGTGGGGAGCGGATCCTGGGACTGAGAAAGGACGAGAGCCGGAGCCTTGGAGATGCGGAAGGAGTCGCAGCCGCCGTTGGGGCCGGAGCCGGGGCCGGAGCCAGGGCCGGAGCCTGGGCCGGAGCCAGAGCCCGGGCCGGAGCCGGAGCCGGAGTCGCAGCCGCCGCCGCCGCCGCCGCCGCCGCTGACGCTGAGCTTGCCTCCCGCCGCCCGGGAATGGAACCTGCCTTCCAGCGCGCCGGCCTGCATGGAGCGGCAGCTGGAGGTGGCGCGCTACTGGTTCCATGGCTCCCTGCTTCTGGGCGAGTCCAGCCTCAGCGGCCGCAGCTGCAACAGCTCCTTGTGGCTGTTCAAGGACCCCTGCTCGGCCCCCAAAGAGGGCTTCTGCTCGGCCGGAGTCCAGACTGAAGGCGGGCTGTGGGACCTCGCCTGGGTGGGGGACCAGGGCATCTTGGTGGCCTCCTACTCGGGTGCTGTCGAACTGTGGGAACTGGGCAAGGGTGAGACACTCATGTCAACAAGTTCTGCAAATATGAGCATGATGATATAGTGACCAGTGTTAGTGTCCTGATCAATGGCACACAGGCTGTCAGCGGCAGCAAAGACTTCAGCATAAAAGTTTGGTACCTTGCTGGAGAGAAAGTGCAGCACTCTGCGTAGAGCTTACTCCAGCGAAGTCTCTTGTATTGCCGCTTGTCCCTACAAGGAATCTATGTTCCTGTCATGCAGTGAGGACAGTAGAATTTTACTTTGGGATATCCGGTGCCCCAAGCCCGCAACACATATTGGCCAAAGTGCCTTCCATCATCTTCCTGCCACTGGCCTGGAATCTTCGGAAGGAAAAAGTTTTCACTTTTGGTGATGAGAATGGCATGGTCTTCCTTGTGGACATCAAGAATCTTAAAACTATTCTCTCCTCTGTGCATTCCCAGAGCATCACAAAGCTGGTGTTCTCACTGGACAGTTTTCCCCTCCTGGTGTCCCTTAGTGAAAACTGTTCTGTAGCTGTACTTGACTGGCCTTAGAGAGGTGTTCAGAAGCTGAGCCCCCAGAGGCTTTGTGAGAGATGCTACGTGGTCCCCACTCAACCACTTTCTGCACACAACTATGGGCTGGGACCATCAGGTCTTCCACCACACTGGGCCCACAGAACCAATTTTAATTCCTGTTCCTGGTGGTGCCCGCAAGTAGATTGAATTTGAGGCAATAAAGACCAAACTTTTACAAATCCACAACCATCTAGCCCTTGGTTTGTGAGAAAACAAGTGTGTGTAGCAGGTTTGATCTCTCAGAGTCCAGCAGTTGAGGCACCATGCTTCTCTGCCTGGGATCTTGTAGAAACATAAGGAGACAGCCATTTATTTATTTATTTATTTATTTTTTAGATTATATTTAAATTTTTAAACAAAGATAATCCGACCTTCTGTTCTCATATCTAGTTACATCCCCTTGTTCCTCCTCCTTCCCAAAAAGTAGATTAAGGGGTAGAGAAGTGCCTCTTCACTTCCCTCTGGTGGCGAGGAATTTGCAAAATCCTGGGAATCCACTGAGATTTGGGCATCGCTGTGTCCTAAAAATGATGTTCCTCATGTGCCCTTTGGGATTTTTAGTTGTTGTGATTATAGATCTGAGACAGAAACGGGAAACGCTTTAAAAGCTTTTCCTACCTTGGATAATACTAGGACAACCTCTTGCCTCAGTCACTTAAGGTTATTTCTTTCCCTTAATATGAATCCTTCCTTGGCTGAGCAGGAAGGAAAAAGGTCTGTTTTTTCTAGTTTTTTAGGACCCTCTTCCCCTAGTGCAGCCATAGCACTCAGGGAGATTCCTTGCTACCTTCTTGCCCTAATCCTAAGAAACTAGTTCTAGTATTTCCTTTTGGCTAGATGCCAGAAGGCATGGCTTAGATTTGGTTTGGGGACATCTTGAGGGATTTGAGAAGAGAATGGGAGGTGGGGATGAGACAGAAAACTGGCAGACTAGGGGGGGGGGGGGGCTTTGAGATCTGCTCCTCTGATACCAAACTGCTCTGACCACCACCTCTTGAGACTTCTTAGATTTCACAAGGTGGCGGCTTGCTGTGGTTGGGGCCAGGTCAGTGATAGAGATTCCATTACCAAAACTCATCCGAGTGGAGAATCTTAGATGATTTGGTGAAATTAAATTCTCTGTTTTGGCTTAAAAAAAAGAAGAAACTGAGTTCAATAGAGGTAGGGTGAAATTCCCAAACTTATGCACCTAGTAAGTAGCAGAACTACCATTTGAACCCAGGAAACTGATTCCAAATCCAGGACTCATTCCACTTCACCAGTTGTCATTAACAAAACAAAACAAAAATTTTAAAAAGTACTTAGGGAGCTCACTTTGACAAATATATGAGATAAATCCTGGAACTTTTTTTTTTTCAGATTTTCTTTAAGTGGTTGGACTCATTTTGATTTTTTGGAGCTCATGTTTTTCTACTCATCTCTCTCTCTCTCTCTCTCTCTCTTTCTCTGTCTCTCTCTGTCTCTGTCTCTGTCTCTCTCTCTCTCTGTCTCTGTCTCTCTCTGTCTCTCTCTCTCTCTCTCTCTCTCT
>NW_027187244.1:2189731-2200751 GCF_028583685.1 Petaurus breviceps papuanus
TCTCTGTCTCTGTCTCTCTCTCTGTCTCTCTGTCTCTGTCTCTCTCTCTCTCTCTCTCTCTCTCTCTCTCTCTCTCTCTCTCTCTCTCTCTCTCTCTCTCTCTCTCTCTCTCTCTCTCTCTCTCTCTCTCTATCTCTCTCTCTCTCTCTCTCTCTCTCTCTCTCTCTCTCTCTCTCTCTCTCCCTCTCTCTCTCTCTCTCTCTCTCTCTCTCTCTCTCTCTCTCTCTCTCTCTCTCTCTCTCTCTCTCTCTCTCTCTTTCTCTCTCTCTCTGTCCCTCTCTCTGTATCTCTCTTTGCAGGTAGCTTCATGAACTTCACATTATTGTTAACTTTTCTATGAAGGTGAAATTGCCCCCATGGTCAATTGATATAAACAAATACCTTCTACATACCATAGTATCACCTCTATATGATCTCAGACCTCTAGCTCCAATCTTTCTTCTCACCAAGCTCTAGTGGCGTAACTTTAGCTTTAATATGAATATCCAATATTTAATAAGATATCCAGCCATGCTAAAAAGAAATTCCTCACTTTCAATCTTCACCAGTTCTTCCTCCCTACATTCCTGCTTTAGAAACTGGTCACACTATTTTGTTGTTATTCTCTCTACAACATGTTTAAGGCTGTTATATAGAAGAGTTATTAGACTCATTTTGTTTGCCCTGAGAGTCAGACCTAAGAAAATTTAGGCTTGATGATAGGAAAACCTTCTCAATATCAAGGACTATCCAAAAAATGGAATAGGTTGCTTTGAGAGACACTGGGTTTCTCCTGATTGGTAAGGGTTTAGGCAAAGGCTGGAGGGTCACTTGTGGAATATATTATAACAGGGTTTCTTTTTTTTTATGTAGGGATTGGACTACATGTTCTTTGAGGTCCCTTCCAAGTCATATTTTGTAATCTTAATCTCAAAAATTTGTGAACCATTTCCTCTTTTGCATGCTTCATATTTAATGTCACCAAATCCTATAATTTATTACATTAGACATGTTTCCAATAACTAAACATACCTTGCTCTATTCCCACTCCCTCTGCCTTCACTTCATACATGGATTATTTCAACAGTATCACTGCCACAAGTCTTTATCATAGTTGTTATTCCCACACACTGCTGTCAATTTAACTTTTCTAAAAACAAACAATATGCAGGTTTTTAAAATTTTATTTCCATGCTCAAGTATTTAATGGTTCTGCTTTACTCTCAGAATGAAGCCATACTTACAGTATTCTAGAATACTAACTTTTGGCCTTTGGCTGGTACATTCTTCCATTTCTTCTTTGCTCATTAATTTTTTTCTCTTACACTCCTATACTTTTTTTTCCCCATTTTTCAAATGCTTTATTAACTTCTGATATATCATTCGTTTCTACCAGATTTTGAGTTGCAAATTTTTTCCCCCATTTTTCCCCTACCCACTGCCCCAAAATAGCAGTCCCACAGGATATCCCCTTCTCCAATCTGCTCTCCCATACACCTTTCAACTTAACCAGTATGGCATGGTGGATCTTTATACCCCAGTGCCTGTATATCTTATATGCCATTAACATGTAAAATAGTATTAATAATAGTATATATATATATATACATATATATATGTATGTATTTAAACATTTGATTTTAAAACGTTGAATTCCAGATTCACTCCCTTCCTCCCTTGTCACCCACCCTTACTGAGAAGATAAGCAGTTCAGTATAGGTTGCACATTTGTAGCTAATGTAAAACAATAACATAGCAGATATGTTGTAAAAGACTGATTATATTTCCCTCCCTCCTATTCTACCTGCCACTTGTTCTATTCTCTACTTTGATGCCGTCTGTTTTCAAAAGTGCATGCTTCCAACTTCCCCCCCCACCTGCCCTCCCTTCCATCATCCCGCCTCTGATCTCCTTCCTCCCTACTCTTCTGTAGGATGAGATACACTATTTAGTGTGTATTTCATTCCCTCCCCAAGCCAAATTCAATGAGAATAAGGTTGACTATTCCCGTTGGCCTTCCTATTCTTCCCCTCCATGGTAACCATTTTCCCTTGCCTCTTGTTTATGAGATAGTTTACCCCATTCTGTCTCTCCCTATATCCACTCATTATATTCCTCTCTTACCTCTTAATTTCACCTTTTAAGTATCATCCCTTGCTGTTAAATTGATCCTCTGCCCTATCTCTATGTATACCTGTAAACATATATACACACATTCACATATGTATTCATATGCCCATATACCCTCATATATAGACATATAAATATTTCTATTCCCTTCAACTATTTTCATACTGAGAAAAGTTTCATCATTTGCAATTATTGTTTTTCCATGTAGGAATGTTAATAGTTCAACTTTGATAAGTTCTTTATGATTTCTTTTCCCTGTTTACCTTCTCATGCTTCTTGTATCAGAATGTCAAATTTTCTATTCAACTCTGTTTTTTTTTTCAGCAAGAATGCTTGGAAGTCCTCTATTCCACTTAATGACCATATTTTCCCCTGAAACATGATACTCACTTTTGCTGCGTAGGTGATTCTTGATTTTAATCCCAGATCCTTTGACCTCTGGAATATCATATTCCAAGCCCGTCAATCCCTCAGTGTAGAAGCTGCCAGATCCTGGGTTATCCTGATTGTGTTTCCACAATATTCAAATTGTTTTTACTGGCTGCTTGTAATATTCTCTCCTTAATCTGGGAATTCTGGAACATGGCTATAATATTCCTAGGAGTTTTCTTTTGGGGGTCTTTTTCAGGAGGTGATCAGTGGATTCTTTCAACCTTTATTTTGCCCTCTGGTTCTAAAACATCAGGGCAGTTTTCTTTGAGAACTTCCTGGAGGATGATTTCTAGGTTCTTACTTTGATCATGGTTTTCAGGTAATCCAATAATTTTTAAAATTATCTCTCCTGGATCTATTTTCCAGGTCAGTGTTTTTTCCCATGATATATATCACATTGCTTTCTATTCTTTCATTTGTTTGGATCTGTTTAAGAGCATTTTGATTTCTCATAAAGTCCTTAGCTTCCATTTGCTCCAATCTAATTCTGAAGCAATGATTCTCCTCATTGAGCTTTTGAGATTATTTTTCCATCTGACAAATTCGGTTTTTTAAGGCATTCTTCTCCTCATTGCGTTTTTGAGCCTCTTTTGTCATTTGAGTTAGCCTATTTTTTAAGGTATGATTTTCCTCAGTCAGGTTGTTGACTCTCATTTCATAATTTTCTTGCATTGTTCTCATTTCTCTTCCCAATTTTTTCCTCCACTTCTCTTATCTACTTCTTAAGGTTCTCTATCACCTGTAACCAGCTCGTATTTTCCTTTAAATCTTTTGGTGCAGGAGTTCTGACTGCACTGTCTTCCTCCTGTTCCATGCTTTGCTCCCTTTTGTACCCAAAATAGGACTCTAATTTTGGAATCTTCTCTCTGCTTTGTTTCCTTTGCCTGGTCATGTCACCCCTCAGTCACTTGGCCCCTGGGCTTTTTGCCACAGTACAGACAGGGGAGCTTTCGTCCCAAACACTGGGGTTTTCTCAGCTGCTGGAAGTATTAGATGGGTGCCCTCTCTGAGGCCTCCACATGCTCTGGCAAGCTGGACACACACCCCAGGACCTCCACCCTAGACTGCAATCCAGATCCAAGCAAGTTAAATCAAAAGCGATTACCCCTCAGACTGGTCGCTTGGTCCCCCTACACTATTCAGGCCATGAGCTGAAGCTGCCACATTGCACTGGCTGGCTGTGCCAGCGTCTCAGTGGCTTTTTGTCCCAGGGGAAAAGCCATGCACTCCCACTTCCTGGGTCCCAGAGTCCTGACTGCACTGACCTCTCACTTTGTCCTTCACATGTATGTGTTGATAATTCTAGAAAAGGCCACAGCTGCTGCTGATCTTGAGTTGCTCTGGCCAGCAGATGGTCAGGGCTGCCCTGGGGCTAAAGCCTCAGAATGGGGCTGCCTCAGCTCCCAGAGCGCTGTGCTGGCCAACTCCTACAGGCCTGCCAGGCTGTCCTCCGTGGGAGGTTAGCTTCTCTGTGTCATTTTGTAGCTTCTACAGCTCCAAAGTTTGTTCAGAGTCCGTTTTTTACATTGATCGAGGAAGGTGAAGCCAGAGCTGCTCGGAGGTTGTGCTTCTACTCTGCCATCTTGACTCTGCCCCTCTACACTCCTATACTTGGCACAAAATAAAACTTAGCTGTCCTTAGAAAATGAAACATGTTTTACAACTCTTTTCAGTGCTGGATAGTCCTTCTTTCTGCTACCATTCATAGGGCCAGGATTGGGAGTCAACATACCCTCTCCTTCCCATTACTACTTTTATTTAACAATCATCACTAATATTTTCCCCTTCAAAGTCATGCCTTTATGCCTTCCTTCCAGACTGTGTTGTTGGCATATAAGTCTAGGACATATGAGGATTTCGGCACATGGACTATAATATTCATGTACACCCAAAGCCTTTAATATTCAGTATTACCCATGGTTATTGCAGTATTCCTACTGGTGAATTTTTTGACACTGTATCTTTTCAATTCACCAACCTCTATGGTGACCATTATCTTTATTTTCCCTCTATTGCAGCAATCTAGTGGGGCTTGGTCATACTTTAGACCTCACCAGCATATAAAATCATCCAAGATGTTTTGGATTTTTATTTTAAACAATTGGGGTTAAGTAACATGTCCAAGGTTACACGGCCAGTTTTTTTTTCTTTTTTTTTATGTGTGTGTGTGTGTGTGTGTGCGTGTGTTAAGTATCTGAGGCTGCAACCAATCACATGTCCTCCTGACTCTGGGTCCGGGCTCTTTCTCACTGTGAAATTTAACTGCCCCCAAGTTCAAGATTTTGAAGTCTAAAATTCTCCTTCTATGATATCCTTTCCTTTCACACCACTCTTCTTGAACATGCTTGCTGGCTTCTTGACCTTTCCCTGTTATCCTAGTATATTGTTCCTTCTTTGGCTTCATTTCTACCAACACAGACATTCATGTATATATTAAGTATTATATTGATATTTATCCATGTGATCTTTAACTTGAAATTACTTGTACACAGACAGGGAACACAAATATTCTATCTTTGTTCAAACTTCAATATTTCTACCATAGAAAGAAAAATAGAAGATCCTAATTTATAGTCCCTAATGAAATTATTTCTCTTCATTGTTCAAATACCTTTATTCTTTGTTTTATAACTACATACAACTCTCTAATTTTCATTTTATCATCACTACTGTTGATAGTTGATATATGTGCATATTACTTCCACTTTCATTATCTTAGTTGCTACTTAGCAATATAATATCAAAGTATTATAGATCAATAGCCAAGAGATATCTCAGATATTTTCTAATCAATCACCTCATTTTACAAATAAGGAAACTGAGTTTTAGAGATGTTAATTTAGTTGTACAAGGCCAGATAGGTGGTAAGCATCAGAAATGAGATTATGATTCAGCTTCTGTGACTATGGAACCAATGTTCCTTGTATATCTTCTTGCATGTTAAGTAGCTCAAGTAACATTATCTCCATTTTACAGATATAGAAAATGAGACTAGAAGATATAAAACAATTTTTCCCAAGGTCATACAATTAGTAAATGGACTTGTGTTTGGTGCTTTAAAATCTAGTTCTCTTTTTAATATACCAAAGGTACTTCCCATAAACAAGGAAAGACTGTAGTAGAAATTTATAATTCAGAGGAAAAACAAAACTAACATAAAAGATAAGATATAATTCAACTGAGACTATTTTTATCAACTATACATTCTACACTAATGAAGTTTTAGTCATTAGCAGGAAAACAAACTGGGTATTTTTGTATGTCCATGTGTAAAAAGCAGGAACACACACAAAGGAATATAGTTTATAAACACATTGAATACATTTCAACTCAGACTATTAATTACTTCTTATATGAAGAAGTAAAAGCAGAAAATTCTCCACAATAATGACACCATTTACTCCACAGAGACACTCCATGGAAATTGTATTCAGGGCATCCAAAGAAATTGTGATTAAACTCAAGGGAAACTAGGGAGGCTTTCATGACCCATCAATCAGACCATAATCTACTCATATCTGTACCCTCCAGTACCTGCTTAATATTCATAGCAACTGTAACCCTATAGCCTCCAACTTTATAGAAGGTATTCCAACAAGTGTTTTAACAACAACAAAAAAATCAAAAGGCAGTGTGGGTACAATGCAGCCTCATAGAAGTCATTTCAGGTTTGCATGCAGGAAAAATGCTATTGGTATACAAATTACACAAAAGGTTTCTACCTTTGTATACATCTATGCATTGATAATTTGCGAGCAACAAATGAAGTATCAAAATCATTAACATGACTGGGCAATTTTTTTTAAACTATTATCCTCTCAAATATTGAATTTGGTTTTCAAAATATATATCAACATCATGCTTATTTGCTTCATGTTCCCAAATATCAGATTATCTAAACTCTTTGCATATATATTCTTTCCTTAATTACCCTACATAGGTGTCTTGGCTGAGCAGAGGTTTATCCCAGGGTTTATCCAATATTTCTTTGAAGATTATGAGTAAAATACTTGTTTTCAGTTTGCCTTTGTTTCATCATTTTTAAAAAGTGTCCATTAGGAAGCAGCTCTTCACATTTAAAACTTATTAAATAAATTAGCTTTAAAAAAAAGAAAGAAAGCAACTCTTTACAAAGTGAGAAGAAGATTGGCATTGTAGACAGAGGTTTAGGCTTGAAATCATGGATATCTGAGTTCAAGTCTGGTTCCTGCTTGTGTAACTATGGGCAGCTCATTACCTCTTGTTGCTTTAAGCAACTCTTGAAGCTAATGTCATACCAGACCCTGAAATAAAAATATATTCAACATGATCCCTGCCTTAAAACTGCTTCAAATCTTATTGGAGAGATAAAACAGATGGACAAATAGCTATATTGCAAAACAGAATATGAGGCATATAAAATAAAATAAGTATACTAAGGCATTGTAGAATGGAAACTACATTTAGAAATTGGTGATGTAAACTGAGGCAAATATCAGTTGTCCTGTCTATTATTTATGTGTCATAAAACAAATCTCTTCACTTCTTTTAGGTTGTACTAAATGTTCACTAAAACTCATTCTAGCTTTATACCCCTAATTCTTAGCATAGTGCCTGGCACATAGTAGGTGCTTTCAGATGCTTATTTATTGACTATTGACTGTTTATTGACAGACTTAGTACAACTAGATGGCACAGGAGACAGAGTACTAGGCCTGGAGTCATGAAAATTGGAGTGCAAATCCCACCTCTGGCATTTACTAACTTTATGACCCTGGACAAATCATTTTTAAAATCACTCTGCCTCAGTTTCTTCTACTGTTTAGTAGAGGTTCCCTTGAAGATTACAAGTAAGATGGTTCTTTTCAGTTTACCTTTGTTTCGTAGTTTCACCTAATTCATAGAGCTGTTGTGGGAATCAAATGAGATAATCATTGTAAAGTGCTGAGTATAATGTTTGGCATATCGTAGATGATAACAATATTGAAAGTTTTATTTGTGGTAGGTTATAGATAGATAGATAGACAGACAGACAGACAGATAGATAGATAGATAGCTATAGAAAAATAGATATAGATAGATAATTTAGTTTGCTGATAAGAATATACTTTCTATGCAAATCAGTACATTTAATTAATACTTAAGGTATTTTTTCTAAGAATGAGCTCTATTTAGCTTCTTTCTTGATTCACAGACACTTTTTAAATTCTCATGTAGAATGAAAAATAATCAGAAATGGATAACAATGGGAATTTCCCTTTGCCCCTTTACTATACCTTATATCTGTTTAACACAAGAATAGAAGAGGAGGCTAATGGAGGATTATTTGATTGACTATCACATTTAAGAATAATGAGATTTGTTCTGCTTAATTCTAGAACTAAAAACATGAATTGGTAGAACTTACAAAATGGCAAAACTAGTTTTGATATAAGTGTAATAATTCTTGACTGAGCCTTTTCCTATGCTCCATCAAAGCTCTGGATTCATGTAGAATGAGTCTGATCATGGGGTTTTGTTTATTCTGGAAAATCTTCAAATATACTCATATCTATGTTTCTGCAAGTGTATATAAGAAGGCCCTCATCATTTCCTGTACAAATACTCAAAAACTCTCCTCAGATCAAGTAGGTAAGAAAGCTTTGACTGAGCTAAGCACACATACTTGCCAAATATCTGTCGTAAAGTTGAGAAACCTCCTCTGTCAGGGGCATTCCCGAAGAAAGGAACAAGGAAAAAGAGCAAAGAAAATAAGAAAAAGTAAGATATATCTGTTTATAGTCTCTTTCATAGGCCAGCACAGAGGGAGTGCTCTGATATGAATCTCAGACAACAAGAGCTTCTTAGGGGTAGCTCTGGAATGGGAAACTTACCAGGAATTTGACTCTGTTTTCTTAATAAGGTCCCAGTAGGCATATTCACTTTCTCCATTGAGGAGTGATTTTCTAAGCTCAGTGACTCATAATTACCCTGTAAGATCTTACAGTTTATTGGGGAAATTTCCTTGATCAACTCATGTATGTAGCTTTCTTTTCATAATTATGAGACTAGATAGACTTATCTATTTCTTTGTATAGACGTGTGTTCATATGCATATATATATATATACATGTGTATATATGTCTTTTGATTCCTAGTCTAGTCTTCTTTCTACTGCTATACAGCATAGTAAAGGAATCATATATAATCCCAATGTTTGAAGAGATTTCAAAGATTATTTAGTTCAACCTTTCCCTGAGGTATGCATCCTATTCACTGATGCCTGAATAAGTAGGTATCCAAAACTACTTAAGTACCTCATATTTCTTAGGATAAAGAATATTCTATATCATCCTACTATTAGGGAGATTGAATTGTTGAATTGTATTCTTCTTGAGTTTTGAAGCTACAAAAAGAAATGTATTTCTTTTTCCATAGGATAGTGCTTCAGATTTTTGAAATAAATATCATCATTTTTCCCTTCACTCTGTTCCCCCATGTCTTGTTTTCTCTATTATAGATCGTTAGTTCCTTCAAATAATTCTCATATAGCTAACAAAACTGTTAGTTTTGAATCATCTCTCTTAGTTTGTTGTTTTTATACACGCCACCTTGCCATTGTCCTTCCTAAAATCCTGTATGTTGTCCCCAAAACAAATACAATTATCTACAGATGGCAAGACCAGTGCAAAGTACAATGAATTTATCATGATCTACTTGGTGTCATGTAATTTTACCAAGATGGACATAGGACAGGGGTATAGGACAAAGCATAACATCTAATATTTCACATAGATTGAAAAATGGGAGTTTAAGTCAATAGACTTGGAAATGAAGGTTATATTCCTTTGTTTTTTGTTTGTTTGTGTGTTTGTTTTTTGCATTATGGGCTTCAAAGCAGTACTCCTGATAGTCAACATCATTGACTTTGATATTATTCAATGCCAAAATAATCTTATTGTCAATGAAAAGAAACCTGGGTGTGCATCAAGCAGAAGGGATATAATAGATTGTAAATGAAGTCTAAAGGGAATTTACACTCCATTTTCTTCTTGTCATATTGATCAATTAACTCTCTTTCCCATCTATCCACTCTAATTAAAAGGCAAGTTATAGAAAGCTACAGGTTAATTCTGATCATGGCTGACTGATATTAATTTTATCAATGGTTGACAGAAAGATGGATTGACATAACTGACCATGATGATCTCTATTGGGCTCCCTGAAGATAGCTTAGGAAAGGAAACATTGTTCTGACCTTAGCATTAATTGACTTGGCTACATCCAAAAGTGACATTATTAACTTACAGAGAGAGCAGAAAATTAAAGCCTGGAAACTAAGGCTAATGAGAATTTGATGAAAAGAACAAAAAGGAGATGAGCTCCTTGTCTTACATAATTTAGATGCCTGTTTCTTCTGGTGTCAATCTACTGTGGGGAATTGTGTTTTGTGTTTTTAAAATGAGTTTTATTCAGTACCAACGTGAAGGCATCTTTTCCTTTTCAAAAGAACTTGAGGTTATTAATTGCAATGATAATAATTTTGTCATAAATTCAAGTGATAAGATGCTATAGTTCAAAGATATAGGGTTCCTTTTTGGATAAGTTCATTTGAAAATGGGTGATATTTAGAATCTGTTTCTTACTATTAGAGAACCTCATTTTATTTTTAAATAAGAGAGAAATGAAATGGGAGCAGGAAGACAAAGATATAGTGAACAAGAGATATAAGATTTAAAATTGCAAAACAACTAAGATGGGTGAATATAAAACTCTGTCTTTCACGACATATTTTATTGATTTAATATGGAAAAATCTCAGAAAGTAAATATTGGAAAAACAAAACACCAAAGGACTGTGTTTTGTCTGTTTTCTTGGTATTCTGAAAGAAAATAATAATTATTACCCTTTCATCATTTGAGTCTACACAGGTAGAATCAACTTTAACAGACATTTCAGCAACAATATATAACATCATGTGGCTCATGCTTCCATGCAAAGAGCCCCTGAGAACATCTGATTTGGATTCTTTTTCAGTATTCATAATCTTTAGCTCCTTTGCTCATGCCAGACTAACAACACATGGAGAATGGAATTATTACACACAACTTAAAAAAAAACAAACTTGTACCTAGGTTAATTAACAATAGGAAAAACAACAACAATACTTTTCCTTCTAGTAAGTGTTACCTATTCCAGGGACATATTAGTTGGTCTAAAGACTTATAGTGAGTGGTGTAGGTTTAAAATCTGCCCATGCATGAAGAGAACTTACGGTTTCCAGGGAGTGAAACAGTCTTTCCCTGTATTTATCCCTGCTTCCTCCGGGAACATATACAGATGCTCTAGACTTAAATTGCCATTGTGAAATTGACATCTCCCTCCCACTCCTTTGCCATTACTAAGCAGTAAAATCAATGACATTTGCTATAGTGTTAAGAAACCTCCCCCTATGTTAGAATCTACTTTCCTTTTTACACAATCTACATTAATCACATTGTGTGAAGGTCCGGATTTGCTC
>NW_027187244.1:2200851-2269101 GCF_028583685.1 Petaurus breviceps papuanus
TCTCTGTCTCTCTCTGTCTCTGTCTCTGTCTCTCTCTCTCTCTGTCTCTGTCTCTCTCTGTCTCTCTCTCTCTCTCTCTCTCTCTCTCTCTCTCTCTCTCTCTCTCTCTCTCTCTCTCTCTCTCTCTCTCTCTCTCTCTCTCTCTCTCTCTCTCTCTCTCTCTCTCTCTCTCTCTCTCTCTCTCTCTCTCTCTCTCTCTCTCTCTCTCTCTCTGTCTCTCTCTCTCTCTCTCTCTCTCTCTCTCTCTGTCTCTCTCTCTCTCTCTCTCTCTCTCTCTCTCTCTCTCTCTCTCTCTCTCTCTCTCTCTCTCTCTCTCTAACCACTTTACTATTCTACTCTACTACTTTATTCAGCATCTGTTCTTCTTCAGTCAGGAATTTGTGTTGTTTAACATCTATTGTTCTCTGACACTGTCCTTGTCATTTATTTCCTATTGCTGATGTCCACTTCCTCAAGAAAATATCATAGAGTTTTTGAAGTGTGACTTTCTGGAGCATCATATTCATCAGAACATTTGAGGCTTTGCTTTTTTTTTCCTAGTTAGTTCTACCATTTGGCAGACAAAAGGAATGTTTGGTCAGTTGTCAAGACCTCAAGACATTGATCTCAACCTGAGGATCCTGTTTCTTATTCCTAGCAGTATTAAGGTGACAAAATTCCATTCACATATTTACTGGTTAAGTTTCATTCAGTGTGCCTCTACATGCCTGTCAGAACATCTTTCTGGGTCTTTTCTACATCAGGGAAAATTAAAAAAAAACCTTCAACCATTTCAATCCACTTTTCTCATTTATTTCAATCTTCCTTTCTCCTAATGCCTAGCAGCAGGATACAAAAATCACTATGAGACTGAAATAAAGCTAAAGAAGGTAATAGGAATATTTAAGGGAGAGGTCCAAAACTGATGACCTCTACCAGTATTCCTGCCACTACAACAAAGCCAGTATGTTCCCATTCAGTAGTGACAGCTCATATAACAAAATGAAACATGACATGACACCACATAATAAATACTACTTCAAAAAATCAAATAATTCCCCCAAGTTACAGAGTTATAAGGAAACTAATATGCATGTAGTCCAAATTGTAGCTTGAAAAAAATACCTTCTATAACCTCTGATAAGTAGTTATCCAGGATTTATTCAGTACATGTTAGGAAGGGATCTCCTAATACCTCCCAAGGTATCCTATTCCATTTAAAGATAGTTTCTTGTAGAAGGTGAAGTTTTAATTGAATTAAGTCAGGGAAGGCAGGATATGTAGATGAGGAAGGAGAGCATTCCCAGCACAGGGGATAGCCAGTGAAAGTGTAGAGTTAGGAGAGGAAATATCTTGTGTGAGGAACAGTAAAGAGGCCAAAGTCAGTGGAAAAGCATTTAGCACAGTGCCTGGCACCGAATAGGTGCTTGTTGTTATTGCTGTACAGTTGTTTTAATTGTGTCTGACTTTTTTTGTGACCCTATTTGGAGCTTTTTGTTTTTTAACTGTTTGCCCATGGCTGTTCGCCATTTCCTTTTCTATCTCATTTTACAGCTGAGGAACTAAGATAATCACTGTTAAATGACTTGTGAAGGGTCATACAGCTAGTAAGTGGGCTCTCTATGCACTGTGCCACCTGGCTGTCTCATAAATGCTTATTGACACAATGACCACCTGTATCCAGAGTATGTTGCAAAGGGGTACGGTATAAAAAGATGGGAAAGGTAGGAAAGGGTCAAGTTAGCAAGAATTAGAAAAGTCAAATAGGATTTTTAGATTTGATACTAGAGGTAATATGGAGCTACTGGAGTTTTTTGAATGAGGTTGGGGGAATTACATAGTCAAACATATGCTTTAAAAAGATCAGTTAAAACAGTTAGGCATGTATTAAGTGCTAGTTAAAGGAGACACTGTACCAGATCCTTGGGGCAAAGAAGACAAAAAAGACAGTCACTAACATCAAAATATCATACTGGGGAACAAAAACAACATGTACACAGAAAGTAAATGTGAAATACACATACTAAATCAATACAAAGTAATTAAGGAAAGTTTTGGGGGAATACTAATAACTAGGGCATTAGCTGAGTCTTGGGGGGAACTAGGGATTCCAGTAAGTGAATATTAAGGTACAGGATTCCGGGAAGAAGAAAAGGAGTAAGAGAATGTAATGCTGCAGGGACCTGTTTCACTATAACATGCTACACAAAAAGAAGTAATGTGTAAAATTGGAGATACTTGGGGAAAGATGTTATATTCCAAAAAAGAGAATCTTTTTAAAAATATATTTAAGAGGTAATTAGGAGCCAAAGTGGTTTCTTAAGCAAGAAGTGACTAACTGTCCTGTACTTTAGAAATACTGATTGGCAGCAATATGGTGAATAAATTGGGAAGAAGAGGAATTGGAAGAAGGACGGATTCAGATAGTCCAATGAGGAAGTTCTTGCAATAGCTCAGGCAAGAAGTAAACTATGATGGTGACCATGTGATTAGCAAGAAAGAGATGAATAAGAAGTATTGCAGATGTTGACTTGATAATAGCTGTAACTGATGGAATATGGGGAATAAGGAAGAATAGAATAAACAATGAATCTGAAGTTGTGAACTTGAGTGACTGAATGGATAGTGGGACTGTCGACTAAACTTTGGAAGTCAGAAGAAAATGTATGTTTAGGAGTTAACAGCATGAGTTCTTTTTTGGTCACATTGCTTGAAGTACCTATGGAATGTGATCCAGTGAAAGTTATCTGACAGAGACTTGGAGATGTAGAACTGAAGAGAGATGAGGGATATTTGTGAGAATTTGGAGATATCTGCCTTAAGACTGAACCCAAGGGAACTTATGAGATCACCAAAAATGAGAGGGCTGAGAGGAGAGAAGCAGGCCTAGTATGGAGTCCTGGGTAATATCCACATGAAGGATATTGGATTTGGATTACAAACCTATAAAGACACTGAGAAGGAGTAATCAGAGGTATAGGGGGGAGAGTCAAGAGAACTGAGTTATTGAACTGAGACAAAAGGAGGGGGTGGGTCCAAAGAATAAAACATTATTTTGAAATCAAAAAAGACATGGAATGAGAAAAGGATGTAGGATATGGCTGTTAGGGGATCATTAGTGATGTAGAAAGAATCATTTTCAGCTGAATGATAGGGTCAGAAATCAGATTATAAGGGTTGTGAAGTGACCAAGAGGCTAAAAAATATCAAGAAAAGTAGAAAGTTTTTTTTTTTTCTAGGACTTTGGTTATAAAAAGAAAGAGAGCAAAGGAATAAAAGTTTGATGACATTTAAAAATATTTAAATTTCCTATCTTTCCATTTGGTGAAGCAGTTCAACTTTAGATAGTCATCTTCCCTCCAGTGCAGTGCCCATTACTATAGAGAAGATATTACCTTCAATAACTCAAAAGGAACCTGAGATGCACAAATTTTGAGACATCTCAATTTGAAATGTTCATATGGACTATTTGTGTCTGATATGTGGTAGAGTTTTCTGAGCTTGTATTGGTCTGATCAGACACAGTCAGATAGGTACATTGACCCTAACATAGTGATATTATTTTGGTCCTTTTCCAGGATGAAGGACTACAACTACTCCATACATTTATAGAGCATTTGCTTTTAATAAATGCTCTAAATGTTGGGGAATGGATGGGAAAAACTAGTCAGCACTCTGGTTTCTGAATATTAGCTCTTAGGACCCAGAACAAATATATTTTCTCTTTTTATAAAAATTTATTTAGTATTTTATTTTCCCCCAGTTACATGTAAAAAGATTTTTAACATTTATTTTTAAAACTTTGAGTTCCAAATTATCTCCCTACCTCCCTCCCCACCTCACCCTTTATTGAGAAGGCAAGCTATTTGATATAGGTTATACGTGTGTAGTCATGAAAAATATTTCCATAATAGTCATGTTGTAAAAGAAAATAAAGCAAAACAAAACAAAACAAAAACTCAAGATAAATAAAGTAGAAAAATGTGTACTTCAATCTGTATTCCAACACCATCAGTTCTTTCTCTGGGAATGGACAGAATTTTTCACCATAAATCTATCATAGTTGTCTTGGATCATTGTAATGCTGAGTATGGCTAAGTCATTCACAACTGATCATCTTACAATATTCCTGTTACTTTTTATATACTGCATTTCACTTTGCATCAGCTCATGTAAGTCTTTCTAAGTATTTCTGCGAGCATCTTACTCATTATTTCTTATAGTACAATAGTATCCCATAAAAATCACATAATACAACTTGTTCAGTCATTCCCCAATTGATGGGCATCCTCTGAATGTCTAATTCTTTGCCCCCAGAAAATAAACATTTTTGTACATATAGGTCCTTTTCCTTTCTGTTTTTTTTAAGACCTTTTGGGATACAGACATATTCATTCTATTGCTAGGTCAAAGGGTATGCAATAATTTTATAGCCCCTTGGGCATAGTTCCAAATCACTCAAAACAATGCTTGAATCCATTCACAACTCCCCCAACAATGCATTAAAGTCTCATTTTTCCCATATCCCATCCAATATTTGTCATTTACTTTTCTGTCCTATTAGCCAATCCAATAGGTATGAGATGGTACCTTAGAACTGTTTTCATTTGGATAACACCAATCATTAGTGAGTTAGAGTACTTTTTTTATATGACTGTAGATAGCTTTGATTATGGCATTTGAAAACTGATCATATCTTTTTACTTAGTATTTTTTTTTAATTTCTCCAGTTAAATGTAAAAACAATTTTTCAGCATTCATTTTTAAAACTTTGAGTTCCAAATTCTCTCTCCTTCCCCCTTCATCGACCCCTCCCCACTGAGAAGGCAAGCAGTTCAATATAGGTTATAAATGTGTTGTCATGCAAAATATTTCCATAATAATCATGATGTCAAAGAAAATATAAACAAACAGACAAACCTCAAGAGAAATAAAGTTTAAAAAAACTTTACTGGGGCAGCCAGGTAGCACAGCAAGTAAGAGGACCGGCTCCAGTGTTGGCATGACCTGGGGATCGATTCCGGGCTCAGATACTTAGCACCACACCCAGAAATAACCGGCAGTGTAACATTGAGCAAGTTACTTAACCCCAATTGCTTAAAAACAAACAAACAAACAAAAAACAACTTTACTTCAATCTGTATTCAGACACCATCAGTTCTTTCTCTGGGGATGGATAGCATTTTTCATCATTAATCATTCAGAATAGTCTTGAGATTGTTGTATTCCTGAGAAGAGCAAAGTAATTCACTGCTGATCATCTTACAATATTGCTGTCACTTTGAAAATAGTATATTTCACTTTGCATTAGCCCATGCAAGACTTTCCAGGTTTTTCTGAGAGAATCCTACTCATCATTTCTTAAAGTACAATAGTATTCCATCATAATCACATACCACATCTTGTTCAGCCATTTCCTAATTGATAGGCATTCCCCCAGTGTCTAATTCTTTGGTCCCAGGAATGAGCTTCTATAAATATTTTTGTATATATAGGTCCTTTTCCTTTTTTGAAAATCTCTGTTGGGATATAGACTTAGTAGTGTTATTGCTAGGTCAAAGGAATATATTTTATAGTCCTTTGGGCATAGTTCCAAAGTGTTCTACAGAATGGTTGAATCAGCTCACAACTCCCCCAACCATGAATTAAAATCTCATTTTTCCCATATCCTCTCCAACATTTGTCACTTACCTTTTCTGTCTTATTAGCCAATCTAATAGGTATGAGGTCATACCTCAGAATTGTTTTAATTTGAGTTTCTTCAATCATTTGTGAGAGTATCTTTTTTTGTATATGACTATAGATTGCTTTGATTACTTTATCTGAAAACTGATCACATCTTTTGATCATTTATTAATTGGAGAATGGATCCTATTTTTGTAAATTTACTTAATTATCCATGTATTTGAGAAATGAGGCTTTTATCAGAGAAACTTGCTTCAATTTTTTCTATAGTTACTATTGCTAACTGTATTTCTCCCCATCTTATTCCCCACTCTATTCTTTTTTTCTCTCTTCTTTCACCCTGTCTCTCCTCAAAAATGTTTTGCTTCTGACTACTTCCTCCCCCAATATCACCTTCCTTATATCACACTCCCCTCTCCCTTCACCCACCCCCATTTTCTTATCCCTTTCCTATAGGGTAAGATAGACTTCTTTACCCAATTAATGTCTATGTTATTCTTTCTATGAGCCAATTCTGATGACAGTAAGGTTCATTTAGTCCCTGTACCTCCCCCATTCTTCCCTTCCACTGTAAAAACTTTTTCTTACCTCTTTTATGTGAGATAATTTA
Organism: Petaurus breviceps papuanus; assembly: GCF_028583685.1. Lineage (NCBI taxonomy): Eukaryota > Metazoa > Chordata > Mammalia > Diprotodontia > Petauridae > Petaurus > Petaurus breviceps. Next base: position 2,207,126 of record NW_027187244.1, read on the forward strand.
CCCCATTATATTTCTCCCTTTTTCTTTCTCCTAGTACATTCCTCTCTCAGCCATTAATTTTAATTTTTAGATATCACCCCTTCATATTCAACTTACACTTATGCCCTTTGTTCATATATACTCCTTCTTACTACCCTAATTATAAGAAAGGTGTGTCTTAAGGGTTACAAATATCATCTTCCCTGCAGGAATGTAAACAATTTCACTTTATTAAGTCCCTTAAGATTTCTCTTTCTTACTTACCTTTCTATGCTTCTCTTGAATCTTGTATATGAAAGTCAAATTTTCTATTCAGCTGTGGTCTTTGCATCAGGGATGCTTGAAAGTTCCCTGCCTTTGGACATTGGACATTGAATACAGAATGTCCATTTTCCCTCTCATGGATTATATTCAGTTTTGCTGGGTAAATGATGTTAAGTTGTAATCTTAAGTCCTTTGCCTCCGCCCACCCCCTGCCCAGAACATCATATTCCAAGCCCTCTGATTCTTCATTTTAGAAGCTGCTAAATCTTGTGCTACCTGACTAGGACTTCATGATAATTGAATTGGTTCTTTCTGGCTGCTTGCAATATTTTCTTCTTGACATGGGAGTCCTGGAATTTGGCTATAATATTCCTGGAAGCTTTCATTTTGGAATATTTTTAGGTGATCATTGAATTCTTTTAATGTAGATTTTACCCCCTTGTTCTAGAATATCAGGGAAGTTTTCTTTGATAATTTCTTGAAAATGATGTCTAGGTCTTTTTTGATAATTTCTTTCAGGGAGTCTAATAATTTTTAAATTTTCACTCCTGTATGTATTTTCCAGGCCAGTTGTTTTTCTAATGAGATATTTCACATTGTCTTCTATTTTTTCATTCTTTTTTATTATTTATTAATTTCTCATAAAGTCACTTGCTTCCATTTTCTCAATTCTAGTTTTTAAGAAATTATTTTCTTCAGTGAGATTTTGGACGTCCTTTTCCATTGAACAATTCTGCTTTTTGAGGCATGTTTCTCCTCATTGATTTTTTGATCCTCTTTTGCCATTTGGGTTAATCTACATTTTAAGGTGTTATTTTTTCAATATTTTGTTTAGTCTCCTTTAACAAGCTCTTTACTAGTGTTTCATGATTTTCTTGAATCATTCTCATTTCTCATCCTGATTTTTCCTCTACCTTTCTTACCTGATTTTCAAAATCCTCTTTGACCTCTTCCATGGTCTAAGACCAATTCATATTCTTCTTGGAGGCTTTGGATATAGTAACTTTGACTTTATCTTCTGAGTGCATATTTTAATTTTTCGTGTCACCATAGTAGCTGTCTATAGATATATTTCATTTTTCTGTCATTTGCTCATTTTCTATTTTAAATTAAAAAAAATAGAGATCTGCTTCCATGGTGTAGGGTGCATTGTACCAAGCTTCAGAGGGTTTTGTGCAACTGTTTTCAGATATACTTCTAGGGAACTGTAAGTTTTCATTTCTTCCAAGGTGGTATGATCTAAGGAGAGGTTTTTATTCTGCTCCTGATCTGTGATTTGGTCTGTGAGTGACCACAACTCTTTTCTGCCCTGGAACTGTAAGGCTGTCCCCCCTTCACTGTGGCTATAACTTTTGCTGTGCTAGTACTTTCCTTCACCCTGGGAGTGCCATCTAGGACTGGGTCCCATCTCGGACTGGGACCCAGATCCAAGGATGGGCAAAGCAAAAGATATCTGCCTCAGGGCTAGCAAAAAGACTCATGTTATCTCCTTCTGAACAGTTGCTCAACCCCCTTACTTGTGTGTGGACTGAGAACTCCAGAAGCAGCTGCTGTACAACAGTGGTTTATTCTGCTCTTCCCATGGCTGCTCCTGGTTTGCTGGGGCTGAAGCTGTGCTGGCACAGCCCATGCTGGACTTGGCTCCAATCTTAGCCAGGTGTGACAGGCATTTTCTACTGATTAGAATAAGTTGTCTTTCTTCAATGACCTGAGAGGTCTAGAAACTGCCACTACTGCCAGTGATTCAGTCACCCCAAGGCTTGCTCTGTGTTTGCTGGGGCCCAGTCTAAGGTGGCAAGGTCTGAGCTGAATTGCTCTCCTATCTCACCCTGGTGCAACAGACCATTTCTGCTGACCTTTCAAGTTGTTTTGGGCTGGAAATCTGTTGCATTCCATCTTTTTTTGTGGATTCTGCTGCTCTGGAATTTGTTTAGAGTCAATTTTTGAAGGTATTTGGAGGAGTTTGGAGGAGAGCTCAGGCAAATCCCTGCCTTTATTTTGTCATCTTGGCTCTGTCCCTCTCCATAAATATATTTTCTCTATATAAAATGCCATCCTGTTTAACATCCTTTTTCTATTCTGTTTATTTTGAACGAAGTGTTATTTTCCAGAGCCATATTACAGTCATAGAACTCATCTCTAGAAGTTTCAGTGATGTGTACAAAGTCCAATTTGCATCATTACATCCAGACTTCTAATAAACCTAAATTGTTACCAAAGCTGGCTTTTTTCCCCCTTTGGAGAAGGGAAGGCAAGGCAATTGAGGCTAAGTCACTGACCAAGGTTACACAGCTAGTAAGGGTGTCACATGTTTGAGGTTGGAGTTGAACTTATGACTTCCTGACTCCAGGGCCGGTGCTCTATTCACTGTACCAATGGATTTTTCAGCTATTTAATTTTATAGAGGAAGAAAATAAGATTCAGAGAGATTAATTGGTTTGCTCAAGGATATATAGCTAGTAAGTACCAAAATGAGTTTGAAGGCAGGTCTTCTGCCTTGATATTGATTTGGTGTCCTTTCTACTAGGCCACATTTACTTCCAATGACTTTTCCTCACATGAGCTATGAGAGTTAGGTTGTGCAAATACTTATGGATGAGAATTTTATTCTGACACAACCTTCCCCTGCACCCCCCTCCCAGGAATGGAAGATGAAATTAATGATAGTTCACTTTGTACCTCCATATTGAATCTACAAGTATACATTATTGCCAGTCATCCTTGGAGGTAATCTATTCTGTACTCAGGTTTCAGAGTAGAGCATAACCCACCTGAAACATATATACAAATATTTAGGATAAACAGACATATTTCTCTGAGAGAAGTAGATGGTGACACAGTGTACAGAATGTTGAGATGGGAATCATGAAGACCTGAGTCCAAATTCAGCCTCAGACATTTATTTGCTAAGTGTGTGACCTGCTGCAAGTCATTTAACATCTGCTTGCTGGAGCTTATTCAACTACAAAATGGGGATACTAATAGTACCCATATTCCAGTGTTGTAATAGTTATTAAATGAGATAATATTTATAAAATATGCTTAGCATAGTACCTGACATACAGCAGGCACTATATAAATGCTTATTCCCTTCCCATTCTCTGTATTTCTGATTCCTACAGAATAGAAGTAAAGTCATTTTAAAACTTAAAGTTGCATATGAACACAAGTGATTCAAGGTTATTTCAAGTGTTTTTTGGATTAAATAGAGAATGAGGGAGGCCTAACTGTCTTCTATCCCCTATGAGGACAGAATAAGAAAGGCGACTAAATTGCATGTTAGGGACTTAAAGTTAGAAATTCCCATTTTCTCAAAGAATATTGGATTGGTTACTGATAGAAAATCTCCTTTGGAAGTCTTTAAAAATATTAACTCTTCCAGAGTTAATAATGTCCTGGCTCAGGTTGTGGGGCAGGGATTGACTAAATTTATATTTCTGTAATCATTCCTGTCTAAAGATTGCCCTACAGGTTATGCAATCATTATATGAAATATTTGTCAACCCTTTTCCTATACAGGGTATGCATTTTCAGTTTTCCCTCAAATTTATCTCCAGAAGTGAATACTTGCAGCTGTGTTTACATCAATCTACATCACACCTGGTTTCATTTATTTTTCTCCCATGTCAGTTGTTCTTCGGCTGTACATCTGTTCTCATTTGAAAAAGGGAAAGTTTTCAGAATTGTTTTAGCACCTGGAATATGAAATTTTAATTTCTCAAATAGAGAATTATGTATTTCACTAGCTATCCCCAGAGAGTACATTGATTAGCCCCTATGAAAAGTTCTTATTTACCAAACTCTTAGCTGTGATTTTTAAGCAGATGTTTTTAATAATGTATTCAAAAAAGCATTTATAAATATTTATCAGGCAACTCAAATTGGTGAGCCAGTTCCCTCCTCCCATGATGAAAACTACCCTTTGAAGTGTTTCCTATAAATCATGTATTATTTATTTGCTCATAAACATAGTCTTTAACCAAGAGTAGTTTTCTGGTGGAATAGGTGTTAATGAATAAAGGAGATTCAGCTTACTGGTTATCTCAGAGGAAAGACACTAGCAATAGAAGGAACACCTTCTACTGAGGGTAGGATTTGAACTGAATCCAGAAGGAGGCCAGGAAAGGTAAGAAGTGGAACTGAGTGGGGACAGCATTGTAGATCTGGGTAAGAATCAGTGCAAATGGAGCCAGGAAATGGAATCTCAAGTGATGAAATGGCAACTAGCCCAGTGTAGCTGGATCACAGAGTGTATAGAGAGGAGTAAAATGTAAGATTATCAAGTTAAGAAGGGAATAGGATGGGGTGGAGCCAAGATGGGGGAGTAAAAGCAAGAACTTGTCTGAGCTCCCACCCCAACCACCTCCAATACCTGTAAAAAATGACTAAACAAATTTTAGAACTACAGAATGTGCAAAGTGACACAGAGAAAAAAGTCTCCCACTGAAGGCAACCTGGCAGGCCAACAGGAAGGGTCTATCACACTAGACTGGTAGTCATGCACAGTCCTGTGTGAGCTGCCCAAGCCCAGACCTAGGGCAGCCTCACCCAGCAGCACAGACTAGCCAGAGCAGACTTCAGGAGAGTAAATCACTGGCATCTGTGGCTGTTCGCAGACTTCTCAACCTATAGATACCAAAGAGAAAGTAAAAGGTGAGTGTTGAACTCTATTGGAACTGGGTGACTGAAGACCATGGTCTGGCCCCTATCCCCAGGGTGAGAGGTTGCAGAGGTATGGTGACTGTAGCAGCTGCCACATGGCTGCCTACTCTGCAGCTCCTGGCCTGTAGATTGTAGGGGGACCCAGCGACCATTTAGAGGGTAATCACACTTGCTTTGACCTGCTTGGATCTGGATTGTAGGTTTTAGTGGTGGTCTTGGTTTGTGTGGCCAGTGTGCCAGAGTTTGGGGCGTCTGTAGAGACAGTACCCTCCTCATAGCTCTGATAACATTTGTGAAAACCCCAGGGATTTGGGACACAGCTCACTCCACTCTAGAAGCAGAGTTCTACCATGGGAAAGAGCTCAAAAGTCAAGTACTTGGCTGACAAGATGAGCAAGCAGATGAAACACAATCAGGCCATAGAATCCTTTTGGGGGGGACAAAAAGAATCAAAACATGGAACCAGGAGAAGTTAATGCAGTCAAAAGCCCTTCATCAAAAGCTTCCAAGAAAAATATGAACTGGTTAGAGGTCAGAAATTCTCAAGGAAAAAGGTCCTGATATTCTAGAACCAGAGGGAAAAATAGAAATTGAAAGAACTCACCAATCACCTCTTGAAAAAATCCCCAAAATTAAACTACTAGGAATATCATAGCCAAATTCCAGAGTTCCCAGGTCAAGGAGAAAATGTTACAAACAGTCAGGAAGAAACAATTTGGGTATTGTGGAAACACAATCTGGATAACACAAAATCTAACTGTTTCTACATTAAGGGATCAAAAGGCTTGGAATATGATATTCCAGAGGTCAAAGGAGCTAGGATTAAAACCAAGAATCACCTACCCAGAGAAATGGAATAAAATAGAGGACTTTCAAGAATTCTTGATGAAAAAACCAGAACTGAACAGGAAATTTGACTTTCAAATATAAGAAGCAAGAGAAGCATGGAAGGTTAAACAGGAAAAAGAAATCATAAGGAACTTCTTAAAGTCAAACTACATTCCTACATGGAAAATCAATAATTGTATCTCATGAGACTTTCTCAGTATGAGGAGAGTTGAAGGGAATATATATGTATATATATTTATACATACATATATATGTATGTATAGGAAGGTGTATGGGTGTATGAATACATATGTGAGTATGTGTATATGTGTGTACATGTATATATAGATAGAGGGCACAGGATGAGTTGAATAGGAAGGGATGATGTCTAAAAAAAATTAAAAGGTGACAGGAATATAATGAGAGAAGGAGAAAGGGAGAGTTAGAATAGGGTAAATTGTCTCATATAAAAGATGCAAGAGATAACTTACACTGAAGGGGAAGAGCAGAAACGTGAAAGGAAATGGGTCAGCCTTACTCTCATTGAATTGGCTTAAGGATAGAATACCATTTGGGTATTTTACCTTATAGGAAAGTATGGGGGAGGAGGATAAGAGAGTGATGATAGAAAGGAGGGCAGATTGGGGGAAAGGGTAGGTAGAAGCACATACTTTTGAAAAGGGACAAGATCAAAGTAAAAAACAGAATAAATGGGTGTTGGTATAGGATGGAGGGAAATATATTCACAATATAACTACTATGGAACCGTTTTACATAACTACACATGTACAACCTATCTTGAAATGATTATCTTCCCAGTGGGGGTGGTTGAGGAGGGAAGAAGGGAAAGAATCTGAAAATTAAAGTTTTAAAAACAAATATTTTTAAAAAATGTTTTTTTACATGCAGCTGGGCAATAAGATATACAGGCACTGGTGTATATAAATCCGTCTTGCCCTACTAGAAAGTTATAGGGAGAATGGGGGAGGATATAAGAGAAAGCAGATTGAGAGAAGGGGTATTTAGTAGGCTTGCTATCTTGGGGGGGTAGGAGAAAGATGGGGAGAAGATATTTAACTCAAAATCTTGTGGAAATGAATGTTGAAAACTAAAAATAAATTAAAAAATAAGAAGGGAACAGGTTGGGAAAAACTTTGAGTGCCAAAGGGAGAACTTTAAATTTGATTTAAGAGTTAATCAGTAAGGGCGGCCAGGTAGCACAATGAGTAAGAGCACCAGCCCCAGAGTCGGGATGGCCTGGGATGGAATCCAGGCTCAGACACTTAGCACCCATCCAGAAACATCTGGCTATGTAACCTTGAGCAAGTTACTTAACCCCAATTGCTTAGGGGTGGCCAGGTGGTGTAGAGAGTAAGAGCACCGGCCCCAGAGTTGGGATGACCTGGGATCGAATCTGGGCTCAGATACTTAGCACAATACCCAGAAATAACTGGCCATGTAACCTCGAGCAAGTTACTTAACCCCAACTGCTTAAAAAAAGAGTTAATCAGTAACAACCAGAGTTTAGAGAAGGACAGGGTGACATTGTTAGACTTAATTTTAGGGAGATCACAGTGATAGCTATATGGGAAATGGATTGGAGTGGCATGGAGACCAAGGAAAAGACAATTGTAAAAATTTAGGAGAGAGGTATCTGTGAGTAAAGAGAATAGGAGGTAAATGAGAGTTTGTGAAAGTAGAAATGATAAGATTTGGCAACAGACTAGGTGTATAGAGTGTGAGTAAGGAGCTGAGGATGACACAAAGAATGTACTGGGAGAATGGTGGTGCCCATGATAGAGGTATCATAGTAGAGCCTTGTTCTTGGAGTCAAGAAGACTTGAGTTCAAATGTGACCTCTGAACCTTACTAGTTGTATGACCCTGGACAAGTAAGTCATTTAACCTCTGCCTGCTACATTTTCCTCATTTGTAAAAGGGGCATAACAATATCATCTACCTCCAGGGTTTTTCTGAGGATCAAGAGAGAGAATATTTGTAAAGTACTTAGTATAATTCCTGGCACATAGTAGGATCTTGACATTTTTTTTAAATAGGAAAGTTGGGAAGATGGCAATTTTTTTTTAAGCAATCAGAGTTAAGTAACTTGCTCAAGGTTACATGGCCAGTTATTTCTGGGTGTGGTGCTCAGTATCTAAGTCTGGAATTCGATCTCCAGGTCATGCTGACACTGGAGCCGGTGCTCTTAGTCACTGTGCTACCTGGCCGCCCCAGATGGAAAAATTTTGAAGGAAATAGATAATGAGTTATTTTTTAGACACATTAAGTTTGAGATGCCTCTGGAATATCTAGTTTAAGATGTACAAAAGGCATTAGGTGGTGGAAGAGAGCTCTGGTGAGAAACAAGGGTTGGATAGACATTAATTCACATATATATATATATGTTTATGCATTTACATGATATATATAATCTATGTGCACATATAATAAATTATACATAATATGTGTGTATATAACAGTTTTGAAAAAAATTTGCAAAGTAGTTTCTGTACAAAGAATAATTTCAGTATCATTTTCACATTTCCAAAAGATGTATTCCCCTGCACCAATACAGAATGAAAGCTCTTGATGCCTTACTATTCAATTTCGTGTGTTTCTGTAGTCAAAAGACTTCATCACTTAAAGGAAAATTCTGGCTCAAAACTGAAGCACTTGGATCTTCAACCAATAGACACCAGAGAACAATTATTGTCAGGAGGACCATTCTCTTGATCTTCTCAGCTTAGTTAGACTTGATAAAGCTTTCACTTCTTTAACATACCATAATGAGGCATCAGAATATATTAACTGGGAAGAACTTATGGGTCATTTTACAAATAAGTAAACTGAGTACTTAAATGCTTGCTCCAGGTCATACACTAAGTAAGCCAGGATTTGAACTCATGTCCTATTACCCTAAATCCAGTGTTCAGTAGTTCTTTCTGTTGAAACAATCTCTTCTTAATTTCTTGGTGAGATAAAGATTCCAAACAAATTAGGTGTATATGTGTGTGTGTGTGTGTGTATATGCATATATAAATACACATAATGTATTATACTTTATTTGCATATGCATCTAAGTTATGTGCATGTACACATGCACATATATACATATGTGTAAACAGTTACATTGACAGTAGATATTGATGTACATATAATTCCTTAAATTCCTAGCATAATGTTGATCACAACGAAAATAAGCCTTATAAATGAACTGATAACTCTAAAGTCAGAACACTTCATCTGCCTTCAAAAGAAACATAGTTACAAATTTAGCCACTTCAAGGTACTGATCTGTCCTTGAATTTAACATATATTATGATTGGTTCATAATTTTATTAGAGATTAATTACAGATAGCAAAAAAATGGATAGTCATGTATGTGTTCAGTTATAGATACATCATGACAAGTACAAAAACAGAAGCTCTACTTGCTGTGTAATTTGGGCCAGACAGGTCTTATTTCTACCCTACAGATTCAGAGTCATAGATTCTGTTCCAGGAGATGTGTGATGACAGCTTTTCTGTGCTTGGCACAATTTTATGAACATCTCCTCATACTGTCAGAAAGAAAATATAGTAATATAGCTATTATACTGATGTGATAGCTGTCAAAATGTCCCCAAATCACTGTCACACCAGCTAATGTCTTTTTCATAGCAAGAGCCTGAGGTCACAGCCTGAAAATGAGCAATATTAATTGAGTATCACATCAACTATAAATGCAATGCTCAGCTAGACTAATTTAATATATCATGTAAAATAAGCAATTGAAAGAAGACTAAATTTATAATCTAGAAAAGCTACATCTGAATATCTGCCTTTGCCACCTCATTATTGGTGTGACCTGGGAGAAGCCACAATCTCTCTGGATTTTTGTTTCATTCTTTGCAAAACAAGATTGGACTAGATTGTCTTTAAGTAACCTTGCAGTCCTGTAGTCAGCATGCTGGTGTAAAACATTCTAGATCTGACATCATGAGTCATGACACTATAACTTAACTGACTGTATGATCTTTGGCAAGTCATGTCCCTTCTCTGGGTCTCAGTTTTCTCAGCTATAAAATGAGGGTTTAAATGATATGACTTTGAAGTTCTTTGAAATCTCTAAAATTGTGTTTCCACATTTCAAATAAATATACCCAATTGAAGAGCTTATAACACTTTCTGTGTCTACACAAACTAGCTTTAATGAATATCATGGGGCAGAAAGATTATATTGATTATGCTTGGCTCCAAAGGGCAAATATTCAGCTATAGGTGTGTTGGAGCCAGTTCTTTCCAGCTCTTGAGAGCAAATTGTAAGTTTTCAGTGTGAGCATTTATTCTTTGAAATCAGCAAACATTATAAATCAGTATTTGATTTATTGCTTTGCTGAGTGTCTACACTTAATAAGTTGATAGAAAATGGTAATAATGCAAATTAACCTTGAAAGAATATCACATACAATTTTTTTCTTGTATAGTAAATTGTTAAACATTTATCCACACATTCCTGCACAGAACAAAATGGTAAAAGATAGAAGAAAGCAAATTTCAGGCTTAACATGAGCTAGAACTTTTAATAGACAAAGGTATTAAGAAGTACCTAAAGAGTTAGCAACTTCATTAAGTAGTGACTTTCCAATTATTAGGAATTCTTCAAAGAGATACTGGATGACTACTTAGTGGATTGTAAGAGAGAAGAGATTCATGCTTCAGTGGATGAAACAAACAAGATGTCATCTAATGTCCCTTCTAATTGTGTTAAGTTAGGGATTTATAAATGGATTCAGTACCCTGAGTTAATTTCTGGGGTTCTTTTTTATTCAAATTATTATAAGTAAATTGTCAGTCAAATAATCTTAAAATATTCACATGGATCTGTGATCTCCTTGATTTGGTTCTTCCATCTAGCCATGTGGATCACAACCCATCAACAGACTTATCCACGTTCTCCCTTGAATTTCACCCAAAATGGAATTCATCCAAAATTTTGGGAGACTTCTTTACTTTCAACTGTCATTGTAAGGACACTAGCATAGAACTTGGAAAGATTCCTTTGCATTCTTCACCCTTGCCATGTGACTGATTGGTGCTTCTTTTTCTGTAATATATTTCTCTGATGTTATTTTCTACTCATGTACTTCTAAGATTTTTTCTTCTTTAGCTAAATGTTGCAGCCTGTTCACTCTCTCTCCATTGACTTCTGTATGAAGCTCATTTTCATTTGTCTGGGGTCTATTTCATTCTATGTTTTGCATAGTGATATAATAATACCAGCGGAATGCTGGTAAGGAAAAACATAGTTCTTTGCTTCTGGAAGTTTAGGTTAATTAAAGGAAATGTATTGTTTCCTGAAAGGAAAAACAAAAACAAAAAAAGCACTTCTTGTTTTATTTAAATTTGGGCTCAAATCACTGTCTATTTTTACTATTTGTCCCAGGTTTACATGGCTTTAGTTTTCCTATACAAGTGCATGTCATGACATAGTCAATAGAAATTCTTAGTTTATTATTTTTAATTATGTCATTTTCTCCCCAATTACACATCAGGACAAATTTCAGCATTCATTTTTTACAAGATTTGAGTTCCAATTTTTTCTCCCTACCTTCTTTCTAAAATGAAAGATGAGTTGATATAGATTATACATGTGCCACAATGTAAAACATATTTCCATATTAGTCACAGTTGTGAAAGAAGAAATAGATAAAAAAGGAAAATAAAAGGAAACCACAAAAAAGAATAAAGTAAGTGGAAAAAAAAAGTAGGGTTATTCATCCACAGACATTTTGATCAGTGCCTGAGGTGGGTGGTCAGAAAAAGAAAATCACACTGAAGTTCTTTTTTGAAATCTTTAGTTCTGATCCTTCCCCTCTCTTCCACTTATAAGTAAAATTCTGTGGAGTGTCCCTTGTGCCTTCCTTTTTATAATCCGCCATTATTTCCTCACACTTCACACAGACTCACAGTCCCAAATGGTGAAATGAAAAGTAATTGTACACTATAACAACAACAACAACCACAATGAAAATGACGACAATGATGATGCTGATGGTGATAATGATAATGATAAGCCTAGCATTTATATAGGGCTTCAAGGTTTGCAGATCACTTGATATATATTATTTCACTCTATTTAGATATCCTAAAAGAACTTTGGATTTTGAACAGAAGACATGGATCACCTTTTCATTGTCTGCGTATAATCACATCACTAGAAAATTAATTGAAGAACTTAGGGAGGTTTATCCTAGAGAACTGAAGACTCTAGTGAAGTTTCAGGGTATAGAGGGTAGACAGGATATATTTCAAGCATTGAAAGTCTGTCAAGAAAAGCAATTAGGTCTATTCTGTTTTGCTGCCCAAGTCAAAACACAGAGCAGTGGATTAAAATTAGAAAGACTCCAATTGATTTAAAGAAAACTTCCTTGCAAGTAGTTCTATCTAAAAGTAGAGTTAACTACTTCAAGAAGTAGTAAGTCTTTCCTTATTTCAGTTTTCAAGTGAATTATTATTGCCCAGATATTGGGAACTTTGTAGAGGAGATTTTTGGATATCTCAGAATTTGACTTGATATCCTTTGAGGTTAATTCTTTCTCTGAGGTTCTATAAACTTCATGTGCACACATGATCTCTCTGAACCTGTTTCTTCAACAGTTACTTGATGGAATTGAACTAGAGATGATCTTTAAAGTCCCTTATGGCTCCTATTTCTATTATGCTATTTGAGATGGAAGCATTGAGCTATACACTAAAACAATGGTATCAAATTCAAATAGAAATGGGAGTGACCACACTCTATGTCAGAATCTCTGAAGGCCTCATATTGGCTTAGAAAATATGATATTAACATTATCTGTGTTCTACTACATTTTTTATATTGTATTTTTATGTATTTTTTCAATGTTTCCCAATTACATTTTAATTGCTTCTTAGTTCATAGTCCTTCCTGTAGGCTATGTATTTGAAACCTCTGATCTAATGTATGGTAGAATGGAAGTCAAGCTTTTGATTTTGACTGGCTCATCAATATACTAATTGTGTGTGACTTTGAATAGATCTTTCAATCCTTCAATGGCTTTGTTTTTGTTTGTTTGTTTGTTTTTTCCAGTGCAATGAGTATATTGGGCTATAGGAGTACTTAAAAATGTTTTCTCTTGTGGACTCCTTTAGCAACCTAGCAAACCTATGGTCCTTTCTCAGAGGAATATTTTCAAATGCATAATATATAATAAGTAGGATTACAAGGGAAACAAGTTAGTCTAAAGTGAAATTATCAAAATATTTCTTTTTATAAAGTTCACCAGCCTCAGGTTAAGAAACCCTGGGGTTGGTATCAAACATCCCTTTCCACTATTATCTTCTGTGCTTTCATTATAAGTTGTTCTTTTTTTTCTCAAGCTTTACCTTGGATAAAATTGAATAACTTATTTTCTTAAAGAGTTTGCCCTTGGGAGAGATTAAACCTTAGATGAAATAAGCCAGAAGAAAGAGAAGAAAAGTGGGGCTGAAGAAACTCATGATCTGCTGAGGCCAGCTTTGTATTACCTATTATTCTGATGTTTTATGAATGGCTGAATTTTAAACTAGACAAATTCATGTTTAGGTTCATCAGTAACTGCTAGGAAAAAGAGAAACATTCTAAATTTGTTCTTCATTGTAAATGTCAAAATTAATCCCAGCCATCAATGCATGTTGTAGGTTTGGAAGTTTTCAGGAGGCAGAATTTTGTTCTTATGCCTTTCTGTTTTTCATAAAAAGTGATAGAAAATTCTGTAAGTATGTGTTACTCAGAATGAAATACAAGATTGTCTGAACCTCTGACATTGCATACCAAATCATAGTCAAAAACATAATGTGTGTGTGTGCATAAAATGAAAATTGAAATTAGTTAAATTTTCTATTAGTCATATTTGACTTGAAACATCCCAAATTAGCATACTCCCTGTGTCCTCCTCAAGAACAGCAGAAGTCAAAGAGAACATTTTTAAAAAGTAGATTTTTCAATTAAACTTTATCCCCAGAGACACACCATTAGAAGCTTCAGAAATAGTCTTATTTCAACTACAAAAGACTCATAATGGAAAGGCTATCCACATTCAGAGAAAGAACAATAGAGTCTGAATGCAGATTGAAGCAAACTGCCTGCTCTCTCTTTTGGTTTATTTTGTTCCTTCTTTCTCATTGTTCATTCCATTGGCTGTAGTTCTTCTTTACAAGTTGACTAATGTTTAATGTAAAGGTATTTGTTGAGCCTGTGTAGGATTGAGTGCCATCATGGGCGTGGGAGGGCAGGGGGGAGGGCAGAGGAGAGGAAGGAGGAGAAAATTTGGAAACCCAGGGACTGTGGAGCTGAATGTTGTAAACTAAAAGTAAATAAATTAATTTGATTTAAAAAGAAATAGTTTTATTTGTAAGCTTTGAAGATGATTCTTCTTCCTTGAAGTCCTTAGATATGAGAAATTGGGACAATGATATTATAGTGTGACCATTGGACTATCTATATGAAGCTATTACTTTTAGCAAGAGAAAAAATGTGAGTACAAGTAAAGAAAATAGAATATTTTCTGATAGGAGGTGAAAATAGAGAAGTAATTTGGATGATTTATCATAGGTTCCAGGGGCCATAAACTGTCTTCATTTTTTGCAACCTTCTCACTGACTATGTCATCTTAAGGAAATCACTTCTTTGTTTCCTAATCTATAGAATAAAAAGGTTGGACTAAATGGCTTCTAAAGTGCAGTCCAGCTATCAGTCTATAACTCCATGATCCTTTGAATTGAATCAACACGAAAAATATTATTAGAAATAAAGACTTAGTCGGTGTTCAGAGAAGGATTATTAAATTGAGTCCTAAAATATTAATTTAAAATTAAAAAAAATTCAAGAATATTTGTGAACAAATTTCAATTTACTTCAATTTGACAATATTATTAAGCACCTATTATGTAGGAGGTTCTGTTAGGGGTTCCAGTGATCCTCACTTTTTGTTATTGTTGTTGATATTTTTTGTTGTTATTGTTGCAGCTTTCTCGTACATTCCATCATTCTTTTCAGTTCCTCCTCTGTGGTTGAATATCTTTAATTCTTTGAAAACAGTAACATTCCAGGTCTTGTAGTCACACAGTAACATTGGTAAAATATTTAAAATATTGCCAACATTTTGTATTCATTTGGTGTTTCCCATGTTGATGGGCAGGCCAGACTCTTGAATAATTTCAGATCTCTTCTAGTATACTGAAGTCTTGGGGCTTCAAGACAATGTGATCTGTAAAGTTTTTAGGAGTATGTGGGGGATATGACTATCCTTAGGAAATCCCTCTTGATTTAGACTCTGTAATGAGTCTCCTCCATCCAAGTGACAATTTCTTTGGTCAAACATCCATTTCCCTGACTTATGCCTCACATGATGTTTATTATCAGATGGTCACTGACCAGATTTACTTTGGTTGTTACAACATTCAAGGAATCCTGAATAAACGTACGGGAGACTTTTTTTATTTTTCAAATTTGTAAAGCCATATTTTGTTCTACTGAGTCAATTTTTCATATTTAACAATTATTATTATGATATTTTATATTTTCTACATCTTCTGTTCAATTGTGAAATGGTCAAGATATAGTCCAACATTGAATTTAGTTTGATAAAGCCTATGTGTTTCCTAGTAATTACTAATGAAGCATGCCCTTGCAAGATCCATTTGTAGAACACTATCTTTGTGACTCATTCAATCCATATTTATTACCCAGTCAAAATTTCAGTGACTTCTTCCTTCAGGACATGCTCCTTCCTTCCTCTATAAACTCAGTTCCTAGCTCACAGTCTCTCTTCTCCCTAACTCTTGACCTCATACTAGAGGATTTCAATATATGTGTTCACAATGCTACAAACACCCTAACTTGCCAGTTGTTTAATTTACTTATTTCCCATAATCTACTCCTCTATCCCACCTCAGCCTCATTTAAAAGTGATCATAATCTTGATCTTGCTGTCACCCAAAATTTACCTCTTCCATGTTTATGAACTCTGAAACTACTTTACATGATTACACTCTATCATCATCCCACTTTTTTCTTCTGCCTTGAAACCTCAAATCCTGTTCTTCATCTATGCTATGGCTTCCAATCTCTTCACTCTTCATTTATTTCAATTATTCCTGCATTGTCTACTTTTTTCTCCTTTCCTAAATTTGATGACTTGGTAAATCAGATCAAATTTCCACAGTCTCTTTCTTGAGTTCCTTGCCAACTTTTGTTATTGCCAATATTGCCCAGTCAATCTTCATTCTTAGATTACTCCCACTAACTGCTGCTTTTGATCTTACTAATGTGCAACCCAACAAAAGAGGGAAATATCATGAAATTGTTATGACTGGGTCCACTACAAATTTAGGTTACATAATCCTAACTGGGCCTTAACTGCAGTTAAGTTACATTTAAGTAAGTTACATTTCTCTAATTACTTCACTACCCAGAAATTACAAAATTTTTTCCAAACATTTTTATCCCTCCTCAAACCTCTCATGTTTTCTCCTCTTCCTATACTCTCAACTGAAAACCTTATTTCATATGTCACTGAAAAATTGAGGTCATTTGACACAAGCTCGTTTTTCTCCCCTTCTCATCATCTCACATCCCTCATATACATTCTTACACTGTTTCCACCACCCTGTCTCACAAGAAGTAACCCCTTTCCTTGCTAAATCAAATTCCTTATCATATACAAGTGATCCATTGTATTTCATCTCCATAAAATATTCATCTCTCTCACATATACTTTCACTAATATTCAATATCTCCCCATCTACTAAATGTTTCCTCACTGTTATATCCATATCTCCCCATTGTCAACAAAACAAAACAGGAAAAAAAAACACCTTTCAATCGATCAACCATACCTGCTAGCTATTATCCCTTATCTTCCCTTGTGGCTAAACTGTTTGAGAAGGCCATGTACAATTGACATCTCTTCTTTCTTTCCTGTCAGTCTCTTCTTAACTCTCTCCATTTTGGCTTCCAACCATATCCTTTCACTGAAAGTGATTTCTCCACAGTTATCAGTGATCTCTTAATTACTAAATCTAATGGATTTTTCTTAATCATTTTCTTTGACCTCTCTCTAAATAACCTTTGATATTATTGATTACATTATTCTCCTTATTACTCTCTGCTCTTTTTTTTTACTATTATTTTACTTTTTTGTAGTTTATTTTATTTTTTAGTTTATATCATTCATTTCCACAAGATGATGAGTTGCAAATTTTCTCCCCATATTTCCCCTACCCACCACCCCAAAACAGTGATCCTACTCAACATCCCATCCTCCAATCTCCTATATCTTCACCCATACTCCCTCCTACTTTCCAGTATTGTATGGTAGATCTCTATGCCCCAGTGCCTGTATATCTTATTACCCAGTTACATGTAAAATAATAATAATAATAGTAATAATAATAATAGATATTTTTAAAACATTTGATTTTAGACTTTGAATTCCATATTCTTTTCCTACCTCCCTTCTCACCCACCCTTACTGTGAAAATAAGCAATTCAATATAAGTTGTACATATGTAGCTATGCAAAACATTTGCATAGTGGATATATTATGAAAGACTAACTATATTTCCCTCCATCCCACCCCACCACTTGCTCTATTCTATACTTTGATCCTGTCCCTTTTCAAAAGTGGGTGCTTCCAACTTTCCTCCCCCCAAGCCTGCCCTCCCTTCCACCATCCCCCCTCTCATTCCCTTGCCCCCTACAATCCTGTAGGGTTAGATACCCCATTTGTTGTGTATGTCATTCCCTCTGTAAGCCAAATTCATTGAGAAGAAAGTTGAATCATTCCCTTTTGCCTTCCCATTCTTCCCTTCCATTGTAACAGTTTTCCCTTGCCTCTTCTATATGAGACAATTTACCCCATTTTATCTCTTCCCGTCTCCTCTCATTATATTCCTTTCTCACCTCCTAATTTCAACTTTTAAGTATCATCCCTTCCTATTAAACTGGTCCTGTGCCCTCTATATATCCCTGTACACATATATACACACATTCACATATGTATTCATATGCCCATATACCCTCCTACATAGACATATATATGTATGTGTGTGTGTATATATGTGTGTATATATATATGTATACTTCTATTCCCTTCAAGTATTCTCATACTGAGAAAAGTCCATAAGTTAAAATGATCATTTTTCCATGTAGGAATGGAAATAGTTCAACTTTGATAAGCTCCTTGTGATTCCTTTTCCCTGTTTACCTTCTCATGCTTCTCTGGCTTCTTGTATCTGAATGTCAAATTTTCTATTCAACTCTGGTTTTTTCATCAAGAATGCTTGAACTTCCTCTATTCCACTGAATGACCATATTTTCCCCTGAAACATGATACTCACTTTTGCTGGATAGGTGATTCTTGGTTTTAATACCAGTTCCTTTGACTTCCAGAATATCATATTCCAAGCCCTTTGATCCCTAAGTTTAGAAGCTGCCAGATCCTGTGTTATCCTGATTGTGTTTCCACAGTATTCAAATTGCTTCTTCCTGGCTGCTTATAATATTTTCTTCTTGATCTGGGAATTCTGGCACCTGGCTATAATATTCTTAGGAGTTTTCTTTTTGGGATCTTTTTCAAGAGGTTATCAGTAGATTCTTTCAACCTCTATTTTGCTCTCTGGTTCTAAAACATCAGAGCAATTTTCCTTGAAAATTTCTTGGAGGATGATTTCTAGGTTCTTTTTTTCATCATGGCTTTCAGGTAGTCCAATAATTTTTAAATTATCTCTCCTGGATTTATTTTCCAGGTCAGTGGTTTTCCCAATGTGATATTTCAAATTGATTCCTATTTTTTTTTCATTTGTTTGGATCTGTTTAATAGTATCTTGATTTCTCATAAAGTCACTAGTTTCTATTTGCTCCAATATAATTCTGAAGGAATGATTCTCTTCAGTGATCTTTTGAAATTCTTTTTCCATCTGGCAAATTTGGCTTTTTAAAGCATTTTTCTCCTCATTGGCTTTTTGAGCCTCTTTTGCCATTCGAGTTAGTCTATTTCTAAGGTGTTATTTTCTCCAGTCAGGTTGTTGACTCTCATTTCATATTTTCTTGCATAATTCTCATTTCTCTTCCCAACTTGTCCTCCACTTCTCTTACTTGGTTTTCAAAATCCTTCTTAAGGTCCTGTAGGGCTTGTAACCAGCTCATATTTTTCTTGGAAGATTTTGGTGCAGGAGTTCTGACTTATGTGTGTTCTTCCTGCTCCATGCTTTGATCTTTTTTGTCCCCAAAATAAGAGTGTAAAGTCGGGTTGCTCTATTTGCTTTGCTTCCTTCATTTGCTCATGTTGCCACTCCATTACTTGACTTTTGGGCTTTTTGCCATAATAGGACTCTGCTACCAGAAAGGGGAGCTGTGTCCCAATCACTGGGCTTTTCTCAGTTGCTGAAGGTATTAGTTGGGTGCCCTCTCTGAAGCCTCCACACACTCTGGCAAGTTGGTTGCACACCCCAAGACCTCCACCCTAGACCACAATCCAGATCCAAGCAGGTTAAAGCAAGAATGTTTACCCCTCAGACTGGTCACTTGGTTCCCCTACAGACCAGAAGCTGAAGCTCCCATGTGGCAGCAGCTACATGACTGCACTTCCTCAGCGGCTTCTCCCTCCATAGGATAAAGGCTGACCACACTCCCAAATTACTAGATCCCAAAGTCTACACTGCACTGATCTCTCACTTTTTCCTTAGCATCTATGTGTTGATAATTCTGGAAATCACCACAGCTACTGGTGATCTGAAGTCCCACCAGATGGAGGTTGGTCAGGCCCACCCTGAAGCTAAAACCTCAAGCTCATATGGGGCTGGGCTTGGCTCCCAGAGCACTGTGCTGGCCACTTTCTTCCAGCCTGCCAGGCTGTCCTCAGCAGGAGATTAGCTTCCCTGTGTCATTTTCTGGGTTCTGTGTCTCCAAAGTTTGTTCAGAGCCACCTTTTACATGAATTGGGGCTGGGGGTGGAAGTGGGAGCTCCATTGAAGTCCTGTTTCTACTCTACCATCTTGACTCTGCCTCCTCCCTCTTAGATTATCTCAAATTTCTTCTACTTGTATCCTATTTGGACAAGACTTTTTTGCATGTTTTCTCTCCCATTAGACATTGAACTTCTTAAGACTAGGAATCTTTTTTTTTTTTTAATTTTGCCTTTCTTTGTATTCCCAGCATATAGCACAGTGTCAATGAGCTGATGTGCAATTTTAACTTTCTGCAATTCCATTTCTCTATATATAAAATAAAGGGGTTAGACTAAACAATCATATATATCACTTCCGCCTCTAACAATCTATGGTTCCATGTGTCTTCTTTGCTAAACTTAGGAGGATAGGGCAAAGCATGAGGCAATTTAAAGTCTCTGTAAATGATATATAAGAACCTTTTTTCACTATACTGCAAACTGTTAGGAACCAAACACCAAGTTTCAGGCAATCTTTGTATATGAATCTTGCCTTTTACATGAAGGAAATAGTCAGTGGACAAATATTTTCCCATTGCTCATGTTGATTTGCTTTGTAATTTAATATTCAAGAGTTATGGGTATCAAGCTAAGCAACTGGGATTTGGAATGATATATTTTATCTCTGTCTATTGTGACAAGTGAAAACCTGAAGAGACAGAGTTTCTGTGTGATTAATAACCAATTGATCAATTAGGCTAACCAGCAATCAATAAATTGATGATCAGTGTTTTCTCTTGACAATCAAAGACCCCAAATGAGATCCCTTTAAATCCTTTCTGAAAGGGAACTCCTCAGACTAGTGAAATTCAACTCTGATTGGTGGACACAATGAGGAGGGGGACTAAAAGTCTTCAGTTCCTCCTGATAGAATGTGGCTTGATAATGGGACTTAGTAACCTCAATGTGTTTGAGCAGGGGAAGACATTTCCATCCTGACCTCTCTAGCTGTTTTTTTTTCTCTTTTACGAGGTGGATTGCCCTAAACTCTCATGGAAAGTATCAACACAGGGGTTTCTTCCCCCAGCCAAAGACTCATCCAGACTATTCTGTTTATACTCTAAAGGAAAATTAGGTCTCCCGGTAGTGTGGAATCCTACATGTGTTTGGTGGCTAGGAGCAAATTTCCTCATTCAGTCATTCCCTTGAGAAATTGACTGACCTTTTCAGGAGTTAAGGGACTAACAAAAATAAAAGGAAAAATGTGGATCACAAATTATTAGTTATTAATAATATATAGTATCATATACATTTCTCTTACTATAGACCATAACATTATTGATAGTACAGTGCTTGGTATTTAATGTTGGTTCTAAATATTTGAGACAAAGTTTCTAAAAGATTTGCAAGTTAACTATACCAGTTTGTAATATGTTGCAGCTAGAAAAGTACTAAACGATCATTTAAACCAAAATCTTAATTTCAGATGAAAAAATAAGGGCAAAGGTAAGAAATTGATTTTCAGCTGCTTGAGGCCAAAAAGTTTTTCATTTTTCTCAGTGTATTCCCAGCAACAAACACAGGCATTCCATGCAGTGGATACTTAGAAATGCTTTTAGAATTGAAGTTATAACCTTACTTATATTGGTACTTTTACTGAACTTTCTCATGTGTTCAGCAAGCAGCACCATCAACAATAATGAAGCTTGGCCTAAATTGTAATCACAACCAGATGAAGTCTTGCTCTGTGAGTAAATCTGATATGTTTGCTCAAGTTATTATATTAAAATCAATAACAATTTCTATGTCTGCCTCAAGTCATCAATTTCATTTTTAAAAAAGTGAGGAACATTAATGTATGTTCTCATAGAAGGCGTTAATAAGATGGCAAATAAGTACCTTTCAGTTCAAACCATTATTAGGTTTAAGGGAAAGGGGGAAGCAGAAGAAGAAAATTTCATCTCAACATTTACTTTAGGGGTTGTGACCACATACAAAACATACACCTGAATATTTGTCATTTATTTAGTTATCATACAAAAGGCTGAATTACATTATTAACCTGGATTATTGCATTTAAAGCTGGAAGTGACCTTAGAGATCAAATTGAAATATGCCCCTCCCCCTTTTTTGTGGGGAAAATGAGACCCAAAGAACTCAAACGAATTGCTCAAACAAAAGAGATTAAATTCCAACCAATGTCATCTCTGTTTTTTAAATAAGCAATTGGGGTTAAGTAACTTGCTCAAGGTTACATGGCCAGTTTTTGTGTGTGTGTGTGTGTGGGTGTTAAGTATCTGAGGCTGGTACCAATCCCAGGTCTCCCGACTCTGGGGCTGGCACTTTTACTCACTGCACCACCTAGCTGCCCCTGAACCCATATCATCTTACCCCAAATCCTGTGGTCTTTTAATTTTTGCCATATTGACTTCTTAGTAGCAGGACAAAAATAATATTATAAAATTTACAGATTTACTTCTTTTAGTTTGGATTCTAGGGGTGCATCCTATCACCCAATACTAGAAACCTCTAAAATACATGTTTCTTTCTCTCAGTATAATTTCTAAATGATAATGCCCAGTGTCACATCTGAATGCTAATAGGTCCTCATAGGGCTGTTATTTCCCTAGTCCTTAAAAGATTGTTGGTTTTGAATGTTTGTACTGTGTCCTTGTAGTGAATTCCATGGGTTCCTTCCTTAGAATATCTATATTTCTATGTAGCCTTCTTTCTAAGATACTATTTGCTAATCAAGGCTTTAATTCCACAGGAGGTGTTAGAAGAATTAATGAATGTTGATTCATCATCATGAGATGTGAAGAGATTCACAGGGCTTGTAGATCATTTTTGTATCCTCAGAGTCTAGGACAGACAGTGGTTGGCACATTCTCATAAATTATTAAATTATTTTTGATTGATTTAATCCAATTCCCTTATAAGAGAAGAAACTTTGGAATATTTGGAGTAAATACCTGAGGTATCTAAGTAGTGTAGTTTTTTCTACTACAATATATGGAGGGGAAAACATTATGAAAATGGTATATGTTTGTGTGTGTGTGTGTGTGTGTGTGTGTGTGTGTGTGTGTAAGAGCAGGATTAAAAGCACCTCACTGAATTTTTGCTCAGATACTTTAAGTAGGTGAGGACACTTTCAATCATCAATCATCCAAAATACTTTAGATTGCATGTGAAAAGATTTTGCAAGATATTGGATGGGTTGAAATGACATGAGGTAGTAAGTATTCCAATAGGTTGGAAAGTTTTCTCACATATCTAGGAATTATCTATTAAGCAAGCAGAATGTGTTGCTTCCCAGCATACTTCTGGAATCCAAGGTCCTCTGAGCTGTGACAAAAAAGGGAGATATTGTAGGGAGTCACAGAATCTACAGGCAGGCATCTTAGAGAAGACTAAGACTAAGGAAACTTCAAGTGATCACTGATCCTTCCTCCAATTTCCTTTCCTGAGGCTGTTCTACCCCCAGCACTATAATGAAAACCTGATGTTTTATTATGCAAATGACTCTCCAAAATTGAATTTTGCCTTTGCCACAAAGATACCAAAGAATAATTAGAGACAGACATAAATGTAAAGATATGTCTTGAGCCCAACATCCTCCTAAATATTATATATTTTCCTTAAAGGTGGCTCAGGATGATTATGCTGCAACTTATATATTTTTTCATTTAAAATAAACTCCTTAATATTGAAGAAGAAGAAGGAATCTTATAGTCCTTAGGGGCCATTATATTGCCTGCTAGGCTGGAAATAAGCTAATAATTATAGTAAAGAATTGCATAGAAAATTAACTTATAAAATCTGACAAGTAAACTATTTTGGGTTTACTGAGGAATCTTTACTCATCATACAGTTGAAAGATTACTGGTTTTGAGATCAGATGATATAGGTTCAAATCTAGCCTCTCCTACTTGTTGCCTAATAAGACTTGGATGAGTGATTTAAACACTCTGAGATTTTAATTTCTTTATCTACAAAATGTGGAATTGATACCTAAGGTCCCTTCCAACTCTAAATTTACAAGCTTCTTATATGATCACATGATCTTTTTCTGTCTCTCTTATAGACAGCCTTATCCTTTTGTATTTTTACCATATGTGGCAATAAGACCTACAAAATCACTGAAATTTCCATAACTGTCTACATGAATAGTGTAAGTATTTTGTCCTTGTAAAAATACAAAAAGGAAAAAAAATAAAAAGGGTGAAATAACAAAAAGGAAAGAAAGAATGATCAGTCCAGAACTTGAAATGACTTTAAAGGCTACTGAGTGTAACTTCATCATCTTATACATGAGGAAACTAAAGTACAAAGAGTTTAAATGTCTTGGTGACTTGTCTACAATTTACTCAGCTAATAAATGTCTGAGACATGATTTGAATCCAGATCTCCTTAACTCCAAATCCAATGTCCTTAAGGAAGAAAGCAGGGAAAGAAGAAAGGAAGGAGAAATAGCTAGACAAATTCATGAAATGTTTGAGCTGAAGAGATGATGTAGTGATCTCTAAGTCAATTTGCTTTATTTTAAATTTATAAAATGCATCATTTTGCACTGCTAATATCTTTTTTTTTTGCTTTTTGGAGGGCATTTGGGATTAAGTGACTTGCCCAAAGTCACACAATTAATACGTTTGTCAAGTGTCTGAGGTCAAATTTGAACACAGATCCTTCTGACTCCAGGGCCAGTGCTTTATTCACTGTGCCATCTAGCTGTCCCTACACTACTAATATCTTTAAAAAAATTCCTCTTCAAAAATATTTTCCTAGAGTAAAGTGACCTAGCACACATGGGATTCTACAGACAACCTTATGGACAAGGTTTGATATCTCTTATCTGATCTAGTTTATAATCAAAAGATAGCCAGATTGGTAGTATTAATTGGTGTTCTGCATTGATTGATTGAATAAGTTACTTTTATGGGAACACAAACTGTCTGAGATTCAATCTGAGAATTCCTGAGATCCTAAATAGTTCCATTCCATTGCAATTTCTCTTCATAAATTTGGAACTTTGTTTTTCTACACTCCTCTGTGTTCCTAATCACCTACTTCATTTTGCAGAGACATGGAATAAGAGAAAGAATATGAAGATACATTGATCCCGTTCATCTATTTTTAAATTTTTTTTATTAATTCTTTGTTTCCTTTTAGTTTACAGGATTCAATTCCACAATTCCTTGAGTTTCACATTTTGTTCCCCTCCCTCACCTCCCCCACCATGGCGGCATATAGTCAAGTATAGGATCTGTAAATGCTTTCACTTTATACATTAGTCAGGTTATAAAGACAGATTGTATAAGATGGAATGAAAAATGGTAAAGAGTACATAAAACCAAACAAGAAAAGGAAAAAGATCAGGTATTTTGCTTCCATCTGGATATAAACTCAGTTAGTAAACTTTCTAGTTCTTTCTCTGGATGCACACGTTTCTCTCTATCATGAGTCTTTTGGGATTGACTTATATCACTGCATTGCTGAGAGGAGTCCAGTCTATCAAAGCTGGTCATCACACATATGTTGTGTCTGTAATTGTGTACAAATTTCTCCTGGTTCTTCTCTTCTCACTCAGCATCAGTTTGTATAAGCCTCTCCAGGTAAATATAAAGACTGTCTGCTCCTCGTTTCTTATAGCACAATAGAATTCTATAACATGCATATACCACAACTTGTTCAGCCATTCCCCAATTGATGGGCACCCTCTTAATTTCCAGTTCTTTGCCAGCACAAAAAGAGCTGCTATAAACATTTTTGTACTTATCGGTCTTCCTCCCACTTCTATGATCTCTTTGGGATATAACCCTAGGAGTGGTATTGCTGGGTCAAAGGGTGTGAAATTATGTATAGCCCTTTGGGCATAATTCCAGATTGCTCCTCTGAAAGGCTGGATCAGTTCACAACTCCACCAGCAATGCATTAGTGTTCCAATTTGCCTACAGCCTCTCCAGGATTTGTCATTTTCCTGTTTTGTCATCTTAGCCAATCTGACTGGTGAGATGTGGTACCTCAGAGTTGTTTTGATTTGCATTTCTCTAATCAATAGTGATTTAGAGCATTTCTTCATGTGCTTATAGATATCTTTAATTTCTCTCTCTGAAAATTGCCTGTTCATATCCTTTGACCATTTATCAATTGGGGAATGACTTGTATTCTTATAAATTTGACTCAATTCTCTGTATATTTCAGAAATGAGTCCTTTGTCAGAGACATAGGTTGTAAAGATTTTTTCCCAATTTCCCACCTCCCTCTTGATCTTGGTTACATTGGCTTTATTTGTACAGAAGCTTTTTAATTTCATGTAGTCAAAATTATCCATTTTACTTTATATAATGTTCTCTAATTCTTGTTTAGTCATAAAGTCTTTTCCTCTCCACATATCTGACAGGTAAACTATTCCTTGTTTTATGAGACTGCTTACAGTATCAACCTTCATACCTAGATCATGCACCCATTTAGACTTGATTTTGGTATATGGTGTTAGATAATGGTCTATGCCCAGTTTCTGCCATACTATATTCCAGTTTTCCCAGCAGTTTTTGTCAAATAGTGAGTTCTTCTCCCAAAAACCAGGGTCTTGGGATTTATCAAACAGTAGATTTCTATCATCGTTGACTTCTGAATCTTGTGTGCCTAATCTATTCCATTGATCCACTCCTCTATTCCTCAGCTATTACCAAGTACTTTTGATAACTGCTGCTTTATAATACAGATTGAAATCTGGTATAGCTAGTCCACCTTCACTAGCATTTCTTTTCTTTAATTCTCTTGATATTCTGGACCGTTTATTCTTCCAAATGAATTTTGTTACTATTTTTTTCTAGCTGTATAAAGTAGTTTTTTTTTTGGTAAATTATTTGGTATGGCACTAAATATATAATTTAATTTAGGTAAAATTGTCATTTTTATTATATTACCTCGACCCAGCCATGAGCAATTGATATTTTTCCAATTAGTTAGATCTGACTTTATTTGTGTAAAAAGTGTCTTGTAGTTTGGTTATGTGAGTACTGGGTTTGTTTTGGAAGGTAGATTCCCAAATATTTTATAATGTCTACAGTAACTTTAAATGGGATTTCTCTTTCTATCTCTTGCTGTTGAATTTCATTGGAAAATGAGGATTTATGTGGGTTTATTTTATATCCTGCAACTTGGTCAAATTTATTTTTTGTCTCAAGAAGCTTTTTACTTGATTATCTAGGATTCTTTAAGTATATCATCTGCAAAGAGTGATAGCTTGGTCTCTTCTTTCCCTAATTTGATTCCTTTGATTTATTTTTCTTCTCTAATTGCTACTGCTAACATTTCTAGTACCAGATTGAATAAGAGGGGTGGTAGTGGACACCCTTGTTTCACCCCTAATCTTATGGGAAATGCTTCTAGCTTCTCCTCATTACATATAATACATGCTGATGGCTTTAAATAGATTGTTTTAAGGAAGGCTCCATTTATTCCCATACTTTCTAATGTTTTTAAGAGGAATGGATGTTGTATTTTGTCAAAAGACTTTTCTGCATCTATTGAGATGATCACGTGGTTTCTGTTGCTTTTATTGTTGATATGATCAATTATACTGGTGGTTTTCCTAATATTAAAATATCCTTGCATTCCTGGAATAAACCCTACCTGATCAAAGTGTATTATTCTTGAGATAAGTTGCTGTAGTCTTTTTGCTAGTATTTTATTTAGAATTTTTGCATCTATATTCATGAGGGAGATTGGTCTTTAATTTTCTTTCTCGGTCTTATCTCTTCCTGATTTAGGTATCAATACCATATTTGTGTCATAAAAAGAATTTGGTAGGACTCCTTCTTCACTAATTTTCCCAAACAGTTTGTAGAGTACAGGAATCAATTTTTCTTTAAATGTTTGATAGAATTCACTAGTAAATCCATCTGGCCCTGGAGATTTTTTCCTAGGGAGGTGACTGATGGCTTGTTCAATTTCTTTTTTCTGATATGGGGTTATTTAAGTAATTTACTTCCTCTTCAGTTAATGTGGGCAACTTCTCTTTTTGTAAATATTCATCCATTTCCCTAAGATTGTCATATTTATGTGCATACAATTGGGAAAAAAAAATCCTAATTATTGTTTTGATTTCCTCTTTATAGGAGGTAAATTCACCCTTTTCATTTTTGATACTTATAATTTGGTTTTCTTCTTTCTTTTTTTTATCATATTGCCTAAGGATCTGTCAATTTTGTTTTTTTTTTCATAAAACCAGCTCTTAGTTTTATTTATTAATTCAGTAGTTTTCTTAATTTCAATTTTATCAATCTCTCCTTTGGTTTTCAATATTTCTAATTTAGTATTTAATTGGGGATTTTGAATTTGTTCTTTTTCTAGGTTTTTCAATTCCATTCCCAATTCATTGACCTCCCTTTTCTCTAGTTTAAACATGTATGCACTCAGGGATATAAAACTTCCCCTAAGAACTGCCTTTAATGCATCCCACAAATTTTGGTATATTCTCATTATTATCATTCTCTTGAGTGAAATTACTGATTGTTTCTATAATTTCTTGTTTGATCCACTCCTTCTTTAGGATTAAGTTGTTTAATTTCCACTTAGTTTTTAGTTTGACTTTCCATGGCCCTTTATTGTATATAAATTTTATTGCATCATGATCTGAGGATGCATTTAATATTTCTGTCTTACTGCATAGAATTGTGAGGTTTTTATGCCCTAGAACGTGGTCAATTTTGGGGTATGATCCAAGAACTGCTGAGAAGAAAGTATATACCTTTTTATCCCCATTTAGTTTTCTCCAGAGATCTCTCATACTTATTCTCTCTAAAATCGTGTTCACCTCCTTAACTTCTTTCTTGTTCATTTTGAGGTTGGATTTATCAAGTTCAGAGAGGGGGAGAGTAAGGTCTCCCACTGGTATAGTTTTGCTATCTATTTCTTCCTCTAATTCTTTTACCTTCTCCTCTAGGAATTTGGATGCTATACCACTTGGTGCATATATGTTAAGTAATGATATTGCTTCATTCTCAAAGGTGACTTTTAACAGGATATAGTTTCCTTCCTTATCTCTTTTAATTAGGTCAATATTTGTTTTTGCTTTATCTGAGATGAGGATTGCTCTACCCCTGCTTTTTTTTTCACTTTAGATGAGGCATGATATATTTTATTCCAGCCTTTTATGTTTACCCTGTGTGTATCCCTCTGTTTCAGATGTGTTTGTTGTAAACAGCATATTGTAGGATTATGATTTCTAATCCATTCTGCTATCCATCTCCATTTTATGGGAGAGTTCATTCCATTCACATTTACAGTTATGATTGTTATCTATTTCTTTCCCTCCATCCTATTCCCGCCCCTGTTAATATTCATATTTTCCGCCTTCTCCCTTCTCCCCCTTAATAGTTTTCCTTTTGACTACCACCTCCCTCAGTACCCCCATCCCTTTTCCTCCCCTTTCCCCTTACTTCTTCCCTCCCTACTAACCACCCCCCGCCTTTTGTAGCCCTTTTCCCCTCCTACTGACTATAAAATATTTTTATACTTAATGAAGTATGTTATTTTTTTTTTTTGCAACAAGTGTGACAGGAACAAATCTCATGCAAAGCTCCTCTGCCTCCCCTCTTTCCCTCTAAAATGATACTTTTTGCATTTCTTCTCCATAGAAACCTATGCTTAACTGGTTGTTATTCCCTCCTTTCACCAGAACCAATGAGGCAAAAGCTCATATGATTCCCATCTTCCTCCCTTCTTTTCCTTTGCTATACAGTTTTTATGCCTCTTTGTGCAGCATAATTTACATTTTTCCACTTCATTCATTCCCTTTCTTCCATTGCAGTCCCTTTGTAGCCCTTAATAAGATTTTTTTTAATTGTCATTTTGTGTATTTTATACTCATACCCTCTACTTGTCTATAACAAGTTTGCTGTCATCAAATATCTCGGTGTGTGTGTGTGTGTTTTCCTTGTTTACCTTTCTACGTCACTGTTGCATCTCATTATTGGAGGTTGAATTTTCCATTGAGTTCTGGCTTTTTATCAAGAAGGTCTGGAACTGGGGGTGGAGCCAAGATGGCAGAATATAAGCTCGACCTTCCCACAGCTCTGGCTTTCAACCTCCCCAATCCATGTAAAAAGGGGACTCTAAACAAACTTTGGAACTTCAGAACCCACAAAATGAAACAGAGAAGCTAACCTCCT
The DNA here is from genome assembly GCF_028583685.1 of Petaurus breviceps papuanus. Classification (NCBI taxonomy): domain Eukaryota; kingdom Metazoa; phylum Chordata; class Mammalia; order Diprotodontia; family Petauridae; genus Petaurus; species Petaurus breviceps. The sequence goes on from NW_027187244.1 coordinate 2,236,967, forward strand.
ACTGAGGACAGCAGGGTAGACCGGCAGGAATCCAGCACAGCACTCAGGGAGCCAAGCAGCTCCACGCTGAGGCTTTAGCCCAGGGCTAGCCTGACCAGCCGTGCCCTAAGGGACTCCAGATCAACAGCAGCTGTGGCCATTTCCAGATTTATCAACACATAGATACAAAGGACAAAGTGAGTGGTCAGTACAGTCTGGACTTTGGGACCAGTAAGTGGGAGTGCGTGGCTTTTACCCACAGGGCAAAAAGCGGCTGAGACTCCAGCACAGCCAGCCAGCGCCACGTGGTGGTTTCAGCTCTTGGCCTGCAGAGGGTAGGGGGACCAAGCACCAGTATGAGGGGTAATCACTCTTGCTTTAACCTGCTTGGATCTGGATTGCAGTCTAGAGTGGAGGTTCTGGGGTGTGTGTCCAGCTTGCCAGGGTGTGTGGAGACCTCATAGAGGGCACCCATCTAATACCTCTGGCAGCTGAGAAAACCCCAGTGTTTGGGATGAAAGCTCCCCTGTCTGGTGGCAGAGTCCTACTGTGGCAAAAAGCCCATAGGTCAAGTAATTGAGTAGCCAAATGAACAGGCAAAGGAAACAAAGAAGACAGAATATTCCAACAATACACTCCTATTTTGGGGACAAAAAGGAACAAAGCATGGAAGAGGAGGAAAACAGTGAAGTCAGAACTCCTGCACCAAAAGCTTCAAAGGAAAATACAAGCTGGTTACAGGCCATAGAGGACCTTAAGAAAGTTTTGAAAACCAAATAAGAGAAGTGGAGGAAAAATTGGGAAGAAAAATGACAACAATGAAAGAAAATTATGAAATGAGAGTCAACAGCCTGACTAAGAAAAATAATACCTTAAAAAACAGTCTGACTCAAATGGGAAAGGAGGCCCAAAAAGGCAATGAGGAGAAGAATGCCTTAAAAAGCCAAATTTGTCTGATAGAAAAAAGAATCTCAAAAACTCAATGAGAAGAATCATTGCTTCAGAATTAGATTGGAGCAAATGGAAGCTAAGGACTTTATGAGAAATCAAGATCCTGTTAAACAGATCCAAACAAATGAAAGAATAGAAGGCAATGTGAAATATCTCATGGGAAAAACCCGTGACCTGGAAAACAGATCCAGGAGAGATCATTTAAAAATTTTTGGACTGCCTGAAAGCCATGACCAAAGTAAGAACCTAGAAATCATCCTCCAGGAAGTTCTCAAAGAAAATTGCCCTGATGTTTTTGTACCAGTGGGCAAAATAGAGGTTGAAAGAATCCACTGATCACCCCCTGAAAAAGACCCCCAAAAGAAAACTCCTAGGAATATTATAGCCATGCTCCAGAATTCCCAGATTAAGGAGAGAATAATACAAGCAGCCAGGAAGAAACAATTTGAATATTGTGGAAACACAATCAGGATAAGCCAGGATCTGGAGCTTCTACACTGAGGGATCGAAAGTCTTGGAATATGATATTCCAGAGGGCAAAGGAGCTGGGATTAAAACCAAGAATCACCTACCCAGCAAAACTGAGTATCATGTTTCAAGGGAAAATATGGTCATTCAGTGGAATAGAGGACTTGCAAGCATTCTTGCTGAAAAAACTAGAGTTGAATAGAAAATTTGACATTCAGATACAAGAAGCAAGAGAAGCATGAGAAGGTAAACAGGGAAAAGGAATCATAAGGAATTTATCAAAGTTGAACTATTAACATTCTTACATGGAAAAACAATAATTGTAACTTATGAAACTTTTCTCAGTAGTTGAAGGGATTAGAAATATATATATTTGTCTATATATGAGGGTATATGGGCATATGAATACATATGTGAATGTGTGTATATATGTTTTCAGGTATACATAGATAGAGGGCACAGGAAGGAATGATACTTAAAAGGTGAAATTAAGAGGTGAGAGGAATATAATGAGAGGAGATGGGGAAAGACAGATTGGGGTAAACTATCTCATACAGAAGAGGCAAGGGAAAATGGTTACAATGGAGGGGAAGAATAGGAAGGCAAAAGGGAATGGGTCAACCTTATTCCCATTGAATTTGGCTTGAGGAGGGAGTGAAATACACACTAAATAGGGTACCTCACCCTCCAGGAGAATAGGGGGTGAAGTGGATGAGAGGGGGGATGATAGAAGGGAGTGTAGTCTGGGGGGAGGGAGGTTGGAAGCACTCACTTTTGAAAATAGATGGGATCAAAGTGGAGAGTACAGCGGGTGGGAGGTGGGTTGGGAGGTAGGGAAGTGTAGTCAGTCTTTCATAATGTATCTACTATGTTATTGTTTTACATTAGCCACACATGTGCAACCTCTACTGAACTGTGTATCTTCCCAGTAGGGGTTGGGTGACGCAGAAGGAGGGGAATGAATCTGGAATTGAAAATTTTGAAATCAAATATTCAAATATGTATATATATATATATATATATATATACTATTATTAATACCCTCTTACATGTAATTGGGAAATGGGATGTGCAGGTACTGAGGCATAGAGATCCAATGCAAAAGTGTATGGGGGAAAATGTGGGAGAGAGCAGACTGGAGGAGGGAATATCCTGTGAGACTGCTATTTTGGGGTGGTGGGTGGGGGAGAAGTGGGGAGAAAATTTGTAACTCAAAATCTGGCAGAAACGGATGATGTAAATCAGAAGTTAATAAAAAAAAAAGCATCAGCATAATCATCCAAAAAAAAAAAAAAGGTCTCGAACTCTGTTATATCATTGAATGATCTTCTCTTTGCCTGGAAGAATATGCTCAGTCTCGCTGGTATGTGATCCTTGGTTGTAACCTGAACTCTTTTGCCTTCTGGAAAATTGTATTCCACTGACTCTGATCTTTCAGTGTAGAGGCTGCCAAATCCTGTGCGATCCTCACTGAGGACCCTCGATATTTGAATTGTTTCTTTCTGGCCACTTGAAGTATTTTCTCTTTTATCTGGTAGTTCTGGAGTTTGGCCACAACATTTCGAGAACTTTTCAATTTGGGATCTCTTTCAGCAGGTGTACGGTGGATTCTCTCGATTTCTATTTTACCCTCAGGTTCTAGTATCTCAGGGCAGTTTTTCTTAATGAGCACTTGGAGAATGTTGTCCAGGCTCTTTTTTTCATCATAATTTTTTCTGGTAGGCCTATGATTCTCAGATTATCTCTCCTGTATCTGTTTTCCAGGTCAGGTATTTTTTCTTCAAATAATTTTCCTTGGTTAATTTTTACAGCTCCTTTTCCATATCATACACTTTTCTTTTTAGGGAGACATTTTCCTCATTATAATGTTTTTCTAATTCTGCTATTTTGGTTTTGAGAGAATTATTCATTTTGTCTTCTATCTCTCTCATTCGGTTTTCAAAGGTCCTTTTGATCTCATCTAGGAGAGCCTTCTGTGCTTGGGACCCATTCTCTGTGGAAGTTTCAGCTGTGGATGTGGAGTCCCCATTGTCTCCCTCTTAGTTTGGTTCCTCCCTCTGAGGATAGTAGGACTCCAGAGTCTTTGTCTTTGTAGTCTGCTTTCTACCCATTTTGAGGCAGGGTCCTAGCCATGCCCTTCCTCTAGGGATCCCAAGCCTTTAGTGTAGAGGGTTTTGCCCTGGGGCAAGAGTTACTATGTTTTCAGCATGGGGGGGGGGGGGTTGGAGCAGGTAAGGTTCATTCTGTCATCCTGGTCTTTGGAGGTCCTGATAGGGGCTTTTTTTTTTTAATTTCTGGACTATGAAGTGGTAGCTCCAGGAGTATTTGCTCTCCAGGACAGGGGCCCCTGTGTTTGGTTCTTACCTTGCTCTTTCCGGTCCCAGCCCTTTGGTGATAGGCCAAAGTGGCCCTTGTGGTTGGTGGAACCACTTGCCCTCCAAGTTAATTAGGCCCTTTCCCGGCCTGCCTCTGCTGGCCTCGCATTCCAGGTCTGCCTCTGTGTCTGCCAGCTGCGCTGCTGATGCTGTTCATCTTTATCATAATATTTGATCAACATTCTGTACTTAATTTTTTTATTATTTAATTTACCAAACTAATGAATAAAATAAGATCAAATTAATTATTAATTTTCAAACATAAATTCATTCCTCCACTTAGGTTTTCTCCCACTCCAGGACCCATGGCAAATAGGTGACCATGGGCTCTTAAAGGCTTTGCTAGTTTAGATTTAGTTCTGTTAGGTCTTATCAATTAAAAAAATCATTGAATGTGAGGATGGTAACATGTTATGTGCTTATCATTCAAGGATGAAGAAGCTATATATGGAGAAGGCCAGTGCTATATTGTCAATAAAGAAAGGAGAAATTTTTTTTTGTTGTTTTGTGGCATTTTTTTGTTTATTTGTTTTTGGTTTGCTACAAGACCCTTGGAAGGCCATCTGCTCAAGGTTTTGGGAGGTTGTGATCTACCATAGTGTAGAGCTCACTGAATAAAGCCAAGAATATTTATTGAAATACTCATTTTTAACCCAACTATCTTTTTGGATAAATTTATAAATGAAAAATCTGAGGCAGATAATTGATCTTGTTAGCCCATAATCATTATTAGGACAGTTTTACAGGATTTTCTTAGCATTCAGAGTTCCAGTGGGGTAAGATTCCTTCATAGGGGTAAGTAATATTCTTTCTTCCTGCTGTGACTACCATTTCCATATCTCATGGTGCTCTGGATTTCCTCCACAGATCTTCACTACATGTATGCATTGTCCTCCAAGTCACCATTCTCTTTGTACTTCCTATACAACTATACCAACAAGGGGAATGTCTTTTGTATTGCTTTTCCACCAAATTCAATTACATTTTCCCTAGGCATAATTTTAGCAAGTAAACCTCTATTATCACTAGTTCTTTAGACAGAAATCCTAACCAGAATATTCAGTAGTTTAGCCCACTTAGGTCTATGGTCTTTGTAAGAACAAAGAGATATACAAAGACTTTTTTTTCCCTTTTAACTCAGAACTGATAAATAGAGGAAGCTTTAGGCATTACATTTTGATTCATAACAATATCTAACTTCCCTAGTTTATGCTTGGTTCAGTATGAAGCAAAATGCATACATTTTCATAAATAAATAATGTAAACATATAAATAATTATAATAAGTTTCTTGAAGTGGGCCATTCATTCCTAGTCATCCTCATTTACAATGCACTCCTGTACTGTGCCATCAAACTAAGTTATGGTGTTTCTGTGTATGTTATCCTGTAATTATAAAATTATTCAAAAATGGAACAAGACTGATTTAAGGTAGGATTCTAATTTAAATATACCTTAAGAAAAAAAGTGATGGAATAAAAGTAACTTTAAGAAATAGTTCACTACTAGGTTTTAGTAATGTCATAAAGATATCTTCTTTTTGTCTCTTTAAAAGTGAGCAACTCTTTATTAATGAAATGATGGATATAATATTTTTTTAAAGCAATTGGGGTTAAGTAACTCGCTCAAGTTTACATGGCCAGTTATTTCTGGGTGGATGCTGAGTGTCTGAGCCTGGATTCGATCCCCAGGTCATCCTGACACTGGGGCTAGTGCTCTTACACACTGTGCTACCTGGCTGCCCCTGGAATTTCCTGATTTCACCACACAATCTGACTTTAACTACACTACAGGCCCCCAAACTCTAAACCACTGTCCCCAGACTCAATATAGCCAGTGGCTCTAGATAGCCACTGCCTTAGCTAGCCATTTGCCCTAAGCTAAATCCTCTTGCTAGCCCCTGCCCCCAGATCCAATTCACATATTTGCCACAGAAACAGGTGTGTCCATGTCCTCAATCTCAACCACATCATCCATCTTAACCAGACAGGACCACAATAGCTACCCAAACAGAAGGCAGCACCCCCAGGATGTAGAGCAGGATGCTTGACCACCAAACCAGAGAATGGACCCACCCTAAGATAGTACCTGTGCAGTAATAGTAAACAACTGACCTAGAGTGAACTTATGATGTAGAGAGAGTTATTATAATAACATTATCATACGTTCATACTCCCCCCATGCACACAATAGATTTTTCTGTATGTATTATGGGTAACCACATGTGCAGTTTCACTGAGGCCAGGGCCCCTCCCCCATTGACCAATTCCTTAAACCCCTCCTCTTTTTTAAATAATAATCACATTCCCATATTCTATGTAAATTTTGATTGTGTAATCAGTATCATATACTCTGTAAAATTGTCTGTCTTGCCTTACTGAAGTTGCTAATTCCTCCAAGGAGCTTAGCCACTCACTAGAGTGTGAAACCTCAAAACCATAATAAATCTTTCTAGCTAGCTTGGAATCAGCCTGAGTCTTTGAAATTCTTTAGATGTCCCAATGCAACTCAACCTCACACTCATCAATACAAGCAACATGATGGCAGGCTGAACATCATCTCTGATCCCCAGGACCTCTCAAACCTCTCCAAAACAGAAATTATTCACCAAAGACAAAGTATCTTTAACTGTTTCCATGATCTAGGACTTTTATTGTTGCTGTTCCATTTTTTTAGTCACAGTTGACTCTTCTTGACTTGATATTAGCTTTTCTTGGCAAAGATACTAGAGTAGTTTGCCCTTTCCTTCTCCAGCTCATATTAAAAATGATGGAACTGAGGTGTAGCAGCAAGCACCCCAGCATCTCCAGGGTGGCTGCCAACACAGGTTCTTAGATCTGCTTTTCTAAAGGAAAGCAACTCAAAATGGGTTAACAATCTTCCTTCAATCAATGAAACATATCATTTACCTAGTTCAGGGGAAAAAATCTGCAACCTGAACTTCAGAGTATACAGACAGGTAACAAGCAGAAGTTAAAAGAAGACAGAGAAACATTTCAGCAGACAGGCCTCCAACTGTCCAAACATTACATACATACATAGTCAGTTACCAGAGAAGGGAGCATCACCATCTGGGTTTTTCAAATCTGGGGGTTTCTCAACTCCTGCTCAGAGTCTCATCTGGTCAAATCACACAACACTTCTCCAAGTGAGCCCCAAAACAAAGCCTCACATCAGGATTTTATATAGCCTTCTCCTGGCTCAGAGAATGTAACAACCCTCTTGACTCACTGCCTAATCACAAACTGTCTCCTAAAAAATAAGCCTCCCACCATAGGCTCTGGGTACACTTAAGCCTATCAAAGGGCCTAGGGTCAGGGAAGATCTTACACAATACAATCTTAGAAAGATGACAATAACATAAATTTACATTCCCATTACATTAGGCAAACAGGGTAAAGTAACTCACGTAGTATCACACAGCTAATAAATTTCTGAGGCCAGATTTGAACTCATGAACATGAGTCTTCCTGACTCTAAGCCCAGTGCACCACCACCTACTTGCTCTATGATCTAGGACTTTCAAAATACCAAAGAAGGTTTAAAAGAAACAAACCCAAGAATTTGTGCTCACTGATCCTGAGCTTAGCTCTCTTAGTCTATTTCCCACATTACTAGCTGCACTATCAAACCTGAGGACATGAGACTGATATGTCAGAATCTACTCCTACATCCTGGTCTCCCCTCCCTTGTTCCAGGCTGTGGAAATTTCCTTGGTCCCCAAAAGCCAGCCTGGCCATAGCCCTTCAGAAGCAAAAACCTGCTAAGGGCTGAAAAACAAGAAATATTCACACCAGTGCTAGGAAAACCAGGCCCTGAGCTATTAATGCCAGTAGATACTCAACTGCCAGTCCTCAGGCAGAGACATAAGCATCAGAGAAAGTGGGACAGGCTACCAAGAAAGGATACTGCATGTGGGGAGTTGTGTAGCATGCCACTAAACCTGAAGGAAAAGTATAGCATGCATTATTGCTAGTTCTGCCCACCCAAACCTCATCGGGGGACAGAGGCCTGTGCTGGTAAATCATATGTTGTCCAGTTTAGGAGGAGATTGAGAGTCTTTGAGATCCATCCACCTCCTCCCCCAAAAAACACAATTATAAGGAGTGAGTCAGAAGTAATCAATAAGGCAAAAAAGGGGTGAGGATTCTGGGAGTACTACAGATTCTAGGAGGAAGAAATCTCAAAGACTTTGAACATAAACAGATAAATTAACAGGAACAACTATAGGAAACATGGCATCCAGAACTAGTAAACAAGTTCAGGCATCCATGAAAAAATATTTCAAAGTGAAAGAAAATGATCCAAAACCTGATGCAATGGAAGACACTGGAATTTGAGAACATGGAACCACAGAACACTGTTCCTGAGTGGTTTAAAAAAGAAATGAGAATCATAAGAGCAGAATATATGTCCTGCATAGAAAAAATAATGAGCAGGTTAGAAAAAACAAACACAAACTTGAATCTATAATGGTAAGCCTCAAGAAAGAAACAAAAGAAATAATGATAGGCAGTTCAAATACACACAAATGAAAGATTACCTAGAAGTGAAAATCTAGAACATTAAAAGAAAATTTGCTCACTATGCAAGAAAAACAGATGGCTCTTAAAGACAGGATGAGACAACTTAAGGACATCACAAGAAAGAAATTAATGCCATAATGAAAGAAATTATAGAAGAAAACCAACCTGAACTTTGGAACATTAAAAAAAATTTCCAATTGGAATAATTTATGTATCTCCTCCAGAAAAAAAAAAGATTGTAAAATCTGAGACCCACAGTTGTTAAATTTAACAATTTAGTTCAGAAACAATAAGTTCTGCTAGTCATCTGGAGAAAGACCTTCAAGTACAAAGGAAAGGACATTTGATCAACACGATTATTCTGCCTCTACTTGAAAAAGGAAGCAGGTATAGACTAAAGTGGTCAGAAATGCACAGGAGTTCAAGATGCAGCCAAGAGTAACTCATCTTGGAAAGGTGACCTTCATTATTAGGATAAAAGATGGATGTTAAATTATAAAGAAAAGTTTCAAATATTTTAGAAAGCAAAGGAGAATGGAAGAGATTATTTGTTTCTCAAATATATAAAACAACAGAAATGCAGGAGTGAATAAATGTAGACAACAATACCAACAGAATGACAATAGAAAGACCGGTAAAAGATTTCTTTCTAAAAGTAAACAAGGAAAGGTGAATGAGGAAATCTGGTAGATGTAACTGACTATATAGGCAGACCAGAGGCCTTATGGACAGAACCTACTGATATCCTGCCCACAGGTGAATGCCTATTTTATGGGAATACATTACAACATGCAAGAATACATTGAAGTGGAGGAATATGTGAAATGGGAGATACACCAGGGTTAAATCAAAGTCTTAGAAAAGCACTGGCAAAGGAGTGGGTGAGGAGGAGGGGAAAGGACTGAAAGAGAAGAAAGGTAGGAATTTTACTTTGGAGGTGGAAGCAGGATCCACCTCACAGTGGACACCTAAGGAATGTTCTTTGGGCTGAACAGAAATGAAGATCTTACACTAGATGAAGCCTGGGGAACCTGGTACTTGAAAAATCTACTTGTCCTGAGAGGACCCCTAGGGACAACTGACACCTGGAGGAGTTGGAAATCATGAACACAGGGAAAAGATATCCAAATAAATGTAGAAAAACATAAATAAGAGAAGATATAGATTAGTGAGGGAGAGGCTGCCGTATCATGGGTGTCCTCTTTGACATCTGCAATAATAGGCATTATTCTGAGAGTAAACACAACTGAAAAGGGGAAACTATGGGGTAAGTCCTGCATAGTAGTAGCAGAAAGTGCCTAGAGAGCAAAGCTAAAATAGATACTTTGGAATTTTGATTGCATGAAAAATAAAGAGAAAAGAGAGGCCAGATGATTATAAAAATTGTGAAGTAGAGACTGAGGGTCTGTTGTGGTTTGGGTTGCTGGAAATCCTGAAAGGGTTTCAAAGGGTCTGTCTGGAAAGAATTCATCCACTCAAGTTTTCTTCCAATCGAAGTATTTATGTTTATTATAACACTAGGTAAGATTCCTAGTAAATCTGCAGCTTAATTGGGGTGAGAATGATACTTTTTTATGGAAAAATGGGAAAAAGTCAGTGAAAATAAGTGGGAATACCATATGGTAAATATCATGGTAGGCCAGGGGCAGATCATGAAAGGGTCTAGATGGGATTAAATATTGGTTAAATATCTATGGGTGGGTCGGGTGTAGACAATGAAAGGAGTTAAGTGGTCTGAGAACCACAGTGAAAGGGCTATTAAAAGGTTTATTGAGTATCTAGGTAGACTGGGTTGGGCCAAATGCCTCCAGTGAAATATGAAGGATTAGGTTTCCTGGGAAAGTTCTTGGGTGCTTTCAAAGACATGGTCTTTTCCTTTTAGGGGTCCAGGTCCAGGTCTTATCACCCCATCAGGTCTAGATGAGGTGAGGGGGACCTGTAGTCTCAAAGCCATATGTGACCTTCTAGCTACTTGGGTTTGGCCTTTTGACTTGAGTCCAAGTTTTACAGAACAAATCCTTTTATTAAGGGGATTTGTTCTGTGAGGTTTGGATTCAATCATAGGATTGCACTTGAGGACCTAGAGGTCCACATGTAGCCTTATGGTCCCAGGTTCTCTACCGCTGGTCTAAACAAAACAGAAAGAGAAAATGGATAATGAAGATTCTTTTTTTTTTTTCTTAATGAGAACACAAATCAACAAACAAACAAAGAAACCCAAATGAACTGAACAGCTGAAGTGGAGAGGAAGAGGCAATCTCTCTGGATGATCAGAAAAAAAGAGATGAGGGAGACACATGTAACCAGATAAAAGGAAGAGGAATAACCAATAAACAAAATTTTTAAGGTAAAGAGATAACATATGGATCATCAGTGAGAGTTAAGAGAACCAGTGAGAACAGGGACACCTTAAAAAAAGTTAAACAACTGAAGGAATGTACTACTGTTTTTACAGTAGAAGAGGGGCAAAATCATAACTTAGAAACAAACCTTATGTTAGAGAGAGCTGGAGAAAAAAATAAACGTAAATTTTTACTTTAAATGTGAATTGTTTAAGTAATCCAATAAAACAAAAAAAGCAGAAAATTAGGTAAGAATATAAAACTATACAATTGGTTGCTTACAAGAAATATGTTTAAAAAATAATATACACAAAAAATTTAGGAGATTGAAAAAAATGACCATGAATCAAATGAATCCAAAAAGTATTGACATCATTCTATCAGACAAAGCAAAAACAAACATTCAAAATATAAAAAATAAAGCAATAGAGTAGGAGCTGCTTCTTTGAGAAGGCTAATAAAATTGGTAAACCCTTAGTTAATCTGATTAAAAAGAAAATAAAAAAATTAAACAGAAAATTAGCAAGGTGAAATCACAGCAAAGACAAAATAAAAGAATATTCAGAACATATTATGTACATTTATATGCCAACAAAACTGAGAAAGTAAGAGAGATATCTTCAAAACATAAAATATTTAAACTATCAGAAGATCAGATAGAGATTTAAGTAACTCAATCTCAGAATAGGAAATAGAGCTAGATGTAAATGTTTATTATTATGTGATATAATTTTGGAAATTCTAACTATAGCAATAAGACAAGAGAAAAGATTTAAAGAAATAAAGATGACTAAGGAGGAGATAAAACTTTGTTGATGATGGTTTACTTGGAAAAATTATCAAGTCAGCAAAGGCACTCAGTAAGACAATTAATTGCTTCAACAAAATTCAAGCTACAAAATAAATCCTCAAAATCAACAGTATTTCTATATGATAATTACAAAACAGACACAAACAAAATAGAATTGGAAATCCTACTCCAAATAACTACAAAAATACACAAAATATCTGTAGAACAATCTCACAAACCATGCAAAGACTTGGATAAATTCAATTTAAAAATCCTCTTTAAAGAATGAATGAAAGAACCTAAATAGCTGGAGGAATATTTAGTGCCAATAGACTATATCAATATAACAAAAAAAGATAATAAAACAAAATCAATTTATACTCGGAATATTATACCAAGTGACCAAGATGATACTTGACAGAGCTTGATAAAAGCATAACAAAATTCATTCAGAAAAACCTTTATTTCCAATTTCTTTTTTTAACTTTATAAATTAATATTTTGTCTTCCACTTTACATATAAAAACCATTTTAACATTAATTTAAAAAATTTGAATTCCAAATTCTCTCACTCTCTCTTATATCTCCCTCCTCCCTAAGGCCACAGATAATTTGTTATGTATTGTTTATGCATCATTATTTTACTGTCTTTGTATACAGACCTAGTAGTAGTATTGCTTGGCAAAGGATAGGCATGGTTTTATAGTACTTTGGGTGTAGTTCCAAATTGCTCTCCAGAATGGTTAAATCAGTTCATAATTTACCAACAGATCATTAGTGTTGCAATTTTCCCACATAAACTCCAACATCTGACATTTTCTTTTCTATCATATTAGTTATTCTGATAAACGTGAGGTGGTACATCAGAGTTTGTTTTAATTGGCATTTTTCTAATCAAAAGTGATTTAGAGCATTTTTTTTCATATTACCATAGATAGTTTTGATTTAGCTGAAAAATGACTTTTTATATCCTTTGACCATTTACCAATTGGGGAGTGACTTGTATTCTTATAAATTTGACTCAGATCTCTATATGTTTGAGAAATGAGATTTTTATTAGAGAAATTTGCTGTCATTTCCCCCCTTAGTTTTCTGCTTTACTTTTAATCCTGGCTGTATTAGTTTTATTTGTGCAATTAAAAAATATTTAATTTAATCAAAATTATCCATTTAAATCCAATAATGCTCTCTAACACTTTGCTTATAAATTTATTCCTTATCCATAAATCTGACAGGTAAACTATTTCAAGCTTCCCTAATTTGCTTATGGTATTGCCCTTTATGTCCAAATCATGTACCCATTTTGACCTTATCTTGGATATGGTGTCATATGTTGGTTAATATCTAGTTTCTGCCATATTGTTTTCCAGTTATCCCAGTAATTTTTGTCAAGTAGTGAGTTTTTGTCTTAACATTTGGAATCTTTGCATTTATAAAACACTTTATTATTATGGTCATTACCTACTGTATATTGTTTAGTATCTGATCTATGCCACTAATCTACCACTCTACCAGTATCAGATTGTTTTGATCATTACTGCTTTATGTGACAGGCTCCTTTCCTGCACCAACATAGTTGTTCAAATGAAGTTTAGTCCACTCTCCTCCTAAAATCCAGCCAAGTCCAATATCATGAGTATATGAACTGCCAAAAAGAAAATGTAAGATATTAAAAGGAAATGCTTTGATCATGGGAAGACTGGTTGGAGGTAGTCAGGAGAGCAGATAGACAAATATGGGTGCTTCACTTATGCTGAAAATTTTTTTAAAGATCTAAAGAGAGCCCTTTAGAACATTTGTTTTACCCTTTGGAGAATTTCTGAGAGTACCTGGAAAAACTTAAATAAGATGCAAGGATCTATTTGGTTGCATAACTCACCAGTGGAGCAACTAAACCTTTGGTGAAAATTTGGGATCTATGAAAGCAGCTATTCTCAAAGTGGTATTCAGGGACCCTTAGGGTTCCTTGAGACTTTTACAGGGGGTCTATGAAGTCAAATCAATTCTAATAATACCAAGATATTTGAATTTTTAATATGAGAAATAGTTATAGATATAATTCACATAAACAAAAGCCCTTTCAGGGTTTCTCAATAATATTTAAATGTGTAAATGGGCTAAGACTAAAATCTAAACCTCCTGCCTTGAAGAAATGAAATATTAGTAGTAGTAGTAGTAGTAGTAATCTGTATTTCCCATTCTGCCTAGCATAGTACACTGATAGATGCTCAACAAATACTTGCTGAATAAGTCAGTGAAGAAAACTAAATTTAAAAAGCTAGTTTCTTTGATTAAAAAAAAACAGGATCTTTTTTTTGTTTTGTTTTAAAGCAATTGGGGTTAAGTAACTTGTTCAAGGTTACACGGCCAGGTGTTTCTGGGTGGCTAATAAGTGTCTGAGCCCAGATTCAATCCACATGTCATCCCGACACTGGAGCCGGTTCTCTTATTTGCTGTGCTACCTGGCCACCCCAAGTATCTTTTCTAATATTATCTGGGTTTTTTTTTTTGAAATTTCTTCCATCAGTGTAAAGTTTAATTGTCCTGTCCTAGTTATTTCATTTTCAATATAGGCTTACTTCCTTACTTGTTTTAGAGTTGACCATTTTTTCCAGAAAAATTCTGACACTGACTCTCTGGATAATGCATACTTTAATTTAAGAGATTCTTCAACATTTAATTTATTTAGCAATGCCTATTACGTTGAAAACTAAATGACTTTCCCATTGAATGATTTGAAAATGAATGAATTTATGATAGTCTAATTGCTCTGAGTCTTCTATAAACTCTTAATGGACAAATATTTCATTACAACCTGCCAATATAATAGATAAGTTTTGTCAGTTTTTTCATTCAGTGGATAGTTTCTGAATTTAATTGCTAGTTGGTAAAGCATCTCATATAATGTCTATGTATTCAGAATATCATGCAATTTTGAGTGAGAATTTAATAACATAAAGGTCTGAAGTCTCAATTTTACAGTGTAAGAATTTTTATCATCCCAATATCAATATCATAATAGCATAAGGTGATTTTATTTTGGTTATTAATGATTAATGAAATATATATCTAGCCAAGCACATCATGTTAATTTTTTTTACCTTAATAAGGAATTTTCCCTAATCCTTACGCTGATACCAGTGACTGAGCTAAAAAGATTGTTTTAAATGTTTTTTTTTTTTTTATTATGGTTTCCCTCTCCTGAACACATGAAGACTGTTCAGGAAGACATATTCTAGTCTCAGTCTTTCCTCTTCTGCCAAAACCTGTGCGATCTTGTGCAAATCATTTTCCCTCTTCTGGCCTCAGTTTAATTGCTGGTGGTTTAAGGGTAAATGAATTTTGATCTACAAGATGCCTTCAAAATCTAAACAAGGGCCTTCTCACATCAGAACTCCCCTCAATGGCTGGGCTCTTCTCATTCTGGAAGCTCCTTCTGTCCTGTCAGCTCCCTTCTCCCAGTTCTTTCTACAGAATCTCTATTTTGTAGATAGGCCTAAGTTGGCCTTTCATTTGTCACCTCGTCCTTCTGAGTCTCTGGAGTTTGCCACCTTGCCCTTTAACTGCAACACTCTCACTTACCCCAACTTATTACACTTTTTTGAATTTTTGTCTTCTCGTTTTTAAATATAATCTCCTAGAGGACAGGGACTACATATTTTTCTTCTTCTTGTATTTGTATCTCCACCACGTAGCATAGTTCTGGCACATAAAAGGTGCTTTATAAATTCATATTTTATGCCTGCTTGTTATGATTCTAGAAGAAAAGAAGTTTTATTTTTTGCTTTACTCAATCTGAGGAAACATTTGTCAAAATTTTTCAAAAAAACCTTTTGGTTCTTTTTGTTCATTGATTAAAACTATTTTTAAAGGGAAAAAATAATATTTAATGTCTATGAACAAAATTTATTCTAAAAAATGGGAAGTATACTAGTTTTTAGTTAAGACTCCCCTCTAACTATTATTAATTTTCATCCCAGATTCTAAGGCAGTTATATGAAATTTATTCCCTCTTTACCTCTCCCCTTTAGAATTCTTAGTTTCTTTCAAAATTGAGCTCAAGTACCATCTTTTATATGAAGTTTTTTTTTTCCTGATCCCAAAGTTTCTAGTTATTTTGAAATATAAAAGCTATGGGCCAGTTGGTGTTCGCTGACTTTAGATAATTTTTAAAAAAGCAATAAATCAATCCCTTATAGTGTTTGGAAATGTCCTAGGTGTAAATAATCACTCTGAAAATTTAACGATGTTTTCAGTTTGTTGATGTCAGTTAGCTAAACATACCCTTGTTTGTATCTGTGCTTGTATAGATTAGTACTCCTTACTACAATAGTAGAATTGTAGTTCCTTGAGATCATTTTTGTTCTATCTCATCACTTAACATAGTACTAGTAACTTAATAGGTATCTAATAAATACTGACTGATTGATTCAGTTTAACTAAGTGTTTACATGCCTACTATGTGCCAACCACTGTTAAGTTCTGAGAATTAGAAGGCAAAATAGACTCCCTTATCTTAAGAAGCTCACAGTCTAATAGAGGAGAAAACATGCAAATAACTAAATATAAACAAAACATACACAGGATATATAATCATTTCTATTAAAAACAATGTAAGGAAAACAGGATAAACAGCCCTTTTGTCAATTTTGTAAATAGTATTAATCTAACATGAAGAACCTGCATTAATGCTATCCTGATAACTAGACATCATTCCAATAAGAGCAGCAGTAAATCAAGGTTGTCCAGTGTCACTATTATAAAATAAGTTGTCAACACCAGAATTAGTATTACTTGGAAGTGGCAGAAAAATAATAAAACTCCTTTGAAGGAATAAAAAGTCAAGATAATCAAAGAAATTAATAAAAAGGAAGGAAAGGGGCCAAGAAATATCAGATTTCAGAGTAATATATATCACAATATATTTGATGTTTGTTAAAAAAAATAGAGAGGTCAATGGGATAGATTAGGTAAAAACCATAAAACTAAAGACCTAACTATTGGGATAGCAATTCACTATTTGGTAAAAATTATGCAGAAAAATGGAAAGCCATCTGGTAGATCTGAGACCATCATTTAACATGATACAAAACAAAATCTTAAAATGGACATATGAACTGGATATCAAATATCACATCATAAACAAATTAGAGTGCCAAGAAGAATATAACTTTGGGGGTGGCTAGGTGGCACAATGAATAGAGCACCAGACCTGGAATCAGGGGGACCTGAGTTCAAATCTGATCTCAGGCACTTAATACATAAACTTGGGCCAGTCACTTAACCCCAATTTCCCTACTTTTCCCCCTCAAAAAAAAAGAAGAAAAATATAACTTTTTAAATGTGGATAGGGGAAGTGTTCATTTCCAGAGACAGGATAGAGAAGGTTTTATGAGACAGATGGACACTTTTGTTTACATAAAAGTAAAAAAAAAAGACATGCTCAAACAAAAGAAACATAATTGAAATTAAACCTCTTGCAAAAAAATGTCCTTATCAAGGTCATATATCCAAGATATATAAAGGACTGATTCAAATACAAAAGACTGACTTTATTTCTCCTGAAATAAAAGTCTAAATGATATTGAGACATAGTTCTCGAAGGAAAAAAAAATCCAAGTTTGCAACTTTCATACAATTAAAAAAGTTCCAAATTGCTGATAATTAGAGAGATATAAATTAAGACAAGGAGCAGCAATGTGGCATAGTAAATAGTGTCCCAGATCTGAAGTAAAGTAGTCTCATCTTCCTGAGTTCAAATCTGGCCTCAGACACTTACTAGTTATAAGACCCTGGGCAAGTAATTTAGACCTATTTGCCTCAGTTTCCTCATCTGTAAAATGATTTGTTAGAAGAAATGGCAAACCACTCCAGTATCTTTGCCAAGAAAATCCTAAATGGAGTCCTAAATAATCAGACATAACTGAAACAACTGAACAACAACAACTTTGTTGTTCCACATCCCATCTACCATTTTGGTAAAGATGACCAAAATTTATGATGATCATTGTTGGAGGAGCTTCAGAAAATATATGGTTACACTATTATTGGAATTGATTTGTATGGAATTAAGCCATCTATAACTTGGTAAATAGTCTTTAAGAGTTGATATTGGTAAAAGATTAATTTTTGAAGGCAACCTAGAAACAAATCATTGTTTACTTAGCTTGGATGACTGAAACACAATCTATCTCTGCTTAATCTGAAAATCTTTCCAGTCTGATTAGAATTATCAAGCTTATGCTCTATTGACAGCCTTTAAGAGCCCAGATAACTCACATGCTTCAGTGAAACCATGCAAGAATATTTTAGTGGCAGAATATCACACTCAATCTCATTTATAATACATGAAATTAGAAGAAACTGTGGCTCTGACTTAAGGCTCTGAAATCAGTGTTGGAGGTTTCTCAATAATATTTTTTTGGCCTATTCCCCACCTTGGGAAATCTTTGAACATTTGACTTTGGAAAGCTTCTAGCTTTATTCTAGGTGTTCTCAATTTCCTCACAAACACTAAGCAAAGAAGACATTCAATGGGAAAAAAATGAACAAAAATTTTTCTTCTGACTTATACTCAAGGTTAGATTTCCCTAAATCAAGTAAACAAATCGATTGTTAAGAAGTTAGACAATCTGTCTCTGATAAAGACCTCATTTCTAAAATATCCAGAAAATTGGGTAAAATCTATAAGAATACAAGTCATTCCCCAATTGATAAATAATCAAAGGATATGAACAGGCAGTTTACAGAGAAAGAAATTAGTTACCTATAAGCACATGAAAAAAATGCTTTAAATCACCATTAATTAGAGAAATGCAAATCAAAGCAACTCTGAGGTACCACATCTCACAAGTCAGATTGGCTAAGATGACAAAACAGGAAAATGATAAATGCTGGAGACAATGTGGAAAAAATTGGGAGACTAATGCGTTGTTGGTGGAGTTGTGAACTGATTAACCCATTTTGGGAAGAAATCTGGAACTATGCCCAAAGGGCTATAAATAAGTGCATACCCTTTTACCCAGGAATGTCACTTCTAGGTTTGTATTCCAAAGAGATCACAGAAGTGAGAAAAGGACCCATGTGTATGAAAATATTTATAGCAGCTTTTTATGGTGGCAAAGAATTAGAAATCAAGGGGATGCCCATCAATTGGGGAATGGCTGAACAAGTTTGTATATGAATGTAATGGAATACCATTGTGTCATAAGAAATGAGGAACAGCGGAGCCAATATGGTGGAGTAAAAGTTAGAACCTGCTTGAGCC
Organism: Petaurus breviceps papuanus; assembly: GCF_028583685.1. NCBI lineage: Eukaryota > Metazoa > Chordata > Mammalia > Diprotodontia > Petauridae > Petaurus > Petaurus breviceps. The sequence continues at coordinate 2,255,664 of NW_027187244.1, forward strand.
CCTATTCTAACCCCTCCAATACCTGTAAAATATGACTCTAACCAAATTTTAGAGCTACAGAACCCACAAAGTGACAGAGAGAAAGAAATTTCCCACTGAAGGCAGCCTGGTAGGCCAAAATGAAAGGGCTATCACAGCACATTGGGAGCCAAGAGTAGTCCCACAAGAGCCACATGGCCCAGGAAGCCCCAACCATCAGCACAGACCAGCAGCACAGACGATTCAGAAAATATTTCAGGAGAGTGAATCACCAGAAGCTGTGGCAGTTTCCAGACTTCCCAACCCATAAACACCAAAGAGAAAGTCATCAGTGGTGAACTCTGTTGGACCTAAGTGACAGCAGAATATGGTCTGGCCCCTAACCCCAGGGCTAGAGGTAGTGGAGGGAGGCCTGGCAGCTGCAGATGCTGCTGCAAGGCTATCTCTGAAGTTCCTGGCCCACAGATTGGAGGGGGACACAGTGTCCATTTAGAGGGTAATCTCTTTTCCTTTGACCTGCTTGGATTTGGCTTGGGTGGTGGTTCCAGGGTGAGGAACATCAGTGTGCCAGAGCTTGTGGTGGCTGTAGAGAGGGCACCATCCTTATACCTCTGATAACATTTGCAAAAACCCCAGTGATTTGGGGAACAGTTCTCTCCACTCTGAAAGGAGAGTTCTTCCATGGCAAAGAACTCAAAAGTCAAGTAATTGGATGGCTGCATAAGCAAGCAGAGGAAGCACAATCAGATCGATTTGGACACAATCAGATCAATTTGGACACAATCAATCTTTTTTGGGGACAAAAAGGATCAAAATATGGATCCAGAAGAAGAAAACAAAGTCAAAACTCCTGCATCAAAAGTATTGAAGAAAAATATGTATTGGTTCCAGGCCATGGAAGAGCTCAAGAACGATTTTGAAAATCAAGTAAGAGAAGTGGAGGAAAAATTGGGAAGAGAAATGAGAATGATGCAAGAAAATTATGAAAAGCAAGTCAAAAGCCCACTAAAAGAGATCCAAAAAATCCTGAAGAAAATAACACCTTAAAAATAGATTAACTCAAATGACAAAAGAGGCCCAAAAAGTGAATGAAAAGATGAATGCCTCAAAAAGCTGAATTGCCCAGACAGAATAGGAATTTCATAAACTCACTGAAGAGAATAATTCCTTCAAAATTAGATTGAGCAAATGGAAGCTAATGACTTTATGAGAAATCAAGATATTATAAAACATATCCAAACAAAAGAAAAAATAGAAGGCAATGTGATGTTTCTCATTGGAAATAGATCTAGGAGGGATAATTTAAAAATTATTGGACTACCTGAAAGACATTATCAAAAAAAGAGCCTAGAAATCATCTATTGTTCACATGGATTTTGGGGGAAAATTGCCCTGATATCCACAGAACCAGAGGGCAAAATAGAAATTGAAAGAATTCACCAATGACCTCTTGAAAAAGAAAACTCCTAGTAATAACATAGCCAAATTCCAGAGTTCCCAGGTCAAGAAGAAAATATTATAAACAGTCAGGAAGAAACAATTTGAGTATTGTGTAAACATAATCAGGATAACACAAGATCTAGCAGCTTCTGCACAGAGGGATCAAAGGGCTAGGAATATGATATTCCAGAGGTCAAAGGAGCTAGGATTAAAACCAAGAATCATCTACTCAGCAAAACTGAGTATAATCCTTCAGGGGAAAATATGGTCATTCAATGAAATAGAGGACTTTCAAGTATTCTTGATGAAAAAAACTAGAGCTGAACAGAAAATTTGCCTTTCAAATATAGGAAGCAAGAAAGCATGAGAAAGTAAACAAGAAAAAAAGAAATCATAAGGAACTTATTAAAGTTGAACTATTTACATTCCTACATGGAAAAATTATCATTGTAACTCATGAGACTTTTCTCAGTATGAGTATAGTGGCAGGGAATATGTGTGTGTACGTACATACATAAATACATACAGATATGTATGTATAGGTGGGTGCATGTGTGTATAAATACATATGTGAGTGTGTGTATATGTGTGTACTTGTATACATAGACAGAGGGCACAGGATCAGTTGAATATGAAAGGATGATATCTAAAAATTAAGAGTTGAGAGAGGAATATAATGAGAGAATGAGAAAGGGAGAGATAGAATAGGGTAAATTATCTCATATAAAAGAGGTCAGAGAAAACTGTTACAATGAAGGGGAAGAACAGGAAGGTGAAGGCAATGGGTCAACCTTACTCTCATTGAATTTGGCTTAAGAAGGGAATAACATAGATACTCATTTGGGTATCTTACCCTAAATGAAAGTCAGAAGGAAGGGGATAAGAGGGGGGATGACAGAAGGGAAGGCAGATTGTGGCAGAGGATAGGTAGAAGCACATACTTTTGAAAAGGGACAGTGTCAAAGTAGAAAATAGAATAAGTGGACTCTGGATAGGGTGGAGGGAAATATAGTTAATCTTTCACAACATAACTGCTATGGAAACATTTTGCATAACTGCACATGTACAACCTTATCGAACTGCTTGTCTTCCCAGTGGGGGTGGTGAGGAGGGAAGGAGGGAAAGAATCTGGAAATTAAAGTTTTAAAAACAAATGTAAAAAAATATTTTTTACACGCAACTGGGCAATAAGAGATACAAGTACTGCTGTATAGAAATCTATCTTGCCCTACTAGAAAGTTAAAGGGGAGATAGGAGAGGATATAAGAGAGAACAAATTGGGAGAATGGGTATTCAGAAGGCTCCCTATCTTGGGGTGGGTGTAGGGGAAAGTCGGAGAGAAAATTTGCAACTCAAAGTCTTGTGGAAATGAATGTTGAAAACTAAAATAAATAAATAAAAGTTTAATTTATAAAACAAAAAAAAAAGAAAAAAAAAAAGAAAAGAGGAGCAGACAGATTTCATAATAACCTGGAGAGACCTATATAAACTGATGTTGAATAAGAAGAGCAGGACCAGGAGATATTTGTGCACAATTACAGACACAACATATGTGTGATGCAAGGTTATAAGACAACTCCAAAAGGCTCATGATGGAAAGATATTCAGAGCTAACTGCAGACTGAGGCAAACTACTTGCTCTCTCTCTTTCTCTCTGTTTTCTTTTGTTTCCTTTTACTCATTGTTCACTACATTGGTTATAATCCTTCTTTACAACCTGACTAATGTTTAATGTGAAGGTATTTGTAGATCCTATATTTGATTGCATGCTGCCATAGGGGGTGAGGGGAAGGGTGTATTAGAGGGATGGAAAGAAAATTTGTAACTCAATGGATTGTGGAACTGAATGTTGTAAACTAAAAGTTAACAAACAAAATATTTTAAAAAGTAGTTAGACAATCTGTCTTTTTTTTTTAAATTAGTGCCTTTCATCATGTAATTGTTGGGTGGCATAATTTTGTTCATCACCCTACTTAAAAGGTAAATACAGCAGCAATGTATTCACCAGTGGCATATGGATACACATTTATCTCTCCCGCATTTGGAGCCCGGAGCCTAGAATTCTCAACTCAGGTGCATTGTCAGTATTCAGTTTAATATTACACCAAAGACAGTTTAGTAATATTTTTTTAAATAATACTAGCACAATATTTTTTAAATATCATATTTTATAATCTATTTATATTTTATATTTCTGTTATGTTTTATATTTTTAAAATGCGTCACATAAGTGTTGCATCCTACTTTTTTTGCAAAAATATTCTTATAAAATCTGTGACAATAATATGGTGAAATACAGTACTCTGTTCTGTCTGTTTGCTTTGTCTGCATTTGCCACCGGCATTTCCATTGTTGCCATTGATTTCTCTTTCCTCAGGAAAGTCATGGGCACTAACACTTGATGTTGTGTAAAGCTATATCCTTGCATCTCCCTTATCTTACTGTTCCTTTGTTCCACTCCCTCTTTCCTCTGTTCTTCTTACATTGCTTTCCATCTCCTCTTCTCTTTCCCCTCTACTACATATTATTTCATTTGTTGATTTCACCAGCTCCCATGAATTTGTCATCTTAATGCTGATAATTATCCAATTTACAGCCTCCAATCCCATATCTCTAACTATCTATTGGACATCCAAACTCACTGTACCATAGATATTTTAAGCTCAACATGTTCATAATTTCACTTGTCATCTTTCCCCCACCACATGTTACCTCCTAACTTCCCTATTATTGTCAAGGTTACCACCATCTTCCCAGTCATTAAGGCTCACAACCTAGGCATCATCATCTACTTTTCACTATCTCATCCCCCTCACCCATATATACAAAAGCTTTGAGAAATCCCATCAATGTTTACCTTCATAACTTTTCTCACATATACTTCCTGCTCTCTTCTAACACTTATACTAGCAAGATGTTGGCACTCATCCTCTCTTGCCTAAATTGCTACACTAAACTACTTGCTGGTCTTCCTGAATGAAATTTCTCCCAACTGCAATCTATCCTTTATTCAGGTGTCAAGTAAAGTTTCCTTAGTGTTAGCATGACAATATCACATCTCTCTTCCTTCAATAAACTCTGTTGGCTCCCTATCATCAGCAAGATAAAACATAAAACCTCTGTTTTGTATTCAAAGCCCTTCATAACCTAATTCCCTCTTACCTTTCCAGTCTGCGTAGACTTCACTCAATTGCTCATACTGTGATCCAGTGAACACTGGCTGGCCTTGTTCCTTAAAACAAACAAACAACAAAACACAATTATCTCCTGCCTTTGGACATAATTTATTAGCTATGTCCCTTTCCTTTAATTCTTCTCATCTCTGTCTCCTGCCTTCCCTGATTTTCTTAAAGCCCCAGCAAAAATGTCACATTTTTCAAAAACCTTTTCTGATCCCTCTTAACACAAATAATTTTGTCTGTTGGCTATCTTCAATTTTTCTAAAAATAGTTTTGTTAATATAGTTCTCCTTATGTCTGCTGGGCTCCCTGAGAGAAGGGATGTTTTTTTGCATTTCTTTGCATCCCTAACACTTATTAGCACAGTACCTCAATTAATCATTACTCATCAAGCACCTCAACTATATGCCAGTCATTCAGTTAAGCACTATATATACTACAAATAAAAAAAAAAACATTACTAGTCCTTAAAGATTTCACAATCTAATTCAGAGAAGACAAGAAAATATATACATATAAAATAAACAATGTACAGGATACATAGGAATTAATTTAAAAAGAGAAAGAACTGGAATTAAGAGGGTTACAGAAGGCTTCTTGAGGAAGGTAGGATTTTATTTGGGATAATGGAATTCAGGGAGGTCAGTAGCCAGGGCATGGAGGACAGTAAGAAAAACCTCCAAAAGCTGAAAGATGGGATTTCTTATTCATGGAATAGGCAGAAGTCCAGTGTCAATGAATCAAGATATGCATGTTACAAAGTAGGTATGTGGAGTGTGGAAAGGCTGGAAGGAGCTAGCTAATAAGGGATGTCAAATGCCTAACAGAACATTTTTATTTAATTTTTTTTTCTGAGGCAATAGGAAATTTATTGATTATAGGGTGACTTGATTAGGCCTATGCTATAGGAAAATCACCTTAGTGGATGAATGAAGGATGGCTTACATGGGGAAAGATGTGAGGCAGGAAGACTTCTAGGTCCACTAGGAGGCTATTCCAATAATCTAGATGTGAGTTGATGAGAGCTTCCATTAGAGTGGTGGCAGTGTCAGAGGAGAAAAGGGAACATATACAAAATATATTGCAAAGGTGAAACTGATAGGCCTTGACAACCCATTGGATATTGGGAATAGAGGTTGAGAGATAGTGAGGAATCCAGAATGACTCCTGGGTTGTGAGTTTGAGAGACAAAGAGATATAGTAATAGAAAAGTAGGCATGAGGGAGGGTTTATGAAGAAAAATAATGAGTTTTGCTATGTTCACTTTGAGCTTAAGATGTCTGCTGGACATCCCATTAAAGATGTCTGAAAGTCAGTTGTAAATATGATATTGTATGTTAGTGGAAAGTTTGGGGCAGAACAGGTAGATTTGAGAATTATCAGCTTTGAAATGCTAATTAAATCCACAGGAGTTTGTGAGATCACCAAATGGAGTAATATAGAGAGAGAAGAGAAGAGGGTCCAGGATAGACCCCTGCAAGGGACACGTTTGGTTAGAGGGTGTGATCAAGAGGAGGATCCAGCAAAGGATACAGAGAAGAAGTGAGCAGATATGTAGCAGGAAAACCAGGAGATAGTGGTACGTAGAAAACCTAAAGAGAAGCAAGAATTAAAGAAGAGAGAATGATCAATAGTGTAAAAGGCTGCATGCAGAAAGGTCAAGGAGAATGAAGATTGAGAAACGGCCATTGGATCTGACAACTTAGAGATCATTAGTAATTTTTGAGAGGACAGTTACAGAAGCAAAATTCTAAGAAGTTAAGAACAGAGTGAGAGGAGAGAATGTAGAAAAAAAACTATAGTAGATGACCTTTTTAAAGAGTTTAGCTACAGAAGGGTATAAAGCCAAGCAGGAACATCTTTCCAGAGGATTGCTGCTATGAACAGCTTCAAGGTTCTGATTACATACTATAGTGAACTCTCCTTTTATTCAGCAGTAAACTAAAGTAAAACATTGACAGAAACCAAAGTACAGAATTCACAATGTTATGACATAACAAATTGTCACTAAAGTGGCCACGTAGTTTTCACCAGAGGGGTTACATAATTTTAAAGTTTAAAGACATCATTCAGTAAGTCCTTAACTCAATCATCCTTAAGAAGCAAGCCTCCTTAAGGGACACAAAGTACAAAGGTTAAAGTTCTCTACACTTAGGACATAGTAAATCATGATATTCTCAGTCATCATCAAGTACCCAAGGAGAGGTCTTTTTCATCTTGACTTGAGGCTGGCTCCCAAATTCAATGGTTCCTCTTCCATGGGTACAGCTCCTACCTGAGTCTACCCAATCATCACTTGGATTCACAGGTAGGCAACGCTCAGCTCCTTGTCCAGTTCCTCATCCAGTAGCTTGTCCAGTTCCATATTGAAGCTCACAGTGTCCAGTCCATCTCAAGTCCTTCACAGTTTCTGTTTCTGGGAAGACAAAAATAACAGAGCCACAATAACATTCATGCACAATGATGCCACCATCATCAATTCCCTATCTGACTGTGAAATCAACAGAGACCCATAAACAAGGTCCAAGAAGTCAACACAAATCATCAGTAAAGTCCCAGGACCTCTGCAGCCCACCAGACAACAAGAAAATACTCTTTCAGGGCTTCCAGTAAGGTCCCAGGGCTTGTGTACAAAGTATTACAAACAAAAATCAACACAAACAGAACAGACAAACAGTGCCTGGGCACCACAAAGTTCCCCTTCTCAATTCTGCCACCACAAGTACTCTCTTCCCAGTTCTGCTCTTTCCCAACCTGGACTTCTCCTTATATATAGTCATTTAGCTCCTGCTGGTCCACTCCCTCCTGTTTCATTAACAAGTTCCTCCCACTGTGGGGCTCATAAGTTGTGTTTATTAACAAAGACTTGATATAATCAGGGAAAGGCTCAAAGACACTTGAATTCAAACAAGATGCTAAATACTTAAGTAGCTGAGGAAAGGTTCTAAGTACTTCTTTGCTTGCTATTACAAAGGGTAGAAGAGATACAAGATGATAGCATGTATAGAACAATCAAGTGAAGATTTTTTTTAGGATAGGGGGACATAGGTATGTTTTTAGGTAATAGAAAATGAGCCAACAGAAAGATTGAAAATAGGTGAAAGAGTGAGGAAAGCCAATGAAGTAAACTGTTTGGAATGAGATATCTTGAACAAGTAGCAGGATTAGCCATTGTAACAAATAAAGCCACTTTAACATGTGAGACAAAGGTGAAGGAACAGAAGAAGAACAGAAGGAACAGAATGGGAGTTCAAGGTAATTGATGTCATTTTTTTTTCTGTAAAAAAATGAGACAAGGTTCCAAGAAGATGGGGTTGGGGGGGGGTGTAATGGTAAAATAATTTGAATTTGAAGATCCCTTTGTATTGGTAAAGGTAACAGGTACTTAGCACTTAGTAATTAATCAAGCCTCTGTTAAAGAAAAAGATGGTATGAACCCCTGTTGCTGACATGACAGGAAGGGATTGGCTGAAACAGTAAGCCGCTAATGCCATGTGTATATAAGGAGAAGCCCCTACTGGGTCAGACAGATCTTCTTGGAGCAAGCTTCATGGAGGCAGAAACTGCTGCCACTGGGGAGGCTCAAGAGGAAAGGGTCCCCAGGCTGGAGAGAATGTTTTTTATTTGGAGAACCTTGATGAAGTGATTTTGATTCTGGGAACCAGTTGAAACTTCTGTTGAGTCCTAGGGCCAGCAAGAGCTGCTTAGGATTTCCAAGGGCCAGCCAGAGCTGCTGAGGCTGTTGAGGATTTCCAAGGACCAGCCAAAGCTGCCAAACACTGAGGAAGCATGACTGTGATGCTGGTACTTTGTATTGGCCTGTTTGTTATTTTTGTTGAGCCTTGCCTTCCCAGGAATGGAGACTGGGAAGGATGTAATGTGGACTGGACACTGTGACCTTCAACATGGAACAGAAAGTGTGTGGAGAGCTGGACAAGAACCTGGGAGCTGTCTGCATTTGAACCCAGGTCACAGTTTGGTGAATCCAGGTAGGATCTGCGTCTATGGAAGGGGATCCAGGGAATTTGAGAAACCACCCTGATTCAAGCTGAAAGAAGACTTTATTTGGTCACTGTGTACTGATTGAGAAATTGTAATTTACTAGTGATCTAGGGGTGGAGGGCTTGTCTATTTTCTGATGATTGAATTGAATGATGAATGAATAAGCAATTGATTTTTTTTCAAATACTTTATTAACTTCTGGTTTACGTCATCCATTTCCTCCAGATTTTGACTTACAAATTTTCTCCCTGATTTCCCCCTACTCACCACCCCAAAATAGTGGTCCCAAAGGATATCATCTCCTCCAATCTGCTCTCTCCCATAACCCTTCAACTTGTCCAGTAGGGCATGGTGGATCTCTATGGCCCAGTGCCTGTATATCTTATTTCCCAATTACATGTAAAATAGTATTAATAATAATACATACATACACACACATATATACATACACACATATATTTAAACATTTGATTTTAAAACTTTGAATTCCAGATTCATTCTCTTCCTCCCTTGTCACCACCCTTACTGGGAAGACAAGGAATTCAATATAGGTTGTACATGTGTAGCTATGCAAAGCATTACCATAGTAGATATATTGTAAAAATAAAATGACTATATTTCCCTCCCTCCTATCCCACCTCCCACTTGATCTATTCTCTACTTTGATCCTGTCCCTTTTCAAAAGTGGGTGCTTCCAGCTTCCCTCCCCCCAGCCCACCCTCCTTTCCATCATCCCCCCTCTCATCACCATCCACCCTATTCTCCTGTAGGGTGAGATACCCTATTTAGTGTGTATGTCATTCCCTCCCTGAGCCAAATTCAATGAGAATAAGGTTGACCCATTCCCTTTTGCCTTCCTGTTCTTCCCCTCCATGGTAACCATTTTCCCTTGCCTCTTCTATATGAGATAGTTTACCCCATTTTGTCTCTCCCCATCTCCTCTCATTATATTCCTCTCCCATCTCTTAATTTCACCATTTAAGTATCATCTCTTCCTATTAAATTGGTCCTGTGCCTTCTATGTATACTTGTAAACATATATACACACATTCATATATGTATTCATATAACCTTATACCCCCCTAAATCGACATATATATTTCTATTACCTTCAACTATTCTCATACTGAGAAAAGATTCATCAATTTCAATTATCATTTTTCCATGTAAGAATGTAAATAGTTCAACTTTGATAGGTCCCTTATGATTTATTTTCCCTGTTTACCTTCTCATCCTTCTCTTGCCATTTACCTTTTCATCCTTCTCTTGCTTCTTGTATCTGGATGGCAAATTTTCTATTCAACTTGGTTTTTTTCATCACGGATACTTGAAAGTCCTCTATTACACTGGATGATCATATTTTCCCCTGAAACATAATACTCAGTTTTGATGGATAGGTGATTCTTGGTTTTATTCCCAGGTCCTTTGGCCTATGGAATATCATATCCCAAGCTCTTCAAACCCTCAGTGTAGAAGCTGCCAAATCTTGTGTTATCCTGATTGTGTTTCCACAATATTCAAATTGTTTCTTCATGGCTGCTTGTAATATTCTCTCCTTGATCTGGGAATTCAAGAACCTGGCTATAATATTACTAGGAGTTTTCTTTTTTTGCATCTTTTTCAGGAGGTGATCAGTGGATTCTTTCAACCTCTATTTTGCCCTCTGTTTCTAAAACATCACGGCAGTTTTCCCTGAGAATTCCTTGGAGGATGGTTTCTAGATTCTTTCTTTGATTATAGATTTCAGGTAGTCCAATAATTTTTAAATTATCTCTCCTCGATCTATTTTCCAGGTCAGTGGTTTTTCCAATGAGATTTTTCACATTGCCTTCTATTCTTTCATTTGTTTGGATCTGTTTAACAGGATCTTGATTTCTCATAAAGTCATTAGCTTCCATTTGTTCCAATCTAATTCTGAAGCAATGATTCTCCTCATTGAGTTTTTGAGATTCTTTTTCCATCAGACAAATTTGGCTTTTTAAGGCATTCTTCTCCTCGTTGCCTTTTTGGGCCTCCTTTTGGTGCCGAAGTTCTGATTTCACTGTCTTCCTCCTGTTCCGTGCTTTGATCCTTTTTGTCACCAAAATAGAAGTGTAAAGTTGTGGTACTCTGTTTTTTTGCTTTGCCTGGTCATGTTGCCCCTCAGTCACGTAACCCATGGGATTTTTTCCACAGTAGGACTCTGCCACCAGATAGGGGAGCTTCATTCCAAATGCTATGGGTTTCTCAGCTGCTGGAGGTATTAGTTCAGTGCCCTCTCTGAAGCCTGCACATGCTCTGGCAAGCTGGTCACACACCCCAGGACCTCCCCCTAGACCACAATCCAGATCCAAGCAGGTTAAAGCAAGAGTGATTAACCCTCAGACTAGATGCTTCATCCCCCTGCACTCTGCAAGCTAGTAGCTGAAGCTGCCACATGGCAGTGGCTGCACAGCTACTTCAGCTGCTTCTTGAGCAATAGCCGACACACTTCCAAACTACTGGATCCCAAAGTCCACACTACAATTACCTCTCACTTTTTCCTTAGCATCTATGTGTTGATAATTCTGCAAATTGCCACAGCTGCTGGTGATCTGAAGTCCCTTCAGCTGCTGGTTGGTGAGGCCACCCTGGGGCTAAAACCTCTGACTCAAGCAGGTCAGGGTCGGCTCCCAGAGCACTGTGCTGGCCACTTGCTGCCAGCCTGACAGGCTGTCTTTGGTGGGAGGTTAGCTTCTCTGTGTAATTTTGTGGGTTCTGTAGCTCCAAAGTTTGTTCAGAGTCCCCTTTTTACATGAATTGGGGAAGGTGGAAGCCAGAGCCCCATGGAAGTCATGTTTCAACTCTACCATATTGACTCCACCCACCTAAGCAATTGATTTTTAACTTGGTGTGCCCATGAGTAGAGAACTTTGACTATTGCACTTGGTTTTCTTTAAGGAGGCAAACCTACTTAAGGATGATTGAATGACTGAGTGATTAAGTTACTAAATGATTGTTCTTTGTTAAAAATTTTGTGACCACTGTGGTTAAAGACTATGTGGCCATTTTCTCTGATAAGCTATTGTGAACACTATATTTTGATTATCTGTGATAAGTTATTATGTAATTGTGAATGATGTACCTTGATTTACTATGAAAGTTTTGCTTCGATTTGTTATTGAATAAAGTGTTCACTATACTATGTAATCAGAACCTTGTAAAGCTGTTCACAATAGCATTTTTCTGGAAAACTGCTCATGCTTGGCTTTACAGAGGGTAGGGGGTGGATGGAGGCTTGAGGAGAGATGAAAATGTTTAGAAGTTAAACTGTGAAAAGTATGATAGCGAGTTGATAAAAGAGATATAGTTGGATTGCCTGCCAGCAGTGAGGACTCATTTGAGTAAGGATCACAATTTTTTAAGTCAACACAGTTGCATGATTTTCTCCAATATCATTCAACAACATGTGTGTAAAAGTGAAAAAAAAAATGAATGGTGGAAATGGACCAAGGCTGAAACTTGGCTGGGTATAATCAGTGATTTGATAGAGATAATAGGGATTCAAGAGACAAAGACAGTATAGAGTTGAATTCATTCACCAAGGGATCAAACTGGAAAGAAAAGAAGAGATTGGTAATGGAGGGGAGATGACCTGGGAGAGAATTGAGGGGTCAAGAGTTTTAAGGTCATCATGAGGTTGAAGAGTAGTGTTTTATAAGGGAAGACAGAGGGACAGATGAAAAGTCAACATATTACAGTTAAAGTGATTGTAAAATTCCTGAATATAAAAGTGATATTTGTAGTTGATGATAAGGTCAAGAGTATGACCATCTTTATATGTGGCTGAGGCAGGGTTGATTTCATGGGAATGAGTATTTTGAAGAATAGAGTAGTTAGAGTATTTGAGAGAGAGTCAATATAATGTGATGTGCCTTAGTATAGAGGATGGAGATGTGGAAGAGAAAATAAAATAATGCAAGTATTGAAGTCACTAAGGAAAGAAAAGGCTAGTGACCTGGGTGGTCTGTATTCTACAGCTACCGTGTTTCCCTGATAATAACACACTGTCTTATTATTTTTTTTGGACAGAAAAACACCAGAGGGCTTATTTTCAGGGGAGGGTTTATTTTAATGAACATTGACAGCAATTTTAATAAACGGGTAAATGTGAACAAAAAAGTGTACCTTTATTCAATAAGCAAATCACTGGGGAAGAACAGGATGGCGCGCTCACTGCTGCAGCTCTGATTGGATGCAACTTGGAGCACGGCGTGTGTTTCACGGGGGGGCGGGGAATGGTGCATACAGAGGGTACCATAATGTAGCGTGTAGTGCAGGGGATCACCTTCACTGCAGTAGCAATCTCAATAGGGCTTATTTTCGGGGAAGGGCTTATTTTAGAGGAATCTTACACAGTAAGGGGAGGGCTTATTTTCAGGATAGGTCTTATTATTGGGGAAACATGGTACTAGTATTTTAATTGAATGAAGATAAGAATAGCATGATATGGAAAGGCTAAAAGGATACTGAATGATGTAAGTAGGGGGAGAACATAAAAATGGTTATGAGGAGCAAGTGGTATTCTAATTTCTCCTCTAACAGTGAGTTGAGGAGAACAAGTGAAGGTGTAGTCATTAGGGTGATACATGGTATTTTAAAAAAGTAATTAACAGCTAATTAATTAAGTAATTAAGTAATTAATGCAGAGAGAAGTGAAGCTATGGTTTGTACCAAGATACCAACCTTTGTAACCCAGAAAAGAGTTATACTAAAGGGGATTTAATGAGTATGTACAAAGAAGAATTACTACTACTTCTACTACTACTACTACTACTACTACTACTACTACTACTACTACTACTACTACTACTACTACT
>NW_027187244.1:2269111-2277417 GCF_028583685.1 Petaurus breviceps papuanus
CTACTACTACTACTACTACTACTACTACTACTACTACTACTACTACTGCTGCTGCTGCTGCTGCTGCTGCTGCTGCTGCTACTGCTGCTACTAGTTACTACTACTTACCACTACTACTATTACTTCAAAATTGATTAAGAACTTGTTCAAAGTATTTTGCAGATGTGATTAATTGATTGATTCAACAGAGATGTCAAAGACATTTATTATGCCAAGTTTACAACTTTGAACTTTTAAAGTTATTCAAAGAGGCACAATACATGACAAAGTTTTCAGAGTATATAGCATCTTGTTACAGTAATTGTGACTGTGGGAAGTGACACACAACTCATAGATGTGTATCCCCCTTTTTAAAGCAGGAATAGAGTTTTCTTTTTAAAACATGACATATTGGAAAGTATGCTGGGTATGAAATCAGAGAACCAGGTCTTAAATCATGATTCTTCCATTTATTACCCATATAAAATTATATTTCACCCTTCTGGGAATCTTTTATTTTAATTGACTAATTGAAGGAACTAGATTACATAATATCTAAGTTTTCTTTCATCTCTAAAGCTGTGATTGGATGTGTGGTTCCCCAAACATAAACAAACCTTAATCATTCTTATTACTGTTTACAAAAGACTTCAATATCAATTATTTCACTTGATTCACATATCAACTCTAATTTAAACAAGGCAGGTCTTATTATTCTCATTCTCCAGATTAATAAACTGAACATGAGAAAAGGTAAGTAACCTGTACAAGATACACAACCAGTATGTAACTGAACTAGCACTAGGGCTAGGTCTTCTGGCAAAGACTGTCTCTTATTTTTAATGCATTTTAGGCTTAAGGATTCTTGGGTCTTTGTAGGTGATTACATGTACAATCTTTATAGTTCTGGTTCCCAAATCTTAAAAATTCTAGACCTATTATAATGAACTTAGACAGGATGCAGAATGGGATTACTTCTAGGACATGGGAAACTTATGGGAGATAAGGGAGATAGATATGGGAGAGCTCAAGAAGAGATGAAACATTCACGTATGCTTATTACAAAACTCAAGCATAGTCTTCACTAAAGCTTAAATCTCAAGGCCTTTATATCATATCAACAGCCAGAAGACTATGACAGTGGTAATAGATGTTACTATATTTATACAATGTGTGGCAAAAGTCCTGCTCTGATGTAGTACAATGGAAAGTGTGCTGAACTTGGAGTCAGTATGTGTGTATGTGTGTGAGTGCTCTTGCACATGCACACTTGCACATGTGTGAAGTGGGTGTATCTGAATCCATGGAATAATGTCACTTTACAGTATTGAAGGATAAGTGAGAATGTGAAAAATGTAACTTACCTGGCTGATTGGTAGGTTCTATTTTAGGGTCTCTCTGTATAAGTGACACTAAAGTGAATCAATGTGGACTTGTGTATAATTATGTGGATGTGTGGTGGTATTGTAGAACTTAAATTCCTTGAGGACAAGCAATGTAAGTACCCAGCACAGTGCATGGCATATAGTAGGTACTTAATAAGTCTTTCTTGATTGATAAGAAATAATAAGCTAAGTGGTAGGTTAACTAATATTTTGGAAGTAGTTTGAGGCTTAATAATATATTGACATTATTATATTGCCTAATTAATTATAAAACTAGAAAATAGACAAGACTGTTTAAATTTGAAATGGGAATGGGGGGAGGGAATCTAGTTGACTTTGTTCAAATACATTTTTTTCCTTCATTTACATTAAAAATGATACAGTTGTTTCCTCCATGATGGCATTTCTGGACTAAATTAAAAACCTTGCATCAATAGAAATGAAATGGCAGATGACTTAAAGAGCAATGAAAAGAAGCATTCACAATAGGCTTAAGTGATGTACACTAGTTTGTCTATGACATAATTCAAAAGTACAGTAAGGTAAGTCAATAAAGTAGTATTAAAGAAGGAAAACAGTTGGCCAAGTAACCAGAGAAAGGAGCAAGATTAAATGTTGTACTAGTACCCAATAAGTCTTTATATGTGTAGACAAAGACCTCCAGGGTAACGGATAGATCTTCTCCTGAAGGACTTAGGGACCATACGGATTGAACAAGACTGAAAAGCATGGCTGAGTTGTAAGTCACACCTGTGGAAGGAGTATCTACCTATAACAGTGAAATGATCTATCTGTCAAATTCAAAATATAAGTTTGAGACTCGGTAAGCATAATTTCTAGCTCCAAGTCACTTAATTAGTTGTATGACCTTAGGCAATCTCCTTAATCTCTAAGAACCTCATTTTTCTCATATATAAAAGGAAGGATTTCTGCTGTAGGATCTGTGAGGCATCTGTGAGTTTTTATTTTCTCTGATCCTATAACTCTGCCAAAAAAAACAAACAAACAAACAAATGTGAGTTCCATGAGGGTAGTTTCCACTTTAAAAGAATTTTCTTCCTCACCAGGATCTAGCATAGAATCCTTAGATGTTTAACAAATATTGATAATTATTGTGCATTGCTTTCTGGCACTCAGTTTTCCTATGTATAAAATGTAATTGTATTAGATGTTCTCTAAGGTACTTTATACCTTATCTTCTTCACTGTCAATTTTTGTACAAGATACTAAATAGCTATATTATCTGAGTTAAGGAGTGAAGTGGATAGAGTACTAGACCTGGAGTCCAGAATAGCAGATTTCAAATACTGCCTCAGACATTTATAAGCTGTGTGACCCTGGACAAGTCATTTAACTTCTGTTTGCTTCAGTTTCCTTATCATAAAATGGAGATAATAAGAGAACATACTTTTCAGGGCTGTTATGAGGATCAAATGAAATTCTATTTGTAAAGCACTTTGCAAAATTTAAGACACCATATATATGCTAGTGATTATGATTATGATTATTACCTGAAGAGGAGTTAAAGCAAATCAGATTTGTTGATATAGGTTCAAATCTAAGACAAAATAATTTGATCTTTCTGGAAAAAAATTCTATTGCTACTGCTGCTGTTATTTTCTTTAAAGATAAAGGAACATTTGAGAATTAAGTGAACTGAGTGAGGTTAGACATATAATCTGAAATTTGTTGGTAAGGATTGAATTATAGCTAATTTGGTAGGTAGGCAAAATCCAGCACTCATGAAACAGTGATTGGTTTTCTGCAACACTTGTGTTTTTCCGAAGGATACCCATGAGTGATCATGGATAGTAGTGAAATGTGTTGAGAGAATGTTAATAATAAAATATTTCACCTTTATCTTATTAGTTTCCAAAGATTGGTATCACTCTAAAACCTAGTAATATTAAAGTCTTTTATGTCAAAAACTTGAATATATTTCCATTTCTTTCCTAATGTGTTTATTTATTTTGAGCCCAAGTCATTTATACATCAGAGCTCAGCACCCACCTAATAGGATAAGTAACAATAACAAATGTGCTCTAGCAACTCCTTTCCCTTATCCTATTCTCTACCTTCTCAGGCTATATTCTATGCCAGGATCCTGCGCCTGTGATTCCTACGTGATAGGGTGATACCATGCTTCCTCCCTCATTTCAGTATGTACTTCTTGCCCTGGGCACATTTTTAAATTTTTACTTTTCTAGGGGGAGAGGCAATAAGAATTCTTCCTGTGGTTCCTATCCACAGTACTGAGATGTTATAATTTATGTTCTGATTTTAGGAATTCACTAGAAAACACTGTTTTTTTTTTTTGTTTTTTTTGTTTTTCATTGTTGCTTTTCTGATCAACTCAGTGACATTTTAATATAGCTTCAGGTATAGTATTAGAATTCTATTTTTTTATATTTCTCTCTTTTTTCCTTTTTGAAAACATATCTACTTTGCTTAATGACTGAGATGATCCTTATCCTCTTTTGCCCATATCTTTAGAATGAAGTCAAAGTGACAGAGCTCCTTAGGTTTCCCACTTCTTCAAAACAAAAAAAGGCCATCCTTTTTGTCATAAAATTGCTTTTACTTTTTAAAAGTAATGAATACCCTTTAGGCAGCCTCCTCTGGCTTATACCTAATATGCTTCTAACCCCCACCCACCACGGAAATCCATAATAGGATGATTTCACTTGATTGCTCTACTTCTTTCTGGACTCCTAATAATAGGCACAAAGCAATACATCTCATTTAAAACTCTACAATACTGCATGAATATGCATATGTGGCTTGGGGGGACCTCGATGCTGTGATTTCAATGGGATAAAAAATAAACCAGAATTAATAACACTCTGGATTCCCATTCCATGCATTATCTTTGCTAATAATTATGCTGAGATGAACCATGAAACACAGGACATAATAAAAGAAGAAATCTAACTGCCAACGACTTTAAGGTGTTTTTTAATGCACAGGTGTGTTTTCTTAACTCAGTAGCAGTGGTCCAGTAGAGGCTTTTTTTCATTTTGGTTTGCTTTGTGCATTGAAAAGAGTGTCATACTCCAAATTAATTAAAGGAGATGACTACTTGAAGTCCCGAGTGGTGTTTCATTTTGGATAGTGAGGATTCTGTGTGGTTGACAATTTTCACCTCTAAATTATCACTTGTACAGGCAATGTAGAATTGGAAGACAGCTTCAAAGACATATTTGGACACTTAATAGCTCTGGTACTATGGGTCAGTTCCATTACCTATTTTTCTGTGTCATTTCACTAATATAGAAAATGGAGACAATTATGCTGCTTAGGAAGGCAGTGTTATATAACAGGTAGAAAACGGTACATGATGTCAACAAGACTTTTTGTGATATTAGCAGTGTAATCCTGACAAAATTATTTAACATGTATAAATCTAGGTTTTTCTCATCCAAAAATTAGGATAATAATTCCTGTAATACTTAACTCTCAGAAACGTTGTGAGTACAAAGGAGGTAATACATGTACAATGCTTTGTAAATATTAAGGAACCATAAAAATGATGCTCATTATTATATTATCATCTAATTGATAGGATTTTTGAAGAAAACACACTATTTCAAGAAAATCTGAATGGCACTCTCATATATAAAGAATGACATTGGGGTACTGGGTGGTGCAGTGAATAGACCACTCTCCCTGGACTCAGGAGATCTTGAGTTCAAATTTGACCTTAGACACTTAACTAGCTGTGTGACCTTGGAAAAGTCACTTAACCCCAATTGCCCTGCCTTCCCCCCTCCAAAAAAAAAGGCAAAAGAAAGAATGACATTAGGTGAGTGTGTGTGTGTGCATATGCATGTGCATGGGTATGTGCATGTGTGTATAGGTAGTTGAAATATGAATGGGTAGATAGATAGATAGATAGATAGATAGATAGATAGATAGATAGATATCCCCTTTTGTGTGTGAAGAGTTTGCTGAAAGGGGTACAGTGTTTCCCCGATAATAAGACACTATCTTATTATTTTTTTTTAGACAGAAAAACACCAGAGGGGTTATTTTCAGGGGAGGGCTTATTTTAATGAACATTGACAGCAATTTTAATAAACAGGTAAATGTGAACAAAAAAATGTACCTTTATTCAATAATGAACTCAAGAAAGAACAGGATGACACGCTCACTGCTGCAGCTCTGATTGGATGCAGCTCAGAGCGCGGCATGCGTTTCACGGGGCGGGGGGGACGGTGCATACAGAGGGTACCGTAATGTAGCATGTAGCCCAGGGGATCACCTTCACTACAGTAGCAATCTCAACAGGGCTTATTTTCGGGGGAGGGCTTATTTTAGAGGAATCTTACACAGTAAGGGGAGGGCTTATTTTCAGGATAGGTCTTATTATCAGGGAAACATGGTATTAATGAAGTTTAGGCTCTAAGAACCCCCTTGAACCTTCCCACTAAATGCGGCATTTGCCTGAGGCCATAAGACTTTCATTACCTTAGGCCCAAATCTCTGTTACTCTTAACCTAGCTAGCCTAGCCCTCCATTGTCTGTCATCTCCAGGTAGCCTTCAGCTATTTCCCACCCTTAATATCATTCCCAGAGTCTGACCTCAGAGGTCAAGATGATCCTTAGACCCCTCCTGAAGGCCCTCCCCAAACCTCTCCTCTAGACCACCTCTAGATCCTTCCCACAATCTTTCTGTATATAAGATCCATTTTTTTCTATGAAGGTTCTAAAATTCAATCTAGTGCAGAATCATTCTGTGTCCGAATTTTCTGGCCTGCTTGTCCAGTACAAGCATCACAAATACTTAGGCTCCTTAAGAGTCTACCCATTATGGTGATTCTTTAGTAAACTTTGTTTTACTTTGACTGAGAGAAAGTTTGGGTGGTTCATTCAGCAGGACCTGGCATGTCAGTATCTTGGGGTCTTGTGCACCCTTAAACCCCCAAACCTCAAAGTTATTACAAATATTTGAGTATGAAAAACATCAACATGTGAAAAAACACATCACCAGAAGACTTCCTTTCAGATAAATGTACTGAGCTGTTCTATTTGGAAACAGAGTAATGTCTGAGGTAATAATAACCATAAGGCATTGTGGTGTGAAAAAAGAGTTTTTCTCTCATAAGACAGAGATGAGTCACTGATCATATGGAGGCTCTAGTTAGAGTCACTAGAAGGTATAGAAAGAAAGAAGACAAAGAGAGACAAAAATGTAGAGGAGATAGAAAAAAGAGAAAAAAAAATAGAGTTAACAAGCTTAATATAGGAGAGTTCACATGAATCCTGATTGGCTCAGAAAAAATGTAAATAGTGATTATTTCTCTTTTAGTCAGAAAACCTGAGGGTCTTCCCCTCTCAGATCTTTTTTTTTTCTTTTTAAAGAGGTCATTCTTTGTCTCCTTTCTTATTAAACCTTAATCACTGAATGGGTGCTGCCTCAGTTAAAGTGAGGCTTGTTAGCAACCTTAGTTTGAAAAAGCCAAGGTCTGCATCCTGCGCCATCTCCAGTTGTTCTGATCTATATCTGGCCATTGGACCTGGATAACTCAATAGGCTGACAACTTTGCACAAACCTGTCACTTAAATCTAGTTCACTTGCATGTGAACTTTCCTGGTGACATGGTCCTCTTTAAGAATGAAGGATGAACAACATCATGAAAACAGATAAAGAAAAGAGAAGGCTAAGGAGAGAGACTGCCTCTCAATAAAAGAACTGACTCTTTGCTGATGGCAGGAGAAAGGCTAGGTCAGCTTAAGCAGTTTTTAGCTGGTGAGCTGATTGGAGAACAGCAATCTGCCTTTATGCAGAGCTATCTTACTTATTGCTCTCTAGTGCCATCTAGACCATGAGAGAGGGAAAACTCTCAAAGGTGTCAGGTTGTTCTTTACTGAAAAGGGCAAAAGAGAGGCATAGCCAAGAAGGAAGAGAAGAGACAAAAACAGAACCAACTCTCTCATATCCCCTTCCAAACAACCTTATAATAATGCATCAAATTAAATTCAGGAGTGGCTTAACCATCAAAAGGTCAGGATGAAACATTTTTCCAGCCTAATGCAATTTATGATCCAAATAGGAATGGTCTAAGAGACTGCGGTGGGGGTGGGGTACAACTGAGAGACTTTGCATCACCAACAGTGGGCCTTGAAGGCAATGACAGAAGCAGTAGCAACCAGAGCTCTCAGATCAGAGATGGCAAAGGGATCAGATGACTAGTCAGGATGGTTATACAGAGGATCTTTTTCTGACTCTGGATGCAGGATAATGTGCTGTTTGGCATCTTCATTGCCCATACAATGGGTCATAGTTTGTTATGGGTCATAGTTTCAGATCAAAAAAGTGCTTTATAGTCAGTCATGAGGGGAGTATAAGACCTGGTTGTAGTTCCTGGGGAGAGAGAAGTGTTAATGCTTGCAGCTTCAGGGGAGCAGTGTATCAAGTCATTGTTCTAGGACAGAGAAGAGTATTTATGGGTGCAGTAAAGGAAGGGACCTTACTAAGTGCAGACTAGATCACAGACTAGGAGAGCAGAGACGATAACTCTCCTTGGCCATATCATTTTGGAAGCACCAAAAATTTACAATGCCCCAGAATTATTTTTGAAAAGATCCACATGAAAAACATAAAATTTGGGACAGTGTCTACCACCCCCAATGAAGCAGAGCCCAAATTTAAAATAAAATTCTAATTCAAGAAGTAGGATAAAAAAATGAGCAAAAAACAAACCAACAAAAGACCTGACTACAAAACTATTATAATGACAGGGAAAATCAAGACATAAATTCAGAAGACAATATGAAAATATCAACAAACAAAGCCTCATTGAAAAATACTAATTGGACAAAAGCCTAAGAATAAGTTCTGGAAAAGCTAAAGAGGGGGATAAGAATTATAGAGCCCCAATTTTTTTTTACTACTTTTTTTTTCTTTTCTTCTTCTTCTTCTTCTTCTTCTTCTTCTTCTTC
>NW_027187244.1:2277817-2343792 GCF_028583685.1 Petaurus breviceps papuanus
ATATATATATATATATATATATATATATATATATATATATATATATAGTATTTTTTTAATCTAAAAGAGAGTAAACAATTTAGAAATGCACTTTTATATATTTTGTTTTAATTGTAAAGCATGCTTCTGGGATAAAGGATTTGTTTTGGTGTAAGGTGATTACTGAAGGCAGAATTGGTTCTGATTAGGTTCACCTGAATTGCACAGAGAAAGCACATAAGGTGCTTCAGCTCAAGGGAATTGCTTATCACTGAACAAGCAAAACTGTTTAATAAATTTTGATGATGATGTTATTTATACAATAAAGTCACTGAGCTCAGTCCTTACTTGTGACCATATTCAGAAAGTTACTGATGTAATCAATTCCCCATACAGAAGATGCTAAGGAGCCTGTTTTCAAGAGAATTGTGATGATGTGTAATGGACTTGCCTTGGGAACTTTGAAGTGGCCATAAACATTATATAAGTCCTTCCTGTCTACTAATCATCTCAACATCAAAAGTATTTGTTAGGTACATACTTTGTTCCAGATACTATTCTTTGTTAAATGCTAAGACACAAAGAAAAGAAAGAAGAAGATGTATTCATAACTCTGGCTGACTGCTTTTATCAAGCAGAAACTGGGAAGGCATCTCTTCTTTTTCATTTGTCTTTTTTCTGTCTGTATTAGCTATTGAACTCCTTTTGACTCTTTTTGTACCTTCAGCACTTAGCATGGTGCTTGGCCCATAATAAAAGTTTAATAAATGTTTATTATTTGTCTGTTGAAATGTAATGCTACAAAATAAGTGTGCTCCCTGAGATTGCAATGTGACTCACAAATATGGTCCACTCTGTTTTGACTTTGTGT
Source organism: Petaurus breviceps papuanus (assembly GCF_028583685.1). NCBI lineage: Eukaryota > Metazoa > Chordata > Mammalia > Diprotodontia > Petauridae > Petaurus > Petaurus breviceps. The sequence goes on from NW_027187244.1 coordinate 2,278,668, forward strand.
CTATAGTTTGTTTTAATTTTAGCTAATGGAGATTATCACTGTTTTGTGAGTTTAAAAAGGTCAAGAGCATGGGCTACACAGAGATTCAGGAGAGGAATCCATATTAGGATTTACAGTAAACCAGTCTAGCTTTGAGCCTCAGATGAGTAAAAAGCAATTTTTAGGATCCAGAATAATTGTATATATGACAAGTGTTAATCCAGCAGTAATGACAGATTGGTATATGAATTTAGTAGGACCAATAGTAAATTAAAAAAAAAATCCTGGACCCACTCTCTTCAAAGATCACAGTGTCACAAAGGAAGTATGACCCCTGAGATTGTGTGTGTGTGTGGGGGGGGATTTTGGTTTTATTTATGTTTTTGTTATATCTTCAAATTACATGTCATTTTATGAATAATAATTGATGGTATTTGGTAAATAGAACTGTAGTCTCTAACAGTGTGAAGAAAATGAATGGAATAATAGCTTAAATTAAGGGTATTATTGAAAAATATACCCACAACTCCCCAGGTGTACACCTAGAACTCAGAAGGAGAAAAGTAACCAGCTTCTCTCTAAAATAATGAGGTGATACTTTTGATACATTTGGTGACCACTAATTCATCTATCTTTATCCATCAATTTTCCTTAAAAATAAAAAAAAGCTGAATCACATAGGATCAGTTTGTGGGCAGAAGAGATATCTCATAGCTTGTTTGGTTTTGATGTTCCCCATTCCTCACCGCCACTCATCTTATTTAACCAGCCATTCCTAGATTGTAACCTCTGCACTTGAGAGTTTTGAATGTATTGCACCTCATATTTTGCTTAATTTTTGAGAAAGTGTTATATTTTCAGTAAAAAGTAAAAAGCAACCTCTAATGTGTATATATACATAGATGCATATCTACAAATATTTACTCACATAACCACAAATAGATATATTCACACTGCAATTTTATAAATTATTACTCTTATTCTACTCACTTCGTATAATATTTCCCAGGTTCTCTTTCATAATTACTTATGAAACAATAATTTTAGATCAAATTTTTGGCTCACAATTTGTTCAGCCATTCCCAAATTAATGGATACTCCTTTAGTTTCTAGTTCTTTGCTTCTGCAAGAAAAGCTGCTACATACATGTATATGTATATTACATATGAAATCTTTTCCTCTTTATTTTATCTCTCTGTAATATAGGTCTAGTAGGGATATCACTGGGTCAATGAGTAGGCAAAATTTAGTGATGTGGGGTCATAGAACAAATTGCTTCCCAATGCAGCAGAACCAGATCATGGCTGGTGATTTTATGTCACTATTTTCCTAAAGTTCTTTCAACATTTGACATTTAAATTTCTTTTGTCATCTTTGACAATCTTATAGGTATAAGATAGAATTTGAAATTTGATTTAATTTGTGTAGATTGTTAATGATTTGGAGAATTATATGTTTTTGTTTATATCTTTGATCTATTTCTTTGCCTAACATCTTTTAGCCATTGATCTAGTGGGGAACAGCTCTTGTTCTCATAAATTTGAGTCAGTTCTTTATGTATCTTTTATATGAAACCTTGATCTAGGAAACTTGTTACAAAGATTTTTCCTCATTGAACTAACTCTTGCATTTTAGCTCCTTTAGCTTTGTTTGTGTAAAAATATTTTAATTTTCCATAATCAAAATTGCTGATTTTATTCTGTGTGATCCTATCTTATTGGTAATGAACTCCTCCCCTATACAGTTATGAAATATATTTTCTTTCTAGTTAATTTATTTATAGTGTGACTTTTTATATGTGTCATGAATCCATTTATATTTATTTTGAAGTATATAAAGAGGTATTGGTCTATACATATTTCTACCATGTTGTTTTCCAATTTTCTAATATTCATACAGTGTGTGTCTTGGTAGATAGGCTTCTGAAATATGTTTTACATTTTGTAATTACTTTAAATAGAATTTGTCTCTCTCTTATTACTGGATTTCATTGGTAAAATATGATGATATATTTTGATAAATCTTATATTTTCAGCATTTTTGAAATAGTCAATTGTTTTATTGACTTAGGTTTCTAGATAGACCATTATATCATTTGTAAGAAGCAATAATTTTGTATCCCCTTTTCTCATTTTCTTGATTTTTTTGGATAGTCCTTTAAATTTACAAAGTGTTTTACAAATATTATCTAATTATTTTGTCCTTTTTGGAGGGGGGAAGGCAGGGCAATTGAGTTTAAGTGACTTGCCTAAGGTCACAGTACTAGTAAATGTTAAGTGTCAGAGGCTGGATTTGAACTCAGGTCCTCCTGTGCTAAGGGCCAGTGCTCTATTCACTGTGCAATCTAGTCACCTCTTTAATTTTATCTTTACAACAACCCTGTGAGGTATGTGATATTATTATATTCACATTGCAGATGAGGAAATAGAGGCATAAAAAAGTTAAAAGACTTGGCCAGGGTTAAATAGCTTTTTATTGTTTGAAGTAAGTTATATTGCTAAAGATTTCTAGAACTATATCAAACTATAGTGGTGATACTAGGCACACTTTTTAAATCTCTCTTCTTACATTCAAGTCCTCTAGCCTTTTTCTACATATCACAGGTTCCAAGTTGTAGAAAGATAGTGCTTAAGCACATTTATTATTATGCTTTCTAGTCTTTTAAAAGAGAAAGCTTAGGAATGTGGAGCCAAGATGGTGGCATAGAAGGAGGAAAACTCTGTGAGCTGCACCCATAAAACCTCAAATACTTATAAAATATGAGTCTAACATTTTTTTTAGAACTACAGAATCCACAAAGTGACAGAGAGAAGCAAATCTCCCATTGAAGGCAGCCCAGCAGTCCTACAGGAAAGGTCCATCAAGCATGCTGGGAGCCGAGCCCAGCCCCACATGAGACTGTGGTTTTAGCCCCAGTGGGGTCCTGAACAGCAGCAGCTGGGACTGTCTTCAGGACAGTGGATCACCAGCAACTGTGGCTGTTTCCAGAATTATCAACCCATAAATGCCAAAGACAAAGTAAAAGGTCAGTGTGGAACTCTATTGAAACTGGGGGGGGGAGGGGCACAGCCAACCCTTGGCCTCAGAGCAAGAAGTGGCAGAGGTGCAGTGGCTGTGCAGCTGCCACATGGATGCTTCAGACCTCCTGGCTTGCAGATTGTAAGGGGACTAAGTGACCAGTCAGAGGGAAATCACTCTTGCTTTAACCTGCTTTGATCTGGATCAGCCTTGTTTAGAGGTCCTAGGGTATGTGACCAGGTGCCAGAGCTGGTAGGGGCAGCAGAGAGGGCATCCAAATAATAGCTCCTGCAGCTGAGAAAACCCTAGTGATTTGGGACAAAGCTCTCCTCTCTGGAAGCAGAGTTCTACTATGGCAAAAAGCTCAAAAGTCAAGTAATTTAGTGGCAACATGAGCAAGCAAAGGAAGAAAATCAAGCAAACCTTAGATCCCTTTTTTGGGGACAAAAAGGATCAAAGCATGGAAGAGGAGGGAGGCAAAGAAGTAAGAACTCCTGCACCAAAAGCTTCCAAGAAAAATATGAATTGGTCACAGGCTGTGGAGGAGCTCAAGAACGATTTTGAAAATCAAGTAAGAGAAGTACAGGAAAAAAATTGGAAGAGAAATGAGAATGATGCAAAAAATCATGAAAAGAGAGTCAACAACCTGACTTAAGAAAATAACACCTTAACAATAGACTAACTCAAATGGCAAAAGAGGCCCAAAAAGACAATGAGGAGAAGGATGCCTTGAAAAGCTGAATTTGCTAGATGGAAAAAAAAAATCTCAAAAGCTCAGTGAATATTTCTTTCATAATTAGACTGGAACAAATGGAAGCTAATGACTTTATGAGAAATCAAGATGTTATTAAACAGATCTGAATAAATGAAAAAAATAGCAGGCAACGTGAATTATCTCATTGAAAAAAATCAGTGACCTGGAAAATAGATTTAGGAGAGATAACTTAAAAATTATTGGACTACTTCCAAAGCCATGATCAAAAAAAAGAACCTAGAGGGTGGTTAGGTGGCACAGTGAGGAAAGCCCAGGCCCCAGAGTCAGGAGGAACCGAGTTTGGTTCCAGCCTCAGGCACTTAACACCCACACAAAAAAATTATCAGTGTAACCTTGGGCAAGTTACTTAACCGCAATTGCCCTCCAAAAGGCAAAAAAGAACCTAGAAATAAAGAAGAACCTTCAAGAATTTCTCAAGGAAAGTTGCCCTGATGTTTTAGAACCAGCGGGCAAAGTAGAAATTTAAAGAATTTACTGATCACCTCTTGAAAAAGATACCAAAAAGAAAAATCATGGGAATATTATAGCCAGGTTCAAGGAGAAAATATTACAAGCTTCCAAGAGGAAACAATTTGAATATTGTGGAAACACAATCAGGATGACACAACATCTAGCAGTTTCTACATTAAGGTATTGAAGGGCTTGGAATATGATATTCCAGAACTCAAAGGAGCTAGGATTAAAACCAAGAATTACCTACCCAACAAAACTGCATATAATAGTTCAGGAGGAAACATGTTCATCCAATGAAATAGAGAATTTTCAAGCATACTTGATGAAAAACCATAGTTGAATAGAAAATTTGATATTCAAATACAAGAAGCAAGAGAAGCATGAGAAGGTAAACAGGGAAAAGAAATCTTAAAGAACTTATCAAATTTGAACTATTTATATGCCTACATGGAAAAATGATAATTGTAACTTATGAAACTTTTCTCAGTATGAGGATAGTTTAAGGGAATATAAATGTATGTATATATATGTATATATACATATATATAGGAGGGTGTATGTTAGTATGAATACATATGTCAGTGTGTGTATGTGTATGGGTATACATAGAGGACACAGGATTAATTTAATAGGAAGGGATGATATTTAAGAAATAAAATTAAGAGGTGAGAGAGGAATATAATTAGAGGAAAGACAGAATAGGGTAAATTATGTCATATAAAAAAGGCAAGGGAAAACTTTTACAATGGAGGAGAAGAACAGGAAGGCAAAAGGGAATGGGTCAAACTTATTCTCGTTGAATTTGGCTTAAGGAGGGAATAACATACACACTAAATTGGGTACCTTACCCTACAGGAACATAGGGAAGAAGGGGATAAGAGGGGGGATGATAGAAGGCAGGGAAGATTGGGGGGTAGGGTAGTTAGAAGCACACACTTTTGAAAAGGGATAGCGTCACAGTAGAAAATAGGACCAGTGGGGGGTAGGATAGGATGAAGGGTAATACAGTAAGTGTTTCACAATATATCCATTTTGGAAATGTTTTGTGTAACTACAAATGTACAATCTATATTGAATTGCTTGTCTTCTCAGTAACGTTGGGTGATGAGGGGGGAAGGGAAAGAATCTGGAATTCACACTTTTAAAATCAAATGTTTAAAAAAATCATTATTATTTTACATGCAACTGGGAAATAAGACATAAAGGCACTGGAGTATGTAAATCTATGCTGTCCTACCAGAAAGTCAGAGGGGGATGGGGTAGGATATAGGAGAGAATATATTGGGGAGACGGTATTCAGTGGAATCACTGTTTGGGGGTTGTTGGTAGGGGAAAGATGGGGAAAACTTTTGTAACTCAAAATCTTGTGGAAACGAATGTTATAAACTAAAAATAAACATAATTAAAAATAAATTATAAAAGGAAAATAAAAAAGAAAGTTTATTGTATTTCATCCAATTATTTTCCTTCATTAATTAACAGGAAGTATGTTTTTAATTATTTTTCTCATTAATATGTTATATTGCACATAAAATTCTTAAAATTAATCAACTCTTTAATCTTAGTATAAATTGAACCTGACCATACTGTAAAGTCTTTTTACTATCTGGTTGAAGCCTCTTTGCTATTATTTTATTCATCATTTTTGTGTCCGTGGTCATTAAGGATAGTGATTAATTATTGTCTTTCTCTGACTTATCTCTCTCTAGTTAGACATAAAGACCATAAAATGAGTTTGGAATATTCTTGGGTTTATTTTAAAAATTTTATTTATAGAGAAGAGATGAAAAGAGAATGGATCTTGGGATCAAAAAATATATTTAAGTATTGATATGGATATATGTCCACTATATGATCATGGGCAAGTCATTTAAATTCTAAGTATTTTCTGATAACTTTCTAATACTATAAATTACAAATAAGTTATTTTTTCCTCCTGTAATAGCTTTTGCAATAGCCTCCACTAAGTGAGAGGAACCAACTGTGCATGCTTATAATTATTTCTGTACATATCTGTAGCAGCAAATGCCTTAGTATACCCAGGATGGCTGCTAGCACAGGTTCTTTAATCTGCTTTTCCAAAGGAAATTTCAAAAAGGGTTAACAATCTTACTTTAATCAAACATATATCCTTTACCTAGTTCAGGGGAAAAAGTCAGGACCTTGAACTTTAGAGAAAACAAACAGAAGTTACAAGCAGACAAAAAAATGAAGACAGAGAAAATAACACAGTTCAACAGACAGGGATTCTTGCTGTCTGACCATTACATACTTACATAGTTACCAGAGAGAGAAGCACTAACATCTGGGTTTTCAAAGCCCAGGTTCTCAACAGCTGCCCAGAGACTCATCTGGCCAAATAACATAACTCTTCCCATAAGCAAGCCCCAAAGCAAAACCTCACCTCAGGAATATATGTAGCCTTCTCCAGGGTCAGAGAATATGACAAACCTTGTGATTCACTGCCTAATTACAAAGTAATGAGGTGTGGGCCTTCCTGAAAAAAAAAAAAAGCCTCCCTTTGGCAAGCTTCTCCTGTGGGCTCTGCTCCACCCTTCAGCAAACTCCTCCTACCACAGGCCCCACATCACCACATTCAACCTATTAGGGACTGAGTATATTTTCAAATCAGAGAAGGTCCTCAACTACTGTAAAGGTATTTTTAAGACCCCTTTTTTGTATTGGCAAGGACACAGGTACTTAGCACTTAGTAATTAATCAAACCTCTGAAAGAAACAGAAGATATGAATCCCTGTTCCTGATGTTACAAAAAGGGGTTGTCTGAAACAGGAAGTAGCTAACGCTGTGTATATAAGAAAAGCCCCAGAGAGGCACAGTCAGATTACCTTGGGACCAGCATCTGAGAGCAGCTACAGAAGAGAGAATCAAGAACTGAGCCAAAATTTCCTAAGAACTTGTGGTGTTGGAGCTTTTTCTGAACAGGAGCCCAGGACCCCAGGAGAAGACTGAGGAAGCAGAAGACTGAGGAAGCATGGCTTGGATGCAGGGACCTTGTGGCTTGAATTCCCAGGAGCAGAAATTATGGAGGATTTGAAATGGACTGCTGCTGGTGAAATTCAGTGTGGAGTAGGACCTACCCAGAGAGCTGGACAAGGAACAGACAAGCTGTCTGCCATTGAACCCAGGCAACAGTCTGGTGAATCCAGGTAGAATCTGGCACCATGGAAGGGGATCCAGGGAATCTGAGAACTGGACCCAAGTCAAGATGAAAAGACCTCTCCCTGGGTACTTAGTAATGATGAAATCATAGTTTACTAGTTACCTACGGGTGGAGGGTTGTGTATTAATGATACTTAGTAATTTATTGATAAGTGACTGACTGAGTTAACTTAAGTGTGCCCCATTAGTGGAAGACATTGACTATTGTACTTTGAGATGATTGTTCTTTGTTCTAAATATTGTGACCACTTTGGGGAAAACCATGTGGCTATTTTAATGATAAGCTGTTGAGAATACTGTATTGTGATTTTCTGTGATAAGTTATAACATTGTGAATGCTATACTTTGATTTTCTGTGAATGTTTTGCTTTGATTTGTTATAGAATAAATAGGTGTTCACTATACTGTGTAACCAGTATCTTAAAAGCTGTTCACAATAGTATTCTTCTGGAAAGCTGCTTGTGCATGGCATTACAAATGCTCTTAGGCTTGTTAAGGGGCAGGGAAAACCTTTAGATTACCATTACAATAACTTATGTGGTAACTTTAACGCTGGTTTTAAAAAATGGTATTTTATTTTTCCAACTACATGTAACACAATTTTTGACATTCAGTTTTTACAAGATTTTATGTTACATTTTTTTTCTCCTCCTCCTCCTCTCACCTCTTCTAAAAATGGTAGGTAATTTGATATGGGTTATACATATGCTATCCTGTAAAACATACTTCTGTATTAGTAATAGTTATGAAAAAAATCAAAATAAAAGAACATAAAAAAGAATAAAGCATGTAAAAATATTCTTCAATTTCTATTGAGTCCATAAGTTCTTTATCTGAATGTGGATAGAATTTTCCTTAATGAGTTCTTTGTACTTATCTTGGATCATTGTGTTACTGAGAAGAACTGAGTCATTCATAGTTGGTCATCACACAATGTTGCTAATATTGTATACAATGTATTCCTGGTTCTGTATATTTCACTTTTCATTAATTTATAAAAGTCTAGGTTTTTCAGAAATGAGTCTATTCATTTCTTATTACACAATCGTAAGGTATTACATTTACATGAAACAGCTTGTTCAACCATCCACTAATTCATGGGCACCTCCTCAATTTATAATATTTTGTCACAATGAAAAAGGCAGCTATAACTATTTTTCTACAAGTATGTTCTTTTCCCTTTTTTATGATCTCTTTGGGATACAGACCTAGTAATGGTATTGCTGGGTCAAAGAGTATGAAATGTATGGTTGCCCTTTAGTCACAGTTCCAAAGTGATTTCTAGAATGGTTGAATTCATTTACGCCTCCACCAAAAATGTATCAGTATTACAATTTTCCAAAATTCACTCCCACATTTATCATTTCCTTTTTTTGTCATATTATCCAATCTGCTAGTTGTGAGGTGGCACCTCACAGTTATTTTAATTTTAATTTGCATTTCTCTAATCAAAAGTGATTTTAAAGATCTTCTTCTTATGCCTATAGATAGCTTTGATTTCTTCATCTGAAAACTTTCTGGACATATCCTTTGACCATTTTTCAATTGGGAAATGGCTTTTATTATTATATATTTGACTCAGTTCTCTATATATTGAAGAAATGAAGACTTTATCAGAGATAGTTGCTATAAAGATTGTTTCCCAGGTTTCTGCTTTCCTGTTAAAGTTGGTTAAATTGATTTTGTTTGTACAAAAGTTTTTATTTTAATATAATCAAAATTATATATTTTATATTCCATAATGCTCTCCATCTCTTCTTGGCCATGAATTCTTCCCTTATCCATAGATCTGACATGTAGGCTATTCCTTACTCTTTTAATTTGTTTATGGTATCAGCCTTTAGGGCTAAATCATGCATCCATTTTGGCCTTGTCTTGGTATACTGTATAAGATATTGTTTCTATACCTATTGTACCCTATTGTTTTCCTGTTTTCCAAGAAGCTTTTGACAAATAGTGAGTCCTTATCCCCAAGACTATGGTCTTCATGCTTATCAAACTCTAGGTTAGTATGGCCATTGACTACTTTATCTTGTATACCTGATCTACTCCACTGATCCACCACTCTATTTCTTAGTCAGTACCAGATTGTTTTGGTGATTACTGCTTTATAATATAGTTTGAGATCTGGTATTGCTAGGCCACCTTCCTCTGTAATTTTTTTTTTTCATTAATTCCTTTGATATTCTTAACCTTTTGTTCTTCCAGATTAATTTTGTTTATTTTTTTCCAGCTCCATCAATTTTTTTTGGTAGTTTGATGAGTATGACACTGAATAAGTGAATCAGTATAGGCAGAATTGTCTTTTCTAGTATATTGTCTGTGCCCACCCATTAGCAATTGATATTTTCCAAATTGTTTAGATTCAACTTCCTTTGTGTGAAAAGTGTTTTGTAATTGTGTTCATAGAGTTTCTAGGTTTGTGTGGCCAGGTAGACTTCCAAGTGTTTTGTACTGTTTACAGTTATTTTAAATCAAATTTCTCCTTCTATCTCTATCTGCTGGACTTTTTTAGTCATATAATGAAATGGTTGGGGTGGTTAGTTGGCACAGTTAATAGAGCACCAGCCCTGGAGTCAGGAGAACTTGAGTTCATGTCCAGCCTCAGGAACTTAACACTTACTAGCTGTGTAACCTTGAGCAAGTTACTTAACCCCAATTGCTTTAAAAAGAAAGAAAAATTTGATAATATTTATATGAAATGAGGCTAAGTAAAATAAGAATAAGTAGGAGAACAATCTACACAGCAACAAGAATTTTAGGAATATAATCAACTTTGAAAGACTTAGTGACTTTGAACCATAAAATGATTATTACAGGATCCACAACTCCAAAATATTCATGATATAAAATTCTATCCACTTCCAGATAGAGAACTGATGGATTCAAAGTGAAGATAGAAGCCTAAATCTGACAATCTGAGCAAAATAGTTATTTCTGGGTGTGGTGCTAAGTATCTGAGCCCAGATTCGATCCCCAGGTCAGTGCCCTTACTCACTGAGCCACCTGGCCACCCCTCTCAAATTTTTCTGAAACAGTGCACTTAATCTTTTCTTTTTAATTTTTAATTTATGGACTAATACAAGTATTTCTATAATATAATACAATAAAAATAAGATGATGATACATGAAACTGCAAATCTACTACTCACAACTTGCTATGCCTTTAAAAAAACTACAACAAAATTACCATTTAAATTTCTTTTTCTCTCCCCTCTCCATCCAAGATATGGCTACCATTACACACAAATAGGTGTTTGTGAATACAAATACACACAGAGATATATGGACTCATCTTTCTATATGTGTATATATACACATATGTATTTATATAGATCTATATGTATTATAATGCATGTGCATGTATGTGTAAATTATTATGTACATCAATTTATCAGTTTTTTTCTGGGTGCACATAGCATCTTTCTTCATTTTTTTTCCTTTATAGTTAACTTGGGTATTTGTAATATACAAAATAGCTTATTTACTCAAAGTCACCTTTTCTTACAACACAATTTCATTCCATTACATTCATGTCATAACTTGTTTGGCTATTCCATACTCAATGAGCATCCTATCAGTTTCTAATTATTTGCCACCACAAAAAGAGCTACTATAGCTATTTTTGTACAGATATAAATTGTCGGGTATGAAGTAGTACCTCAATTTTGTTTTAATTTTCATTTCCATAATTATTAGTGATTTATACCATTTTTATATAGTTTTTATAGCTTTGATTTCTTCTTTTGAACACTGCCTAGTTATATCCTTTAACCGCTTACCAGATGGAGAATGGGTCCTATTTTCATCAATTTTGTTCAGTTCTCTATGTATTTGAGGAATGAAGCCTTTATCAGATAAATGATTCAATTTGCCCCACCTACTAACCAAATCCCTACCTTTCTTCTAATTTTGGTTGAATTGGTTTTGTTTGTGCAAAAACATTTTAATTTTATGTGACAAAATATTATTCATTTTGCCCCCTGCAAAGCTCTCTATACTTTATTTGGTTATAAAATCTTCCCCTGCTCATATATCTGGCAGATAATTTCTTCCATGTTCCCCTAATTTGCTTATGATATTACCCTTTCTGTATAAATTATGTACTTATTTTGAAATAATCTTGCAATATGGCATGAGATCTTAGTCTATTTCTGGTTTTCTTCCAGGCTACTTTGCAGTTTTCTTTACAATTTTTGTCACAAAATGAATTGTTATCCCCAAAACTGAGATTCATCAAACACTAGGCTGCTGTTCATATTTGCTCTTTCTATTCTATATCTAATATATATAATTGACTAAACACTTTTTTCTTATGCAACAGTAAATTATTTTGACTATTACCACTTTATGATATAATTTGAGACCTAGTGTATTCCTTCATATTTTTTTTATTTGTACCCTTAATTGTTTTGACTTTTTTCTCCAGATGAATTTGTTTTGTAATTTTCTGTAGTTTGATTGATATAGCACTGAATAAGGAAATTGATTTAAGTAATATTATCTTTTTTTATTATATTGCCTCTGCCTACCACCAACACCCAACATTTCTCCAAGTGTTTAGATCTCACTTTATCTATGTGAAAAGTGTTTTGTAATTGTATTCGTGGATTTTTCTTGGCAAGTAGACTCCCAAGTATTTTTATAATGTCTATGATTATTTTAAACAGAATTTCTCTTTTTATCTCTTCCTGTTGTAATTTGTTGGAAATATATAGTAATGCTGATGATTTTGGGGGGTTTATTTCATATCCTGAAATTTTGCTGTGTTTGAAACTTTGTTTTGAATGAATTATATTTAACTTCATTATATAGGATTATAATTAAATTTCCTTGGTACGTTACCCTTGGTCATAACCCTATCTCTTTTGCCCTATGAAATATAGTATTCCAGGGCCTATAGTCCTTCAATGTAGTAGCTGCTAGGTATTGTGTAATCCTTTTTGTAGCTCCATGATATTTTTTTTCTTGCTACTTTAAATATTCTCTCCTTAACCTGGGAGCTTTAAAACTTGACTGTGACATTACTGCAAGTTTTCCTCCTGGGATCTCTTTCAGGTGATTTTTTTTTCCATTTTTCTTTTGCCTTCTTGTTCTATAACTTCAGGGAAGTTTTGCTGGATAATTTGTTGTAATATTTTATAAAAATTATTTTTATCATAATTTTCAGATAGTCTGAGTACTCATATCATTTCTCCTTGATCTGTTCTCCACATCAATTATTTTTTCTAATGAGATGTTTCACATTCTCTTTTATTTTTTTTCATTCTTTTGGTTTCTTCTTCTTCTTCTTCTTCTTCTTCTTCTTCTTCTTCTTCTTCTTCTTCTTCTTCTTCTTCTTCTTCTTCTTCTTCTTCTTCTACTTCTTCTTCGTCTTAGAATGTCATTAGCTTCCCTTTGCCCAATTCTAGTTTTCAAGAAATTACCTTCTTCCTTAAGTTTTTCATTTTCTATTTCAAGTTGGTTGAATTTCTTTTCATAATTTTCTTGGTTTTCTTGGATTGCTCTCATTTTTTCCCTAATTTTACCTCAATACCTCTTATTTGATATTAAAATTCCTTTTTAAGTTCTTCCAAGAACTCTTTTTGTTCTTGGGATCTTTTGACAATACTTATTGAAAAAGGAGTGGCTTTTTTTTTCTCTTAGCTCCATTATCTTTCTCTGAATATGAACCCAGTTCTTCTCTATCCCCACAGCAACTATCTATGTTTGGGATTTTTTTTCCTTTGCTCACTCTTTTTTTTTGTTTTATTTTATTTTTAGCAGGTATTAGTGTAATCAAATTCTAGTCCAGAGGTATGGGGAATGATGCCCCAAGCCTGAAATCCTTCTTACTGTTATTTTCTGAGGTCTGTTCCAGAGATAAACCTTAGGTTCTCTTCTCCAGTTCTAAACCACAGCTAGGGTCCCCAGCCATGGTGTCCTGAAAATGATCTTACTCTCTGAAGTTCTTGTGGTAATTGCCAACTTCAGATATCTCCATCCAGCGACTATACTCTCCTGCAAATGCCCACACCTGGCAACTGCTGCTGCTGCCCTCACCAGGAATTTGCTAGCACCTTCCCCCCACAGCCACAGTCTTTGGCCCTTCTGGTCAGAATATCTACCCAAACTGTCTGTGAGATGAGAGTTTCAAAGTCTGAGGATGCGTCCCAACACAGCTACCCCAAGGGTTTACTGTTTGTTGATTTTACAGATTTGGCCTGCATGTGTTTGCACTTCACTCAGGCTAAACCTCCATAAACCCTGGTCTTTTCCCTGAGTCTTCTCAAGTTGTTTTAGGGGATCAACTGATTTACCTTATCTTTTATTTCTATTGCTTCACTAATATTCTGTCTTTTTTAGTGGAGAAAATTTGGAGAGTCAAAAGTTTTCTGACCTACTCCACCATCTTTCCAGAATACTCTCCTCTACAACAATATCTTTGTCAAAGTCATTACAAATATTACATATTCCTTCCAAGCCTTTTGAAAGAAGCAAGTCAGACATCTACAATAAATTAGACATATGAAGTAGTTATTATGCTTAGCTGAATCAGAAATATTTACTAAAGAGGACACTGAGGCAGGCCATCACTTAATTTCCCACCCAGCTTTACTCCTTTAACTGTTCTGTGTCAAGAACTATACTCAGAACTTGGGCTATAAATAAAAGCATGAACATAGTTCTTTTCCTCAAGAAACTCACATTCTCAGGGAGTGTTGTGTTCAATTTTGAGCATCACATTTGACAATGCCATAGGTAAGCTGTGGGATGTTCAGAAAAAGATGATTAAGGTGAGGAAGAGTCTAAATATCCTTACATATCAGAACTGGCTGGAAGAAGTAAAAATATTTAGCCTAGAGAAAGAAAAACAAATGGAACAATAGATTCCCATTGTTCAGTAACAAAAATGTATATGGAATGTATTAGGCTTAGTTAGTTTTATCAGAGAGAAGAGCTAATAGTAATTGGTTGAATTTGAAAGCTCCAGACTGGTATAGGGAAAAAAACTTTCTAATAATTAAAGCTATGCAAAAGCATAATGAACTGACCTAGAATGTATTGGTTTCCTCATCATTGGAAGTTTTGAAGCAAAGACTGTATGATTGCTTTTAGGTTTTTTGTTTGTTTGTATAAAGCTTATGCTTATTTAGACAGGTTTGACTAGATAGCTTATGAGGTCATTTCTTTTTCTGAACATTACAAGAATCTCTTGTAATTAAAACAAGTTAAGTTTTACGAATAGAGGTTTGATATGATCAAATTAATGTGTAAGAAAGGTAATTTTGGAAGTTAGAAGGATAGATTGAAGGAAAGAATGAGGAAATGGAAAGCCTTAATAGGACATTTCTAGGTAATAACATACAAATCAATGTAGAAAGGGAAAACTCATTCAGAGTAACTACAGAATGCATGAAATGTTTGGGAGTTTTGTCACTGATTACTCAATACTGCTATCAATATCATGGGAAAAAACACACACACCTTAAAATAATAAAGAACACTTAAATAGAGGAGTATTAAGTGCTCATGACTGAGCCACAAAAAAATAATAAAAATGATAATACTGCCAGATTTAATATACAAATTTAGTATTATTCCAATCAATCTACTAAAGGAAAATTAATACAACTTAGTAAGATTAAAAAACATTACTTTTGAGTCAAATATCTCTGAAAAAATTTGTTATATAAGATACATAGAAAACTAATATAAATGTAAAAACACCATTCCCCAGTAGATAAAGGGTCAATGGATATGAACAAATTGTTCCTTTTAGAAAAATTGTTAACTATTAACAAGTATATGGATGAATGCTCCAAAACAGAAATAATGAAAACTTCAAATCCAAAGAAAATTGAGGTTTATCATCAAAGTGGCAAACATGACAAAAATTGGCTATAGCAAGACTGTAGGAGTTGTGGGAAGACATGACTAATTCATTGTTAGTGGTGTTGTGATTTGGCATAACATTTAAAAAAATAGGAAAGTATGCAAATAAAATAGGTAAAAGAGCCATACTCTCTTACTAAAATATTACAGTACTAGATTTATAGCCTAAAGAGACCATTGACAAAATATAGGCTATTCTTTTAGCAATAATTTTAGTGTCTAACACATACTAAATGCTTAATTAGCACTTGTTAACAATATATTTGTAGAAGAAAAGAATTAAAAACAAAGTAGATGTCTATTGATTGAGAATATTGAAAAAAGATTCTGGGGCATTAATAAAATGAATGTACTGCAAGAACAATACCAACTGTGATATTTATAGAGTCATAAAAAAAGTTTACATGAATTGATTCAAAACAGACCCAGAGGGGGGAAATATACAAAAGGAAAGAACAGCAACCATAAAATAACCAAAAATAATTTAAAATAATGTTTTTAAATTTACCAAGAAAAGGTTTGGCACTAAAAGAGGGATGGAGAGAGAAACACACACACACACACACACACACACACACACACACACATTTTCCTCCTACTTCATTGCAAAAGTGAAAGATCCATTTTTAAGATCACTGAATATGAGATTTTGTCAATATGCTGATTTATTTGAATTTTATGTTATCCTACTTTACTTTTAATTCCTTGAAAAATAAATTGATATGAAGAATGAATTTTTGAGCTGGAGAACAGGAGAAATAGAGGGAAAATCTAGATAATTTAAAACAAATAATATCCAATAAAATTGATTTTAAAGAGAAAAAAATAACCACCTCTATATATCAGTCCACCTAATTATCATTTTATTTATTTATATTTCTCTAACTGTGATTCCAATGGGAAGTAAACCCTACAATTACACTAACTGCCTCTAATGCTACAGATTAAAAATGTACCTTTAGGTGGTGGGCCAAAATAGCAAAGTAAAGGCAGCATTTTTGCTGAACTCTCCCAATGTTGCCCCCTGTAATAACTTTTTTTTAAACAGTCAAACCAAAATCTTATCAGGAAAACCAACAACAAATTACATTTAGTCTTTTATTTTCCAAATCAAGGCAACTTACAGAGGCAAAAAGAGGTTTATAGTGCTGGTCAGAAGTACAGAGTGGGTGTTTGGACTATAATCGTGTGAAAAGCCAAATGCTCAGGGATGATGAGAGGACTGAAGACCTCATCATAAAGAGATCCCAGAGAATCACTCTTTGACCACTGGTTATAGAATCAGATGTTATTTGGCAGATCTGTAACTCATTGCCTGGTTCCAGAGCATAGTTCTAGGATGGAGAGGAATAGCCATGATCACAAGAGAGCATACTACATTTCCATATAAATACCAGAGTGCTGAGGAGGACAGTCACCAGACCTGTTCCTAGATACCACTTTGGAAACAGTGAAAAGTTATAGGCAGCCATTTAGTGGTAAAAAACAGCATAATCTCATAAAATATAAAATTTCATGTGAAACATCCCTCCCTTCCCCACCAGAGGTGAGCTGAGTCTAATTCTAAAAAAAAAGTAGTCTGAATAGGTAGAGTCAAGGTAGCATATTCTCTTGCACTCATCCAAAAAGACCTTCAAAGAACATTAAAATAGTAGCTCAAAATTAATTCTGCTATGGCAGAAACAATAAAAGGATGGGGTGAAACAAATATTCAGTCCAAGACAACTTGGAAAGTGTCACATTGAAGTGAGAGTGCAATGCAGTGCAGCACAAGCTGAGCCCAACTTGCCTACAACAGGCATTGGAGGAGACTGAATCAACAGCGATGGCATTTTACAGAGCTATCAGCCCAAAAGTAAGAAGGTCAAAATATGGGTCAGAGTCAGAGACAAGATGAAGGAGTAGAAGCACAAATGTGGAGTGAGCTCCCACTCCAATCACTTCCAATACATGTAAAAAATGATTCTAAGAATCTTAGAGCTACAGAATCCACATAGTGACAGAGAGAAACAAATCTCCTGCTGAAAGCAGCCTGGCAGGCTGACAGAAAGGGTCTAATGCACCAAGCTGGGAGCCAAGCACAGTCCCACATCAGGCACATGGTTCTGGCCCCAGGTGGCCCTGACCAGCAGTGGCAGGAGCAGACTTCAGGATTGTGAATCACCAGCAGGTGTGGCAGTCTCCAAGCTTCTCAACCCATAAACACTAAAGATAAAGTAAAATATCAGTGTGGAACTCTGTTGGAAAAGGAGGACAGAAGAGCATGGTCCAGCCCCTGTCCCCAGGGCAAGGAGTAGTGGTTCATGAAGGACTGTGAAAATCAAGAGAAGTGCAGGAAAAAATGTGTAGAGAAATGAGAATGATTTAAGAAATATCTCTCTTGGATCTATTTTCCAGGTCAGTTGTTTTCCAATAAGGTATTTATAAGGGTAATGGGAATTTGAAGATCTTCCCTGCCCCTTGTACTGGCAAGCTAACAGGTACTTAGAAATGAGTTTCAAGTTCATAATTGTGTCAAGTATTAAGACCCAGAACTTGTGAATCCCACAGGAGGATGGACTTGATGTAACAGGAAGGGGCAAAACAGGGAGGAGCTAATACCACATATAAGGAAAAGCCAAAGCTGAGAGAAGTCAGAACTTCTGGGAGCAAGCATCTGAAGGCTGGGCTACTGCTGCTGGAGAGAGCAAAGAGAACTAAGAAGAACTGAGAACAGAAATGAGAACTGGGAACTGAACTGAGAATTGAGAAGAAATGAGAAGAGAGAAGAACTAGAAGGAAGCATGGCCATTTTTTTAAGCAATTGGGGTTAAGTAACTTGCTCAAGGTTACATGGCCAGTTATTTCTGGGTGTGGTGCTAAGCATCTGAGCCTGGATTCGATCCCTAGGTCATCCCCATACTGGGGCCGGTGCTCTTACTCACTGTGCTACCTGGCCACCCCTAACATGGCCATTTTTTAAGGTATTATTTTCTTCAGTATTTTTTGGTTCTCCTTTAGCAGGCTGTTGACTCACTTTTCATGATTTTCTTAAATACAAAGTAAGATCATCACAGTCATGCTTGCTCAGTCTTTGGCAGCTTTGGCTGGCCCTCGGAAATCCTCAGCAGCCTCATTAGCTCCAGCTGGCTCTCAGACTCAGCAGAAGTTTCAGCTGGTTCCCAGAATCAAAGTCATTCCATCCAGGTTCTGGAAATCAAAATAATTCTGTTCAGCCTGGGTTGAGGTGGGGGGGGGCGGGAATAGAGAGGGGTTTCTCTTCAGCCTCCCTGGCTCCTCGTCAGTCTCCTCAGTTGCAGTACCTTCTGCCTCCACACAGCTTGCTCTAAGAAGATCTGACTTCTCCAGCCAGGATCTTTCCTTATATACAGACAGTATTAGCTTCCTGTTTCAGCCAGCTCCTTCCTGTTATGTCAGCAGCAGGGATTCAGGCCTTCTGTTTCTTTAACATAGGCATGATTAATTACTAAGTGCTAAGTACTTGTTAAATTTGCCAATACAAAGGGGTCTTCAAATTAAAATTACATTACCATTACAGGTAGTGACACAATTAGTATCACACAAGATCTAGCAGCAGCCACACAGTTCTTGGAACCCTACATATTCAAGAGTCAAATAATTGGGGTTGCAATAAAAAATATAACCAACAAAGTTTAACATAGTCCTGAATTTTTTAAAGTGAATATTCAATGAAGTCAGACTTTCAGAATTTCATTTAGAAAAAAAAAGTAAACTTAATAGAAGATTTGACATGTAAGATGAAGAAAAATATAAGGTACATATCAAAGACTAATTACAAGGGACTCAATAATGACAGCATGTTTATTTTTTATATGAGAAAATGCAAGTCTAAGATTGTTTTTACTAACTGGATAGTTTGAAAGAAAGATTGGGGTAGACCTGCGTATGATGTGATTCTAAAAACAAAGACCATTTAGAAAAGGTTAAAAGAATAATTATCTTATACAAATGAGTTCTGAGAGGAAGAAATGACACAGAGGAATTAGGTGGTATGGGGTAGGGGGGTAGTCTGGTATTTCTGGAACCCTACTCTCATAGGGAATGTGTTAAAGAGGAAAATATACAGTCATACATACATACATACATATGTACATTCATACACACATACACAAATACATACATACATATATGCAGACGTGCACTTGTATGTGTGTGTATAAAAAGTCTTCTTAATTTGGAAACAAATGAAAGGTTAAGGAGATAGGGTGGGGAAACAGGATAATGGAGTGATTTTTAGAGAGGATGGTGAGGGAGAACAAGGTGGAGTATAGAGAAAGTTTAGATTGACAAGAATGGGAGTACAAGGGAGAGATCCTTGGAGGATGGATAGGTTAATGTTATGGGAATGGGGATTTAAGATCTTCCCTGCTCCTAGGCCCTTTGATAGGCTTAGGCAACTCTGAGAACCTTCCTTGTTTGAAAATATACTCTGTCCCCTAATAGACTGAATGTGGTCACATGGAGCCTCTGGCAGGAGGCTTGTTTTTCAGGAACACCCACACCTTGATACTTTGTGATTGGGCAGTGGGTCAAGAGGGTTGTGACATTCTCTGAGCCAAGAGAAGGCTCATTGATGCGAGATTTTCTTTTGGGGTACACTTTGAGAAGAGTTTGTGATTTGACCAGATGGGACTCTGGGCAGCCGTTGAACCTCCTGGCTTTGAAAAACCTGATGTTGGGGGCTGCCAGGTAGCACAGTGAGTAAGAGCACCGGCTCCAGTGTTGAGAAGACCTGGAGATCGAATCCCAGGCTCAGACACTCAGCACCCACCCAGGAACACCTGGCCGTGTAACCTTGAGCAAGTTACTTAACCCCAATTGCTTAGGGGTGGCCAGGTGGCTCAGCGAGTAAGAGCACTGGCTCCAGTGTCGGGATGACCTGGATCAAATCCGGGCTCAGATACTCAGCACCACACCCAGAAATAACTGGCCGTGTAACCTTGAGCAAGTTACTTAACCCCGATTGCTTTAAAAAAAAAAAGAAAAAAAAGAAAAACCCGATGTTGATAACTGACTAGGTATGGATGTTGATCTGTTTCTCTGTCTGCTTGTAACTTCTGCTTCTAACTTGTGTGTATTCTCTGACGTTTGGGGTGCTGACTTTTTCCCCTGTACTAGGTAAATGACATATATTTGATTAAAACAAGATTGTTAACCCATTTTGAGTTGATTTCCTTTAGAAAAGTAGATATACAAACTTGTGTTGGCAGCCATCCTGGGTATGCTAGGGTGCTTGCTATTGAAAATGGTATATGGATGTAATGGTCAGATAGTCGGAAGCCTGTCTACTCATCTGTTTCTCTGTCTTCTTGTAACTTGTTTGTATTCTCTGAAGTTCAGGGTGATG
Source organism: Petaurus breviceps papuanus (assembly GCF_028583685.1). Classification (NCBI taxonomy): domain Eukaryota; kingdom Metazoa; phylum Chordata; class Mammalia; order Diprotodontia; family Petauridae; genus Petaurus; species Petaurus breviceps. Next base: position 2,299,316 of record NW_027187244.1, read on the forward strand.
ACCTTTTTCCCCTGAACTAGATAAATGATATATGTTTGATTAAAGCAAGATTGTTAACCAATTTTGAGTTACTTTCCTTTAGAAAAGCAGATCTAAGAAATTGTGTTGGCAGCCACCCTGGGTATGCTAGGGTGCTTGCTTTTACAGTTAAGTAAGCGGAGGGAAATGTAGCAGGTAGAGGTAAACTAGAGGAGTCAAGAGGGATAGGAAATCAGAGATACACACAAACATAAAATAAATATCAAAGTAGAGTTTATTATGAAAAAAAAAAGCAGAGGTAGTAATCACAGGCTCAGACAAAGTTAAAGCTAAAATAGATTTAATCAAAAGGGAAAAATAGGGAAACTACCCAATATGTTAGCCATATTAATCAATATTGTTTTAGAATATTTAAAATAACTAAACAGTATAAGGTTGGAGCATTGCTGTGGTGTAGGAAATGATATTAGGTGGACTTAGAAAATATGGAAAAATCCAGACTTGTGAATGAAGGGGTTATCCACTCTTAGAGAAACAATGGACAAATAAATATAATAAAGTTTTACATAGATGCATGTTAATGTATATGTCTCTACATGTGTATGATTATGGATATATATGTACATGCATATGAGTGCATGTATACATCTTTTGTATTTCTATATGTATGTTGCTATATATGCATGTATACATACATATGCATACACATACATATACACAATACATATATATTTAGATACACATATACATACATACTTATCCATGCTTAATTGTCACCTTATTGGGGAAGGAAAGAACAAAGCACAATATGCCAGCAAAGAATAAAAGACAACTTACAAGGAAGAAAAGAAAAAATGGACAGCTCTGAACACAATGCATAATAGCAATTATATAGGTTTTCTTGAACTGGAAATTTATTGCTGCATATTTTCATTCCTCTCTTATGTTCTGCTGTGTACATGACAATGTTTTTTTTCTTTTTTCTTTTGTATTTAAATGTTTATATTTGAGTTTATAATATGTTTCTTTTTTCTTCTTTAATTGTCAAGGTATATTTAAGATTTAGTATTTAAAATTAATTATTGTTTTAAAAAGACAAAAAAAGAGAAAGTACTGTAGGAAGAGATAAAAAGGACTAATCTAATTTAAATGAGACCAAAAAAGGAAAATAAAAGATATATTGAAGGAGCTAGTAGGGAGAGGGTGGAAAGTGTTGGAATCTTACTGTCATTGGGAATGGGTTAAAGAGGAAATACATACATACATACATATGTATATACATATGTATGTATGTATAAATATCTTTTAAATTCAGAAATAAATAATAGGGTATGGGGATAGAGTTGGGGCAGGGAGATGATAAGGGAGGCACTCTTCGAGGGGTGGCTAGGTTAAGGAATAAGGGGACAAGGTAATATGTAGAATTAAGACAGAGGAGTGAGGACAGATAGGAATAGGGTGAGAAGGATATTGAGGAAAAATCGGAAGGCCAAAAATACACACCTAATTATAGTTTGGAATATGAATGGCATGAATGTACCCATAAAATGGAAATTGATAGCAGATTAAAAACTTGAATACAAAAATATGTTGTTTTCATGAAATGCTATAAACATGAGAGATACACATAGATAAAGTAAAGGTAAAGTGTAGAATTTATTATGTATAAAAACAGGGGTAGTATTCATGATCTCAAAGTTCAAGCTAAAAGATTCAATCAAAAGAGAGAAACAGGGAAACCATACCATGTGTCAGCAATATTATTCAATATTGTTATAGACCATTTAAAATAACTAGACAGTATAAAATCCCTGAGAGTATACATGCCAAAACAGACACAGGAACTGTAATGAACAAAACACAAAACACTTTTTATACAAATAAAGTAAACTGAAGTAAAATGTATTTTTCATGAGTAGGTAAAGCCAATATAATAAAATAAAATGACAATTTGAACTAACTTATCTATTTATTCAATGTCATCTCAATTAAACTACTAATAACTTATTTTACTGTGTTAGAAAAAAAATATTGATAAAGTTCATTTGGAAGAATAAAAGTTCAGGAACTTCAAAGAAACCAGGGCAAAAATATGGAAAGGAAACAGAATAAGCAACATCAGATAATAAACTATTTTATAAAGTGAGAGTATTGTTGAATTGTAAAAGGGATAATTTTAATTATCCTAAATTAATTTTTTCTTTATAAATAAAACCTATTCAGCTAAGAACAGAAGGAATGCAAAAAATTAAGGGGGAAAACTTTCAGAAACAATCTCTTAGATAGGGTGTGATTGTGTTGGTATACTGCTGTGGTGCAGGAACTGTTGGTTAAGTTCTGGTTCATTTAAAAAAAACAAGGAAGGCCTTGGATGTATGAAAGAAGATGTTATCCACTTTCAGAGAAAGAGATGACAAAGGGAGATAAGAATAGTACAGTCTTACATATATATGTATGAGTACATATAGATATAGATGTGTGCTTATATGTGTGTGCATATATGTGTGTGTGTCTATTGATGTTTATGTGTATATTTATCTGTATCTGTGTGTGTGTATGTAATTGTAGCCTTTTTTAAGGCAGAGTGATGGGGTAAGAGAGGGGGAAAATAAAGTAAAAGGTGCACAACAAAGAAGAAAAGAAATCTACCAAGAGACAAAGAAAAGCTGGTCAGTTTTAAAAACAATAAGTAGTATTATTATATATTTTCTTGAAATTCATTGTTTTTCTTATTGAATAATCTCCTCTTCTCCTGCATGTATGGCAAGGTCTTTCTTTTTTCATTTTGTATTCAAGTTTTAAATTAATTTAAAAATTTTTAAAAAGGAAATTCACAAAAACCCAGCCCCCTCCCCCATATGTAATGATAAGCTTTTCAGTTTTTCCAACAACACAAAGCCTGACAGGAGAATTAATACTCTGAATCACAAAAAAAAATCAAGATAGGATAGAATAACAAAAATATCAGAATAGGATAGAATTCAAAAATAGGATAAAATTCAAAAAGATGACTTTTGATAAAGATAAAATTCTGCAGTTGGGTTAAAAAAATCCACTTTACTTGATCTAGCAAGACCACTTCTATGGCTGTATCCTGAAGAGATCATACACATGGGAAATAACACCCTATATGAGCAAAAACATTTATTCATTCATTTATTTATTTAATTAAATTAATTAATTTATTTAAGCATTTATGGATCAATTAATTAATTAATTAATTAATTTGGAGGGAGCAGGCAAAGCAATTGGGGTTGCTACTTGCCAAAGGTCATACAGTTAATAAGTGTTAAGTGTCTGAGTCAGGATTTGAACTCAGGTCCTCCTGAATCCAGAGCCAGTGCTCTATTCACTGTGCCACCTCACCACCCCCCTGCAAAAAAAAATTATTCCAGGTCTTTCTGTGATAGCAAAGAATTGGAAATTGAAGGCATACCCATTAATTGGGGAATGACTGAACAAGTTGGGGTATATGAAAGTAATGGAATATTATTATACTATAAGAAATGATGAGCAGACAGACTTCAGAAAAAAAATACCTGGAAAGACTTATATGAACTGATGCTGAGTGAGGGGAGCAGAAGCAGGAGAAAATTTTATGCAGATATAGACACATTGTGTGATAACTAGCTTTGATAAACTTTGTTCTTCTCAGCAATGCAAAGTTCTAAGGCAATTCCAAAAAGTTCATGATGGAAAATGCTGTCCACATCCAGAGAAAGAATGATGGAGTCTGAATGCAGACAAAACATACTATGTACACTCTCATTTTTTTTTGTTTCTTCTTTCTCATGGTTCATTCCATTGGTTATAGTTCCTCTTTACATGACTAATGTGAAATATGTTTAATATGAATGTGTATGTAGAGCCTCTATCCAATTGTGTGCTGTCTTGAGGAAGGGGAGGGAGGAGGAGAAAATGGAAAAGACAAAAGCTTGTGGAACTGAATGATATAAACTGAAAATAAAAAATATTTTTCAATTTATTTTTAGTTTTCAACATTCATTTCCACCAGATTTTGAATTAAATATTTTCTCCTCATCTTTCTGCTATCCCCACCTCACAATAGCAAGCCTAATGAATACCAATTCCCCCAATTTGTTCTCTTTTATATCCTCCCCCTAACTTTCTAGTAGGGCAAGATGGATTTCTATACCCCAGTGCCTGTATATCTTATTTCCCAGTTGCTAGTAAAAAAACAACAACAATAAAAACATCTGTTTTTAAAACTTTGAGTTCCAGATTTATTCCCTTCTTCCCTCCTCATGGACCCCCACTGGGAAGATAAGCAGTTCAATATAGATTGTACATGTGTAGTTATGCAAAAAAATGTCCATAGTAATTATATTGTGAAAGAGTAACTATATTTCCCTCCATCCTATCCCACACCCCAACTATTCCATTTTCTCCTTTGACCCTATCCCTTTTCTAAAGTGTTTGCTTCTAGATACCCTTCCCCCCCAGTTTGCCCTCCCTTCTATCATCCCTCCTCTTATCCCTGTCCCCCTATTTTCCTGAAGGGTAAGAGACTCAATTGAGTGTGTATGTTGTTCCCTCCTTAAGCCAAATTCAATGAGAATAAGTTTGTACCATTCTCTTTCACCGTCCTTCTCTTCCCCTCCATTGTAACAGTTTTCTCCTGCCTCTTTTATATGAGATAATTTACCCTAATCTATTTCTCTCTTTCTCCTTCTCCCAATAAATTCCTCCCTTACCTCTTAATTTTTTTATATATCATTCCTTCCTATTCTACTCATTCTAGCCCTCCATCTATGTATACATGTACATACATATGTCCTCACTGACATATATTTACATACATTTATACCCTCCCATATAAATACATGCATGAATGCATACATACATATATATATATATATACACACAAACATATATTCTCTTCAAGTATTCTCATACTGAGAAAAGTCTTATAAGTTACAATTATTGTTTTTCCATGTAGGAATATAACTAGTTCAACTTTAATAAGTACCTTATATTTTCTTTTTTCCCATTTACTTTCTTATGCTTCTTTTGCTTCTTGTATTTGAAAGTCAAATTTCCTGTTCAGCTCTGTTTTTTTTTTCATCAAGAATGCTTGAAAATCCTCTATTTCATTGAATGACCATATTTCCTCATGAAACATTGTACTCAGTTTTGCTGGATAGGTGATTCTTGGTTTTAATCCCAGCTCCATTGACCTCCAGAATATCCTATTCCAAACCCTTCAATCCCTTAATGTAGAAGCTGCTAGGTCTTGTGTTACTCTGATTGTGTTTCCACAATACTCGGTTTTTTTTCTGCCTGACTGCTTGCAGTATTTTCTTCTTGACCTGGAAACTCTGGAATTGGGCTATTGTATTCCTAGGAGTTTTCTTTTTAGGATCTTTTTTTTAAGAGGCAATCTTAGTGAATTCTTTCAATGTCTATTTTGCCCTCTGGTTCTAGAATATCAGGGAACTTTTGCTTGAGAATTTTTTTTCAAATGCTTTATTAACTTCTAGTTTACATCATTCATTTCTGCAAGATTTTGAGTTACAAATTTTCTCCTGGGTTTTCCCATACCTACCACCCCAAAATAGAAATCCCATTGGATATGCCCTCCTCCAATTTGCTCTCTCCCATATCTTCTCCCATACCCCCTCTGACTTTACAGTAGGTCACGGTGGATCTCTATGCCCCAGTGCTTTTATGTCTTATTTCGAAGTTACATGTAAAATGGTATTAATTATATGTATATGAAAAATATATATTTTAAACAATTGATTTTAATACTTTGAATTCCAGATTCATTCCCTTCCTTCATTCTCACCCACCCTTACTGGGAAGATAAGCAATTAAATATAGGTTGTACATGTGTAGCTATGCAAAATATTTCCACAGTGAATATATAGTAAAAGACTAACTATATTTCCCTCCCTCCCCCCACCTCCCCCTTGTTGCATTCTCTATTTAGATTCTGTTCCTTTTGAAAATTGTGTGTTTCCAACTTTCCTCCCCACCAGACTGCCCTCCCTTCCATCATTACCTCTTCTCATCCCCTTCCCACCTACTCCCCTGTAGGGTGAGATACCCTATGTGGTGTGTATGTCATTCCCTCCCTAAGCCAAATTCAATGAGTTGACCCATTCCCTTTTGCCTTCCTGTTCTTGCCTTCCATTGTAACAATTTTCCCTTGCCTCTTCTATATGAGATAGTTTACCCTATTCTGTCTCTCCCTATCTCCTCTCATTATATTTCTCTCTCACCTCTTAATTTCACCATTTAAGTATCATCTCTTCCTATTAAATTGGTCCTGTGCCCTCTATCTATGTATACCTGTACACATATATACACACATTCACATATGTATTCATATGCCCATATAACCTCATACATACACACACACACACACACATTTCTATTCATTTCAACTATTCTGATACTGAGATAATTTTTATAAGTTACAATTATTGTTTTTCCATGTTGGGATGTAAATAGTTCAACTTTGATAAGTTCCTTATGATTTCTTTTCCCTGTTTGCCTTCTCATGCTTCTCTTGCTTCTTATATCTGAATGTCAAATTTTCTATTCAACTCTGGTTTTTTCATCAAGAATGCTTGAAAATCCTCTATTTCACTGAATGACGATATTTCCCCCTGAAACATGATATTCAATTTTGCTGGGTAGGTCAGTTTTGCTGGGTAGGTGATTCTTGGTTTTAATCCCAGCTCTGTTGACCTCTGGAATATCATATTCCAAGCCTTTCTATCCCTCAGCGTAGAAGCTGCCAGATCCTATATTATCCTGATTTTGTTCCCACAATATTGAAATTGTTTCTTCCTAGCTGCTTGTAATATGTTCTCCTTGATCTGGGAACTCTGGCACCTGGCTATAATATTCGTAGGAGTTTTCTTTTTGGTATCTTTTTCAGCAGGTGATTAGTGGATTCTTTCAACCTCTATTTTGCCCTTTGTTTAGAAAACATCAAGGCAATTTTCCTTGAGAATTTCTTGAACGATGATTTCTAGGTTCTTTTTTAGATCATGTCTTTCAGGTAGTCCAATAATTTTGAAATTGTCTCTCCTGGATCTATTTTCCAGGTCAGTGGTTTTCCCAGTGAGAATATTTCACATTGCCTTCTATTTTTACATTTGTTTGGATCTGTTTAATAGTATCTCTGTTTCTCCTAAAGTCACTAGTTTCCATTTGCTGCAATCTAATTTTGAAGGAATGATTCTTTTTAGTGAGCTTTTGTGATTCATTTTCCATCTGGCAAATTTGGCTTTTTTAAGGCATTATTCTCCTCATTGACTTTTGTGAGCCTCTTTTGCCATTTGAGTTAGTCTATTTTTTAAGGTGTTTTTTTTTTCCAGTCAGGTTGTTGACTCTCATTTCATAATTTTCTTTCATCGTTATCATTTCTCTTCCCAATTTTTCTTCCACTTCTCTTATTTGGTTTTCAAAATCTTTCTTAAGGCCCTATAGGACCTGTTACCAGCTCATATTTTTCTTGGGAGTTTTTGGTAGTTCTGACTTTGTTGTCTTCCTCCTGTTCTATGCTTTGATCCTTTATGTCCCCAAAATAGAATTGCAAAATTTGGTTGGTCTGTTTGCTTTGCCTCCCTTGTTTGCTCATGTTGCCAGTCCATAACTTGACTTTTGGGCTTTTTGCCACAGTAGTACTCTTCACCAGACAGGGGAGCTTCTTCCCAATCACTGGAGTTTTCTCAGCTGCCGAAGGTAGTAGTTGGGTGCCCTCTTTGAAGCCTCCACATGCTCTGGCAAGCTGGTCAAACACCCAAGGACCTCCAACCTAGACCGCAATCCAGATCTAAGCAGGTTAAAGCAAGAGTGATTACCCCTCAGATTAGTCACTTGTTTCCCCTACAATCTGCAGGCCAGGAACAGAAGCTGTTACATGGAGGTGGCTGTGTGGTTATGGCACCTCTGTGGCTTCTCCCCCCCAGGGATAAAGCCTGGACCACACTCCTAAACTACTGGATCCAAAAGTCCATACTGCCCTGACCTCTCATTTTGTCTTTACATTTATGGGTTGATAATTCTGGAAAATGCCTCAGCTTCTGGTGATCTGAAGACCCTCCAGCAGGGGTTGGTCAGGCTGCCCTGAGGCTAAAACCTACCACTCGAGCAGGGCTGGACTTGGTTCCCAGTTCACTGTGCTGGCTGCTTCCTGTTGGCCTGCCATGCTGTCCTTGGTGGGAGCTTAGCTTCTCTATGTCACTTTATGGGTTTTGTAGCTCCAAAGTTTGTTCAGATTCCCCTTTAAATGAATTGGAAGAGGTAGAAGCTGGAACTCCATGGAAATATTGTTTCTACTCCACCATCTTGAACCTCTCCCACCCCCTGAGAATTTCTTGAAAGATCTTATTTTTAACATGGCTTTCAGGCAGCCCAATAATTTTTATAATATCTTTCCTGGATCTATTTTGCAGGTCAGTGATTTTTCCAATGAGATATTTCACATTGCCTTCTATTTTTTTCATTCCTTTGGATCTGTTTTATAGTATCTTGATTTCTTTTAAAGTCATTAGCTTCCAATTGCTTTAATCTAATTTTGAAGGAATTATTCTCTTCAGGGAGTTTTTTAAATTGCTTTTCCATCTGGCAAATTTAGCTTTTTAAGGCATTCTTCTCCTCATTGGCTTTTTGGGCCTCTTTTGCCATTTGAGTTAGTCTATTTTTATGGTGTTATTTTCTGCAATATTTGTTGGGCCTCCTTTAGCAGGCTGCTAGCTTGCTTTTCATGATTTTCTTGTATCATTCTCACTTCTCTTTTCAATTTTTTCTCCACTTCTCTTGATTTTCAAAATCCTTCTTGAGCTCCTCCATGCTCTGTAACCAATTCATATTTTTCTTGCAAGCTTTTGATGAAGGAGTTCTGACTTCATTGTATTCCTCCTATTCCATGCTTTGATCCTTTTTTCCCAAAAAAAAGGATTCTATGTCTGTTTGTGCTTCCTCATCTTGCCAGCCAATTACTTGACTTTTTAGCTTTTTGCCACAGTGAACTCTGCTCTCAGAATGGAGAGAGAATTGTCCCAAATCACTGGGGTTTTTGCAGCAGCTGAAACTATTAGAAGGGCACCCTCTCTATAGCCCCCATAAACTCTGGCACACTGACCACACACTCTAGGACCACAACCCAAGTCTGTGAACCAGATCCAAGCAGATTAAAGCAATAGCAATTACCTCCTGAATGATTGCTTGATCCCCCTACAACCTGCAGGCCAGGAGCCACAGATGCAGCCACACAGCAACAGCTGCCACTGTACCTCCACCCTCCAACAATTCTACCCCCAGAGATAGAGGCTGGACCATGCTCTTCTGTTCCCCTCTTCCAACAGAGTTACACGTTGACTTTTTTCTTTATCTTTGGCATTTATGAGTTGAGAAGTCTGGAAACTGCCACAGTTTCTGGAGATTCACTCTCCTGAAGTCTACTCCTGTCAGCACTGGTTGGAGCCATCCTGGGTCCAGAACCACATGGCTTATGTGGCACAGTGCTTGGCTCCCCGTGAGTTGCAATAGGATCTTCCTGTCAGCCTGCTGGGCTGTCTTCAGTGGGATATTTGTTTCTCTCTGTCACTTTGTGGGTTCTGGTGCTCTAAAATTTGTTTAGAGCCATTTTTTTTTACATGTATTGGAAGTGATTGGAGTGGAGCTCATACCAAGTTTGTGCTTCTACTCTTCCATCTGGTTCTGCTCATAAATAAATTTTTAAAAAGTCAACTTTACAATTCCACAATGGGAGAAGCATGGCTGGGAAGAGGATATTCTGGAAATGATAAGAGAGTTTTGACTGCAAGATTAATGCAAGGACTAGTAATACGTGCATTATGTTCACAACTTGAGAGATGACAGTCCCAAAGCACTGTACCCTTGTTAAAATATAGCTGAAATACCATGTCCAGTTCTGTGTACCACTTTTTGGAAAGGATACTTGGGAACCTGAAACATTTTGAAAAGAGAACAACCAAGGTAATAGAACTAGAGGTCATTACATACAAGGACTGACCAAAAAGTGGCAATATATGAAGACCTAAGAAAGGCCTCATATAGTATTTAATTATTTGAAAGAATGTCAAATGAAGTTAGATTTGACTTATTCTAATTCTCAGAGATTACAACTAATAGAAATGTGTATAAGCTATAGTGTGATAGATTTAGTTTTGATGTTAATGAAATACTTTCTAACTATTAAAGCTATCCAAAAATATAATTGCCCACTTTTAGTGGTAATGGGCTAACCCTTTCTAGAAGTCTCCAAGTGCACCCTGGGTGACTACTTTTCAATAATGGTGTCAAAGGCATTCCTGTTCCAGTATATCTTGGACTAGATGAACTGAGATCTCTACCAATTCCAAAATTCTGATATATTAATCTCCTAAGTAATATTACTCTTACTGTTTTCCAGAAGCTTTATCATTTTTATAAAATATTGTACAGATAAGATTTAAAGCTGATCTTCCCACTGTGTATTATAAGTACAGATACATAGTAAGCACTTAGTAGACTGAGTGAAGTATCACTAAATTAGCCAATTTTAATGTATATTTTTCTGGCATATTTTCTCTTTCTGCACTAAGAGGAATCCTGCTCAATTCCTGCTTCCTGCTGTACACCTATGAGATTTTGCTTTTATGTTGTTGTTTTTTTCTTTAGCAGCTGAAATTGCATGCCCATCTATCTATTTCCAAGGAACAATCATATTATCTGCCCTCTTTCCCTTACATGTTCTGTTTTTCTACAAAGTTTATACTGTACAGTGATAGAAAGCAATGAAGCACAGGATGTATCTGTACTATTCTGAAAATAATCTATTTTCATATATTAGTTTCGTATTGACAGTGGTATTGAAATTTCAGTAATTCTTATCCTAATTTAACTCTATTTTTTTTACAAGTGTAATGATTCCCTGCAAGTTGAAATTGAGAAAAAACAGTAAAACAAACCATCTGTTCTAATAATGCCATATTTTTACTTTGGCATACAGAAGTCATCATCTCTTTTCCTTATAATATAGTTGAATGTATATGGGTTTATTAAAAACTGGAAATTACATATGCTTTTCTTTATGCATAAAATTTATTGGGTATAACTTAATTGTATTAAACTCCCAGTTCTCCAAAATGATGTGGGAGGTGGGCAATTGCAGGGAGGAGGAAGTTTGGTTTTGTGAATGAAGTCCTGTGTTAAGGGGCAGAAGAGCTAGGTTTGACCATCCCACCAAATTACATTATGATATTGATTTAATCCTTTTATATTTCTAAACCTCAGTTCTTCATCTCTCAAAAGTAGAGTTTGCAACATAGGCTGTCTAAAACACCTTCCAGTTTTAAAATTCAAAATTTTTATGAATGTCATGACCTGGGAAATTGAATGTTCTGGTGAACAGATAATTTCCACATGAATCTGATATGAAATAGCAATAATTTGAATACATTTAAATATATTTTACTATTAATGACATAAGCATACTTATTTGATTTAGAATGATTTTTGAGACCTTACCCAACATAGAGGGAATTTTAATTTTCTTTTAAAGCTGGGCTGATATGTAATGTAAGAAGAATAATGATATTCTAATGTAAGAAGCTTCTGATGAGGAAACTCCCCTACCAACACACATCAGGAAATTCTCTGTAACATATTCTTAGAAAAGTGTTCAGGAAATTGGTATGTAAAGTGACTTGCCTTTAAGTTTCATGGAAAGGACTTAAACCCATGTCTCCCTGAAGCCCAGGCCATATTTCCATTGACCATATCATAATGCTTGTCAATTCTGACTTTCAATTATAATGAACAGATTCCAGTTATTCAAACTTTCAAGTGGTTTGGGCTCTGGATAACTGGGTGATACCATATTATTATCTCAAATTTTTCCTGGTGTCATTCATGGTTTCTCACTTGACAGCTTATCACCATGCTACCTGCCAAGCTGCTTTTCAGATGTTCCTTGGTTTAGTGTGAAGTAGATAGTGTATTACAAAGGATTGTTTTTTTTTCTTTCTATCTAACTTTTATGCTTATAATGAATGAACTACACTCGGTGAAGCAAACCTTGCTGGGTTCTCATTTCCACTGCAGCTGTGGTGGTGATCTGACTGATGTCACTTAACATTTAGAGAAGTACACTAGAACATGAAATGAAGCTCATAAAAGAAAGTTCAGAAGAACTTTGAAAATGTTTCTTTCAAAAAAAAGATCAAGTGAACTTTTTTAATAGTAATTTAAAGATCATAGATGCTCTTGTACTATGATAGTCTCACACTTTATTCTAGAGTAGACATGTTAGGTCTTATGGAAGAAATCTCCATTCTTTTAGTTGAGTCCTGGGGAAATCAGGAAAATTATAGTGATAAAATAGAGAGGGGGAATGGGATTTTTAGGTAAAATGCCTATTATATTCATTACATCCCAGGATGAAATACACACACATTTTATATATAATGGGAATACACATACCTTTTCCCATTATGTGTTAAACCAATTTTAATATTCATTTTCAAAATTATGAATTCCAAATTCTCTCCTTTTCCCTCTACCCCACCCCCATTGAGAAGGCAAGCAATTTGATATAGTTATGCATGTGTAGTCATGTAAAATATTTTCATATTAGTAATGTTGTAAAAGAAAACAGACCAAAAGTTTTTCACAAAAAATTAAGTAAAAAAAAAGTGTGCTTCAATCTCTATTCAGATACCATCAGTTCTTTCTTTGAGGATGGATAGCATATTTTTCATCAAAATCCTTCAGAGTTGTATCACATCATTGTATTGCTGATTATAGCTGTCATTCACAGCTAATCATCTTATAATACTGCTGTTACTTTGTACACAGTACATTTCACTTTGTTTCAGCCCATGCAAGTCTTTCCAGGTTTTTCTGAGAGTAATCTGCTCACCATTTCTTACAGCACAATAACATTCCATCAATCATATACCATGAATTATTCAGTCATTTCCCAATTGATAGGCATCCCCTTAAATTTCAAATTCTTTGCCACTAGCAAAGAGTTGCTATAAATATTTTTGTACGTATGTTCCTTTCCTTTTTGTCTTTTATCTTTTTTGGAAGAAAGACTTAAGAGCAGTATTACTAGGTAACAAAAGGTATGCATAGTTTTCTAACCTCTTGGGCATAATTCCAAATTGCTCTCAAGTGTGATTGAATCGCTTCACAACTCCACCAACAATGCATTAGTGTCTAATTTTTCTCACATCCCCTCCAACACTGGTCACTTTCCTTTTCCTTTTCTGTCCTATTAGCCAATCTAATAGGTATGAGGCAGTAGCTCAGAAATGTTTTAATTTGCAGTTTTCCCATCAATAGTGATTTAGAGAATTTAAAAAAATATGGCTGTATAAAGCTTTTTCTTCCCTTGAAAACTGATCATATTTTTTTTTGAAAATTTATCAGTTGGTGAATGACTCTTATTTTTTATAAATTTGACTCACTTCTCTATATATTTGAGAAATGAAGTCTTTATCAGAGAAATTTGTTTTCATTTTTCCCCCAGTTGCTATGACTAATTACTTCCCTCCTTCCTATCCCCCCCATTTACTCTATTCTCTCTCTCTCCTTTCAACCTGTCCCTCCTCAAAATTATTTTGCTTTTGACTAACCCCTCCCCCAAACTTGTCTCCCACTTTTTCTTTTATTCCCTTTGTCTCCTACTTTCTAGTAGGGTAAGATAAATTTCTATACTCCATTGGGTGTGTATGTTATTCCCTTTCTGAGCTAATTGTGATGAGAGTAAGGTTCACTCTTTCCACCATACCTTCCCCTCTTCTGCTTTATTGTAAAAGCTTTTTCTCACCTCTTTTATGTGAGATAATTTACCTCATTCTACCTTTCTCTTTCTCCCAGTTCATCTCTCTCTTGTCCATTAATTTTATTTCACTACATATAATCCTTTCATAATCGATTCATACCTCTGCCCTCTTTATTTCTCCCTTCCTTCTTCCTCCTTCCTCCTTCCTTCCTTCCTTCCTTCTTTCTTTCTTTCTTTCTTTCTTTCTTTCTTTCTTTCTTTCTTTCTTTCTTTTTCTTCCTTCCTTCTTTCTTTCTTTCTTTCTTTCTTTCTTTCTTTCTTTCTTTCTTTCTTTCTTTCTTTCTTTCTTTCTTTCTTTCTCTCTCTTCCTTTCTTTCTTTCTTCACTTCTTTCTTCCTTTCTTTCATCTGACTTAATGAGAAAGTTCTTGTGATTTACAAGCATCATCTTCCTTTGCAGGAAATTAAGCATTTGACCTTATTAAGCCCCTTATGATTTTCCTTTCCTATTTACCATGTTTGTGCTTCAATTGAGTCTTATGTTTGAAAGTCAAATTTTCCGTTCAGCTCTATTTCTTTTCATTAACAATGCTTGAAAGTCCTCTATTTAATTAAATTACCATTTTTCCCCCTGAAAGAAGTTTTCATATTGGGCAGGTGATTCTTGGTTGTAAGTTGAGCTTTTTTTGCCTGCCAGAAGATCATATTCCAAGCCTTCAGATCCTTTAATGTAGAAGCTGCTAAATGTTGTGTTATCTTGATTGTGGCTCCATGAGGGTTGAATTGTTTCTTTCTGGCTACTTGCAACATTTTCTCCTTGATCTTGAAACTCTGTAATTTGGCTATAATATTACTGGGAGTTTTCATTTTGGTGTCTCTCAGGAAGTTATTAGTGGATTCTGACAATTTAAATTTTATCCTCCAGTTCTAGATTATCAGGGAAATTTTCCTTGATATTTTCTTGAAATGTCTAGGCTCCTTTTTTTCTGTCATGACATTAGGGCATTCCAATAATTTTCAAATTATTTCTCCTGGTTCCATTTTCCAGGTCAGTTGTTTTTCCAGTGAGACATTTCATACTGTCTTCTATTTTGCATTCTTTTGGTTTTAATTGTTTCTTGATTTCTCACAAAGTGACTAACTTCCATTTGCCTAACTCTCTTCCCCCTCATACTGCTCTGTGATAGATTGTGATGCTCATACAAATCCAGACAGTTAAAACAGCTCATCAGTGCATTGAATATGACAAAATAAGAGCCTGTGTTAATTTTCAAAGTTGACTTCTACTACTAGAGGTAGTAGTAGTCACATTCATCTTCCAGTGTCAACATGGTTCTTCTTCAACTGAACTTTGTTGAATGATCCTATTAGAGAAGACACCCTCTTAGCACTAAATCCGTCATTCCCTAAAACCAATCAAAAAGGCTAGTTAACATGGGACTCCAAATATCTCATGTCTGGGAGAAAAGAAGTGTGGCCTGTGAATAATCAATCATGTTACTAGAGCTTGCCAATCTCACCTAAACAGTCCTCACATTCTTCCCCTACTTTCAATGTCTACTGCTACCACCATGATATTGACTTATTCCCAGTTGCATAGCTCCTTGTAATTTTCTCCTAATACATTTCCCTACATCTTTTGGTTTTGTTTTCTCCTCTGCTTTACAATCCATCCTTCATATAGCTGTAATAAGAAACTTTCTGATTCGTAGATCTTATTGCCTCTCCCCTTCGTTTAAAAATCTTTAGTATCTGTCTAGTATTTCAAATCAACTTTGAATGAATTCACTAATCTCTTACATTTTTAGAAGAATTCAGATTACTGGCATATGGAAAAGCCTGGAACTTCATGTGTGAAGTTACAAGACTGATGACAAAGCCCAGGGGCCCATAAAGGTCAAAGTAAGAATGGTCCACATTGATGGCTCTTCCTACTCAGCTGTCTCAGATACGCTATCTTTTTTCTTTGGGAGATTCTCATCACATTCATACCTTTAACAGACACACACACACACACACACACACACACACACAGAAAGAGAGAGAGTCATAAATTCACAGATAGAAGATACTTTTAAAGAACAATTATCCAAACTTTATCATTGTACAGCTGAGACAACCGAGTCACAAACAGGTGAAATTTGTCTACAGATCTTGTGACTCCAAATATACTCATTCCTATCACACCTAGTTGTTCCAAGTTTTCAGGATCTTTCTCTCTATCACTTTCTCTCTCTCCCTCTCTGTCTCTATCTCTCTCTCCTTGTCTCTCTGCCTCTCTCTGAATCTGGGAACTCTGTATGAATTCAGGTCAAGGCAGACCCAACTGGGTCTTAGAGAAGTAATTTGATTCAATACTATTGCAACTTGACTTGTCTAGATATTAAGGGTTGCTGTGAAGAATTATATTTTCCATGTATATGTCATTTAAATTTCATAAAGTTGAATGTTGATTCTGAGTCAATAAGTCCTTCCCCAAATTTATGTACTTGTTAGTTTTCAGGAAGCATTTTTCTCCCACTTTACTATTCATTCAATAGAACTCACCCATTCAAGTGTGTGCCTACTTGAAAAATACATAGAACAAATAAATATTTGAGGCAAGTTGAATTTCTTCAAAAGCCTCTAAAAGGAATAATATTATAAAATTATAAATTTTTTTTCAAGAAAGCAGTTATGAAATGCCAATAAGGTTATCATTTTTTAATAAATCTGATAGTAAACAAGGTGTTGTGAAATTGAATCTTGGTAATTTGCAGGAGAAGCTAATGTACTAGAGTCTTAACCACCTTTGGTCTTAGCTTCTTCATCTGCAAAATTAAAGGTTACAGACAAGTCACTGCAGAATGCTGACATTAATTTCACAGTTTTGGGAGTAATACAAACCATATTTCAATGATAGATGCTTGTTCAGGATGCCCACAAACACATCCATTCAAAAACCCAACCAAACAAGTGAACACAAACAACCAGACTGATTGCTGTAAAGCCAAGCATGAGCAGCTTTCTAGAGGACTGCTGTTGTGAACAGCTTTAAGGTTCTGATCACATAATGTAAGTGAATTCTCAGCAGTAAACTAAAGCATTCACAGTGTTATAACATAACAACTTATCATTAAAGTGGCCACATAATTTTCACTAAAGTGGCCACATAGTTCTAAACAAAAGATATCATTCAGTAAGTCCTTAACTCAATCATCCTTAAGGAGCAAACCTCCTTAAGGGACACAAAGTACAAAGGTCAAAGTTCTCCACACCTGGGTCATATTATCTTAAGATTAGTTTCCAATCATCTTTAATTCAATCATTCTTAAGAGGTACAAAGTACAGAGTACAAAGTTCTCCTACCCCTAGGCCACAGTATATCATGGTCTTCTCAGACAGCATTAAGTACCCAAGGAAAGGTCTTTTCATCTTGTCTCAAGGCTGGCTTCCAAATTCCATGGTTCCTCTTCCATGGTCCCAACTTTTGTCTGAACTTATCCAACTGTCACCTAGATTCACAGGTAGGCAGCTCTCAGATCCTTGTCTAGCTCCTCATCCAGTTCTGTGTCCAGGTCCATATTGAAGCTCACAGTATCCAGTCCACCTCAAGTCCTTTGCAGTCTCTGTTTCTTGGAAGACAAAGCTTAACAGAGGAAAAACATTATTCATACACATTGCTGGCACCAACATCAATTCACTATCTGCCTGTGAAATCAATAGAGATCCACAAACAAGGTCCAAGAGATCAACACAAATCATCAGCATAGAAATTAACACAGACCACAAACAAGGTCTGAGAGGTCAAAAGAAATCATGGGTAAAGTCCCAGGACCTCTGAAACACTCCTTCAGGACTTCTATAAACAAACAACAAGAAAATCCTCTTTCAGGACTTTCAGTAATGTCCCAGGGCTTCTGTACAAAGTTTTACAAACACAAATCAACACAGATAGAACAGACAAACAGAGTGCTGGCATACCACAAGTTTTCTCCTCAACTCTGCCACCACAAGTTTTCCCTTCTCAGTTCTGCTCTCTCCCAGCTTGTGCTCAGCTTTTTATGTGGTCATTAGCTCCTCCCTGTTCTGCCCCCTCTTACATCCTCCCTGTTCCTGTCTTTAGCAAGTCCCTCCCACTGTGGGTTTCACAAGTTCTGTTTCTTAACAAAGACTTGATATAATCACAGGCAAGTCTCAACTGAAACAAGGCACTGAGTACTTGTTTGCTTTCCATTACAACTACTAATCAAATCTTTATAGATCACAAATATCACAATTAATATATGAGAACATTATTTTATTCTCATCTTGAATGGTATTAGTTGTTTTCCTTTAAGCCCCAGAAAAATCCATTGTCCTTATTCTAAATTTCTTTTTTCTGAGCCAACTTACAGTTGTCCCCCCAAAAAAAAATGAAGCAATACCAGTCATCTTGCAGTTTCAAAGTTACTCTTGGGTATCTCCTACGCAGCTTTCCTTTTTTTTTTAATTTACAACTGAAAATTTCTTTGTAAAATAATAATTGAGATGGTGTATTTTAAGTATTTTTTTTGGGAAATGTGATATATTTTTAAAAGCAATTGGGGTTAAATAACTTGCTCAAGGTTACACAGCCAGTATCTGTGTGTGTGTGTGTGTGTGTGTGTGTGTGTGAAGTGGCAAATGTGATATTTAGACGTTCATTTTTGTTTTTGTGCAGTAGAAAAGTCTGACTCCCTGAAATAAATGACTTTGCTGAATAGAATTGTCTAGCAAATTAAAATAAGTTACATATATATTTCTAGTTTGTAAACCATAGACAAAAGTACTAGAGCAGCTAAATGGAATTAGAAAAAAGGAAGGGATATTAAGAAATCCATATAATAGAAAATAGGAAGAACTGGGGTCATACTTAAACAAGAGTAAAATCATGTGGAACATGCAAAACTTTGCAAAGAGTCAAAATCTACTAAGACTCAAAAAGAAAATCTATGCAATTTAGACATTATGGATAGTATGATTTGATATGAAAAAAAAACAATCAACTTGCTACTGAGAGGAAAGCTTTAATTCCATTGGAATCAGAAGCAGAAAGAAAATAAATAAAAATCAAAGATAACAGAATTGTAACTACAAAACCTCATAAAGTTACATATTGAGTGATGGAGAAACAAAAGAATTTGAAATTTTAAGATATGACAAAAAGGCAAAAAATAAGAAAAAGGGACAGACTTTTAAAATGATTAAAACTAGAACAGGAAGAAAATAAGATAACAAAGTAAAATAGATAGGATTGTACTAACTTTTGAAAGAACCAGTCTGAGTTGCAAGAGACAGGCTAAAAAATGAACATTTGAAAAACTCAATGAAACTAAATTAAAGCAAAATTTAAAAAAAAACTCAATCAAAGCAAGAAGTAAAACCAGAATTAGAAGGGATTAATCATGATTTTGAGACAATACAGTACAGATTTAAATTCTATTAAATTGAATGATATCCACAGGCATAAGTTACTAGGAAAAAGGCTTATATTTATCAAAAGTTCCTGAAAAATTTGTAATGCAGATTAGAAGAAATTAGGTTCAGATTAGCATCTTGTGACATGTAATATAATGAGGTCCAAATAGATACTTGACCTCAATATATAATGTAATATCATTAGAAAAAAAGATAAAACAATGCAAAATTAAAGAAAAAAAAACTTGTGAAAGAATGGAAGATAGTATCTTCAAGGGAAACATCCTTAATCAAATGAAGGATAAAGGTAGCCATGAAAGACCAAAATAAATGATTTTTATTCAAAAAAAAATAAAATGTTTCTGAATGAGCAAAACGAAGGAGAGAAGTTGATAAGGAAAACAATTATTGAATTAAAATAAACACAGCTGACACTGGGATTTCAACATATATCTACTTTTTTGATGTAGTTAACATTTCTACTACAAATTATATTCTTATATAATTATATATATGCTTACCTGAAGCACCCTAACATGACTTATGTAGGGTCAGAAAGTCAAAATAAGTCAGGGTTGGGGATTGAACTAAGGTCTTTTTTACTCCATGGCCAGCTCTTCAGCCATTCTGCAATGCTACTTTTCTTTTGGAGGGGGGAAGGCAAGGCAATTGGAGTTAAATGACTAATCCATGGTCACACAGTTAGTATCAAGTGTTTTAGGCCAAATTTGAATTCTGTTCCTCCCAACTTCAGGGCTGGTGCTCTATTCACTATGCCACCCAGATGTCCCCACAATGCTATCTTCTTTAATATCAAATATCACTGATCAAATCTGGTATCCAAAATATAAAAGGAATTAAGACTAGTATGTTATTGGAAATGATTCTTTTTGCAAATAGTTAGAAAAATATATTAAAAATATCCTATTTTATCTTTCAAGCTGTAAATTGGCAAATATTATAGAAAATAGGATCATCTAGGTACCTACACTAATACACTGCTGGTAGAATTTTGAATTGGTTCCATTATTCTAGATATCAACTTTAAATTATGCAAAAAAAATGATCAAATTGGTCATACCCTTTGACCTAGCAATTTTACTACTATAATACATATTTATGGTGGTAAAAATCAGAAACAAATGTCAAAGCATCTTCCCCCTCCTTTGTCAAATCAAAACAGTACTTTTCTTGTGTCTAAGAACAAGTAATAAATATATGCTCCTCAGGTGTAGAATGGCTAGAAAAAAGGGGTTGCGTTTGAGTCTAATGGAGTATTTTTTTTTAGTATATGTAATCTTTGTAAGTAGCGACTATTCATCCTTTTGTACTTGTAGCCCCAGCACCTAGAAAAATGCCTAGCGTTTACCAGTTAATAAAGCCTTGTTAATTTAGTAGTTCATTAGCACAGCAGGAAAGTACAGTTATAAGAACTTCAGAGAAATAAGAAAAGAATAAAAAAAAAGAACTGATAAAAGAGTAAAATAAATGTCACCAAAAGAACAACACACACAATGTGTTTGGTGAAACATTAGCAAAAGGAAGATGAACTCTGAGTAGACAAACAAACTTTGATGGTCCCAGAGAACAGATAATGATATATTATTATCTTCTTCTTGGTGCAGACACATAGGAAAACTAGGGTAAAATGGTGCTTACTTTATTAAATATCATTGCCATATTGGATGTTTTAACTACACTGTTTTCCTTTGTTAAAAACTAAAGTGCAGAAGATGTGGAGTGGGGAAAGAAATTTAAAAGAAGATGTAATGTAAAAAGAAAAAAAGAATAAACTTGTTTTCTGTAGGCTATTTAAGAAAGAAAAAAATTCTTGACATTAAGAGATATTCAATATATATGTAGAAGAAATACAAAGTTTAAATAAGTAACTATCCCCATTATAAATATACCTTAGTCAGGGGAGAGAGAGGGAGAGAGACAGACAGACAGAGAGAAAGAGACAGAGAGAGAAAGATAGATAGAGAATGAGTGGGAGAGAGAGAGAGAGAGAGAGAGAGAGAGAGAGAGAGAGAGACCCATCCTTTTGAGCTCATAAGGAGTCCAACTTGAAGACATGAACCAAATTTAGCTTCTGATATCAGGAGGCAAATAGCAATTTAAAACATTCTCAAAATGAAAGAGTGCCTCTAGAGATTATGGGTTTTCTGTCAATCGAGGCTTTTAATGAAAAAAATGGATGACCATTCATTTGACAGGCAAATTGTTATTCAGGTATTTGTAAGACTGAATTGCCACAGATGTGTCTTCTATCTCTGAAATTCTCTTGTTTTGGGTTTCTTTTGTCTGTTTTATTTTAAATCTAGACAATATTATGTTGATAGTCATTCATAGAGAAATCTGAGTTTAAGCTAGTGGAGAAATAGTGTACTCAGATTGTTTGCCAACATCAGACAAAGATTTAGAGCTCTCAGGCAATTTAAAGGCCTTCTAGTCTAGCTGCTTCATTTCACAGATAGGGCAACTAAATTCCAAAAAGTGAAGTTATATGGCTGGGTTCACATAGCAAATCACTGTCAGAGGTGGAATAATAATAAAAAACAAACAGCTTTTCATGATACTCAAGTTCAGTATTCTATCCCCTGAACCACATAATCTATGGACATAGATTAGGACTTCACCTATCACACTAATTCTTATGGTATCCAATTAATTATTTGAATTTTAAATTTCTATAATGTTTCCTTTACTTTTAAGATCAATCAGGAGCAGCTAGGTGGTACAATGAATAGAGCACTGGCCCTGCAGTCAGGAGGACCTGACTTCAAATCTCATTTCAGACACTTAACATTTACTGGCTTTGTGATCTTGGACAAGTCACTTAACCCAATTGCCCTGCTTTTCTCCCTCCAAAAAGGACCAAAAATAATCTATCAACAAGCATTTATTGGGGCGGCCTGGTAGCACAGTGAGTGAGAGCACTGGCTCCAGTGTCGGGATGACCTGGGGATAGAATCCCGGGCTCAGACTCTTGGCACCCACCCAGAAACACCTGGCTGTGTAACCTTGAGCAAGTTACTTAACCCCAATTGCTTAGGGGCAGCCAAGTGGCTCAGCGAGTAAGAGCACCGGCTCCAGTGTCGGGATGACCTGGGGATCAAATCTGGGCTCAGATACTTAGTACCACACCCAGAAATAACTGGCTGTGTAACTTTGAGCAAGTTACTTAACCCAGATTGCTAAAAAAAAAAAAAGAAGAAAACATTTATTGAGAGAACTGCAAGAATTTTCTAGGGCAGATTCACTCTGTGTCAGATGATTTTGGCCCACTTGTCCAATGTAAGCATCACAGATATGGAGGCTCATTAACAGTCTACCCATTATGGCAAATCTCTAATAAACTTTGCTTTTCGGGGGCAGCCAGGTAGCACTGCAAGTAAGAGCACTGGCCCAAGAGTTGGGATGACAGGGGATTAAATCCGGACTCAGACATTTAGCACCCACCCAGAAATACCTGGCTGTGTAACCTCCAGCAAGTTACTTAACCCCAATTGCTTAAAAACAAACAAACAATCAAAAAAAAAACTTTTCTTCTCTTTGGCTGACAAAAAAAGGGGGCAGCTAGGTGGCAGTAAGTAAAGTGCCGGCCCTGGAGTCAGGAGGACCCGAGTTCGGTTCTGGCCACAGACACTTAACATCCACACCAAAAAACTAGCCATGTAACCTTGGGCAAGTTACTTAACCCCAGTTGCCCTCCAAAAGGCACCCCCCCCCCCAAAAGCAAGCATTTATTAATTGCCTTATGCTAGGTGACAGAGAATCAAGCACAACAATTAATTTCAAAAGGATTGCATTTCATTAGAAAAAATGGCTATACATACATTCATACATACATACTGAGAGGATTAAAATTGATACCGTGTCATTTTCTTAATTATACTATTTACAGGTAATTGATTTTGTCCTATTACTGATTTTGCCCTGTAACAACTTAAATCATGTTTCTTTTTCTCTGAACTTAGTTCAAAATTCAGTTGGCCTGAAAAGGTTTAAAGTATAAAAATCAACTTTCTTGCCTCAAGGAATTTAACTGACTTTGGAGAATGTGTATGAACAGAAAGGGAGTTTGGTTCTGATTTCTTTACACTACCAATCTATCCTTCAAGAATGTTTGGTTGCTGTCCAAAAGTTTAGGCCATTATCTCATACCTGCTTTCAGACAATGAACAATTCTTCCCATCATGAAAGAAGAAGGGGGAAGGGAGGGTCATTGCTAGACTTTATTACCAAACTTCCAACAAAAAATGTTATTCCCTGAATCTCAGCTCTGTAATCAATACTGCTATGCTTAATTCATGATGTCATCAACACTGTTTTGTATTGCCCAAAACCTATAAAAGGGGAACTGCCCTTTTGCTTGGGGTCTTTGGCACAAATGTGTATTTACCCATTTGTTGACAGATAGCATGCCCCTGTTAATAAATGCTATTTTGCTCAGGGATCTCCCTAAGTTTTCCCTTTAAAAAATCGAATCATGAAAGTACATAAATGGATATATACATATACATACATACAAAGTAAATACAAGATGGGAAACTCATTAGCCAAAGACATCAAGAAAGGTATTATGTAAAACGTGGTTCTTGAAACATATTTGGTTCTATGCTAGGAATACTATAGTAGAAGGTAGGGAGAGGTAGCGAATTTCTAGCATCAGAGTAGTATATGCAAAGGCATGTCAAAAAGAAAATGTCATATGTGAGTCACTGCAAGAACATTTGGATTGGATCATACAGTGCAAGAAGAGGAACTTATTTTTGCCTCAAAAAAAAAAATAAAGGGGTGGCCAGGTAGCACAGCAAGTAAGACCACCAGCTCCAATGTCAGGATGACCTGGAGATTGAATCCCGGGCTCAGACACTTAGCACCCACCAAGAAACACCTGGCAGTGTAACCTTGAGCAAGTTACTTAACCCCAATTGCTTAAAAAATAAGAATAAAAATAAATAAATAAAAATGATATCATTCATTCTTAATTGCTGTATCTATTTTATATCAAAACAGGTGTAAGCAAAATGAAAATTTCTATTTTCCAGATGTTTGATAAGTCAAATATTTAGAAATATTTAGGAGACTGACAGAAGTTTTCCCTTTTTTATCTAGCTGTCTGCTCTTATGTAGATGCAGGGTTTATGATTTTAAAATATTTTCTTCCTGCTAGTGAACATCCAGATTTTATGTCTCATGTTTAGGTTTGTGTAAGAGCTATTGGAGGAGTTCTGTGCAAAACCTGAATAGAGAAATTGATCCCAAACTTTGTCTGATTCAGATCCTTAAAACAGATATCCCAATTCTATTCCCCCATCAAACGTATTCTATTCAATAGGCAAAGTATATGCAGTTTTTCACAAAAGAATTGGCAAATTGGTGGTTTGGCTGTTCTGAACCACTGATCCCATCATATCAAATTTGTCTGAAAGAGTTTAAGTGAAGTACCCTGAGGCAATGGGATAGATAGATGGTACTTGGAGTTCTACAGCTTTCAGTGCTGCTGAGAATATCAAACTGATTTCAAAGAATTCAAGATCTTTCATGCTTTGAAAAGAAAATAAGACAAAGAAAGAAAAAAATGCAAAACATTGAATAATACTTTCAGAAAGATCACTGAGGCTTCTGCTTCTGTTAGGCAGATATAATATTACTTAATTCTAAATTGTCAGTTTCTCAATGTTGTTTGTACCAAGTTTGCATTTTGTGCTTTTAAATAGACCTTCAAATAAATAATGACAAAGAATTAACATTCTTATAGTTAAAATTACTCCTTGAGAGTGAGTACATAATTTAGGAAGGCACATTCTTGTTGGCTAACCAACTACCTGTTAGAAACCTATCAGCTTAATGAATAGAGGGAGGCAGCATATTATAGCATATATATTTGATTTTGGAGTCAGGGGATATAGGATAGATGATTTAGTTGATCACTGAATATTTCTGTGAACCCTCTGAATCTCAGTTTACTCATCTATAAACTGGCTTGTTTTTTTGTTTTTATTTTTTTGAAATACACACACACACACACACACACATATATATATATATATATATATATATATATATATATATATATATATATATACGTACCATAATGAATATTCCTCTTCTCTTTGGTACCAACTTATTTTCTTACTGTCAATTCCCAGTGAGGAAACTCCCT
Source organism: Petaurus breviceps papuanus (assembly GCF_028583685.1). Classification (NCBI taxonomy): domain Eukaryota; kingdom Metazoa; phylum Chordata; class Mammalia; order Diprotodontia; family Petauridae; genus Petaurus; species Petaurus breviceps. Next base: position 2,324,658 of record NW_027187244.1, read on the forward strand.
CTACTAATGTAGATAAGAGTTGATTGGGGGCACCAAGAGGTTATGATTTACCACAGGTTCACACAGAGATGTCAGATGTGGGATTTTAACCTGAGTTTTCCTAACAATAAAATCATTTCTCTATTCACAATGGTGTGAGATGGCAGCTGGGCAGTTAGGTGGTAGAGTGGAGAGAATGCTGGACCTGGAGTCAGGAGCACCTGATTTCAAATTTGGTGTCAGAAACTGTGTGACCCTGGGCAAGTTATTTAACTTCTTGCTTAAGTTCCTCATCTGTAAAATGATCTGGAGAAGGATATGGTAAACCACTCTAGTATCTTTGCCAAGAAAACCTCAAATGGGGTCATAAACAATTAGATATGTCCAAAAAGAACCTGAATAACAACAAAGGATGGCAATATATTATAGTGGAAATGGAATGCCCATGGTGGCAACTGAAGCTGCTGCTGTGGTAGCTGCTTCTAGAGCTCCAGGCCCACAAATGGTGGGGGGACCAAGTGACTGCCCAAAGGGCAGTTGCAAGAAACTCTTTGTGGGAACTGAGGGATGATTCTCTTGTTTTGTCCTGCTTTGATCTGGGTCAAAGTCTTGGGTGGCAGTCCATGGGTGAGCAGCATTGGCATGGAAGAATTTGTTGAGGCTGTGGAAAGGCAGCTCTCCTTAGAGTTCTGAGGCAGGTGCCTAGAGGAAAGTCTGACAACTTTCCAAAACCCCAGAAATTTGGGACACAGTACTCTATCTAGAAGCAGCATTCTACCATGGCAAAACCTCAAAAGTCAAGTATTTGACTGGCAAGATGAGCAAACAGAGTAAGAGAAATCAGACTATATAATCTTTTTTTTTGATGACAAAGAGGATCAAAACATAGAACCAGAAGGAGACAACAAAGAAAAAAAACTCCTGCCTCAAAAGCATTCATGAAAAATATGAATTGAACCCACGCCATAGATGAACTCAAGAAGGATTTTGAAAATCAAATAAGAGAAATATAGGAAAAATTTAGAAGAGAAATTAGAGTGTTGCAAGGATGTCATGAAAGATCATTTAGCTTGCTAAAGGAGACTCAAAAATACACTGAAGAAAATAACACCTTGAAAAATAGACTAACTCAAAAGAAGTACAAAAAGTCAATGAGGAAAAGAATGACATAAAAAGCAGAATTGACCAGATGGCAAAACAACTTCAAAAACTCCCTGAAGAAAATAATATCTTCCCATAATTGGCTGGAGAAATAGAAGCTAATGACTTTATGAGATATCAAGATATTATAAAACAGATCCAAAAGAATGAAAAAGTAGAAGGTGAAGTGAAATATCTCATTGAAAAAAAAACACACTGACCTGGAAAATAGATCCAGGATACATAATTTAAAAATCATTAAATCATTAAAAAAAAGAGCCTAGACATCATCTTTCAAGAAATTATCAGGGAAAACTGCCTTCATATTCTAGAACAAGAGGGTAAAATAGAAACTGAAAGAATTTACTGATTGCCTCTTTAAAAAGATCCCCAAAAGAAAACTCCTAGTAATAGTATAACCAAATTCCAGAGTGCCCAGGTCAAGGAGAAAATATTACAAGCAGTCAGGAAGAAACAATGTGAGTACTGTGGAAACACAAACAGAATAACACAAGATCTAGCAGCCAATACATTAAGAGATCAAAGGGCTTGGAATATGATATTTCAGTGGTCAAAAGAGCAAGGATTAAAACCAAGAATAACCTACCCAGCAAAACTGAGTATAATATTTCAGGGGGAAATATGGATACTTGATAAAATAGAGAACTGTCAAGCATTAGTGATGAAAAGACCAGAGCTGAACAGAAAATTTGACTTTCAAATGCAGGAATCAAGTATGAAAAGGTAAACAGAAAGAGAAACCATAAGTAATGTATTAAAGTTGAACTGTTTATGTTCCTACATGGAAAGACAATATTTGTAACTCATGAGACTGTTCTTAGTATGAGGATAGTTGAAGGGAATATATGTATGCATACATATATATGTAGGTGTAGGTGGGTATATGTGTATATTTATATGTATGTGTATATATGTGTGTAGATTTATACATAGAATGCACAGAATGAGTTTAATATGAAAGGATGATATATAAAAAATAAAATTAAGAAGTGAGAGAGTAATATATTGGGAGAAGGTGAAAGGGAGAGATAGAATAGGGTAAATTATCCCACATAAAAGAGGTAAGAGAATTACAATGGAGTTACAATGTTGTAATGGAGTGGAAGAGCAGGGAGGTGAAAGGGAATGAGTCAACTTTACTCTCATTGAATTTGGCTTAAGGAGGGAATAACATACACATTCAATTGGGTGTCTTACCCTACATGAAAGTACAGGGAAGGGCATAAGAGAAGGGATAATAGAAGGGAGGGCAGATTGGGGGAGGGGGTAGATAGAAGCAAACACTTTTGTAAAGTGACAGGGTCAAAGTAGAAAATACAATTATTTGGGTGTGGGATAGGATGGAAAGAAATATAATTCATCTTTCACAATATGACTACTATGAAAATGTTTTGCATAACTACACATGTATAATCTCTATTGAAACTGCTTGTCTTCCCAGTGGGGGTGGGTGAGGAGGGAAGAAGGAGAGAATCTGGAACTCAAAGCTTTAAAAACAAATTTTAAAAAATTGTTGTTACATGCAACTGGGAAATAAGATATACAGGCAATGGGGTATAGAAACCCATCTTGCCATTCAAGAAAGTAAAGGGTAAGGGTGTAAGGGGAGGTATGGGGATTGGATATATGAGTGGGCAGATTCGGGGAAGTAGTAATCAGTATGTTTGACATCTTGGGGTGGGAGGGGGAGAAAATTTTGAACTCAAAATCTTGTGGAAATAATGTTGAAAATTTAAAAAATGAATAAATAAATTCAAATTGCATAAAAATAAAGTAAATGACATTTTATTTGTTGACAGATAAAGACCATACACTTTTAGGAAGGATAAAATGCACCATAGACAGCACTACCTCTCTCTAATGCAAAAACTGGTGTCAATACACATTTAAGAAATGCTACACTTGTTTGTTTTTTTATCAAGTGTTGTATTGTGTCATTCACTTTGTTGTAAAATCAGTATCAAATTTTCATACAAAAACAGCAACTAGAGAGTGAGTGGCTTAAGAAATAAGTTTCTGTTTATGCATAGATCGAAGTACAATATTTCTCCTAGTTGAAAGTTACAACTTGCATAAACTTGGCAAAGTAACTTAACATCTTGGTACCTCAGTTTTCTAAATTGAATAATGAAGAAGATTGAATTAGATGCTCTTTGTTTCCTATTGTTTTATGATTTCTTATGAGTTTTATAACTTGCCAACTCCCCTCCCCTCCCCATGAGGTCATAGAGAGATCAAAGAAATAAAACACATAGATATTTGGAAAACTGGGATTTCTATGAACATACACTATTGAGTTATTAATTTTTAATTAATTTTTTTCTTCACTTTAGCCTTGAAAATGGCTTCCATTGAGGGGCTTTGCTTACTAGACAAAAGATGGAAAATGATGAAGGGGAATCTATTGGAAACTCCATGTTTTTCCTTTCTTTGTTAGTAGGTACAGTAGGGATAGTGGGTGGTGTGATTAGAGTACTCTTTTATAGGACTTAAATAGTCTAGCTAATCTAAGTGAAGAGTTTTTCAGTTTTCTGAAAATCAATGTTTCCTTTGGAAAAGTGGCTTTGATGATGAAAAAGTACATTCTTAACTTTATATTTCTCTCAATCTTTACAGGCTTAGTAATTTTATCAGTGTTGCTCATTCCTCTGCATTTATAAACTATGTCCTTGTATATATATTTTAACAGACCTGGGATTTTATTGGCATAGTGAATTTTTGGGGAAGGAACATTCAATTTTGTTTACACTCCTTGTATAACAATAAATTCATATCTGTGGTAGCATTAGCACTTATAGTTTTAGAGAATTATCTGAGCTGCTGAGGACTTGAATACAGGTTTAATTTCTCTCATGCCAGTTGTTTATCTAGTTTATTGTGTGTCCTTTGTAACCTAATAGGTTGTGTTTGACAGTTTCCAACTAGGTGATAAGTCATTCCAAAATTATTAATCTTCAAAGAAATTTTACCCAGTCTATCACTAGAAGGGAGGGCTTTAATGAACATTAAGATTTTATCCCAACATAAAATGTATAGTATGCAATTAAAGCGAATTAAATTATAAATTGGGTATAGATATGGAATACCAAATGCAATGACAACTATTCTATTATCTTTTTTATTTTTCCTTTCAAATTTTATTCTATTTATATATTGATATAGGAAGAAAATTATATTCATTCATTATGAGACTTGATAACAAGATCCCAATTTTTATAATAACAAAATATAATTTCCTTAAAAATTAAGCAATTGGGGCAGAGTTAAGATGGCAGAGTAGAAACAGGACTTCCACAGGACTCTGGCTTCCACCTCTTTCAATTCATGTAAAAAATGACTCTATAAAAAGTTTGTAGCTACAGAACCCACAAAATGGCAAAGAGAAGCTAACCTACCCCTGCAGACAGCCTGGCGGGCAGGCAGGAAGTGGTTAGCACAGCACATTGGGAGTTGAGCCCAGCCCCAAGTAAGCTCAAGGTTTTAACCTCAGGGAAGCCCAACCAGCCACCAGCTGGAGGGACTTCAGATCACCAGAAACTGTGGAGGTTTTCAGAATTATCAACACATAGATGCTAAGGACAAAGTGAGAGGTCAGTGCAGTGTGGAATTTGGGATACGGTAGATTGAGAGTACAGTCTGGCCTTTACCCCTGGAGGGAGATGCTGCTGAGGTGCTTTGGACATGCAGCCACCACCACATGGCAGCTTCAGCTTCAGGCCTACAGATTGTAGAGGGACCAAGCAACCAGTCTTAGGGGTAATCACTCTTGCTTTAACTTGCTTGGATTTGGATCCCTGTCCTGGGTGGAGGTCTTGGGGTTTGTGACCAGCTTTCCAGAGTATGTGGAGGTTTCAGAGAGGGGACGCAGCTAAGACATTCAGCAGCTGAGAAAACCCCAGTGATTGGGAGAAAGCTCTCCTGTATGGCAGTAGAGTCCTAATGTGGAAAAAAGCTCAAAAATCAAGTAATTGAGAGGCATCATGAGCAGGAAAGGAAACAAAACAAGCAGAGCAACCCAACTTTACACTCCTTTTCTGGGGAAAAAAAGGATCAAAGCATGGAAAAGGAAGAAGACAATGAAGTCAGAAATCCTGCACCAAAAGCTTCCAAGAAAAATATGAGCTGGTTATAGGCCATAGAGGAGCTTAAGAAAGATTTTGAAAACCAAATAAGAGAAGTGGAGGAAAAATTGGGAAGAGCAATGAGAATGATGAAAGAAAATTATGAAATGAGAGTCAACAACCTGAATAAAGAAAATCACATCTTAAAATAAACTAACTAAAATAGCATAAGAGGCTCAAAAAGGCAATGAGGAGAAGAATGCCTTAAAAAGCTGAATTTGCAAGATGGAAAAAGAATCTTAAAAGCTCACTGAAGAGAAACATTCCTTCAGAATTAGATTGGATCAAATGGAAGCTAGTGACTTTATGAGAAATCAAGATACATTTAAACAGATCCAAGCAAATGAAAAAAATACAAGGCAATGGGAAATAGCTCATTGGGAAAACCACTGACCTAGAAAATAGATCCAGGAGAGATAATTTAAAAATTATTGGACTACCTGAAAGCCATGATCAAAAAAGAACCTAGAAATCATCCTCCAAGAAATTCTCAAGGAAAACTGCCCTGATGTTTTAGAACCAGAGGTAAAAATAAGAGTTTGAAAGAATCCATTGATCACCTCCTGAAAAAGATCCCCAAAAGAAAACTCCTAGGAATATTATAGCCAGGTGCCAGAATTCTCAGATCAAGGAGAAAATATTACAAGCACCTAGGAAGAAACAATTTGAATATTGTGTAAACACAATCAGGAAAACACAGGATCTGGCAACTTCTACACTAAGCATGGAAGGGCTTGGAATATAATATTCCAGAGGGCAATGGAGCTAGGATTAAAACCAAGAATCAACTACCCAGCAAAACTGAATATCATGTTTCAGGGGAAAATATGGTCATTCAATGGAATAGAGGACTTTCAAACATTCTTGATGAAAAAACCAGAGTTGAATAGAAAATTTGACATTCAGATACAAGAAGCCAGAAAATCATCAGAAGGTAAACAGGGAAAAGAAATCATAAGGAACTTATCAAAGTTGAACTATTTACATTCCTACATGATATGATATTATGATAATTGATATGAAATATGAAAATTGTAACTGATGAAACTTTTTCTCAGTATAAATATAGTTGAAGGGAATAGAAATGTGTGTATGTATGTATACATATATACATACATATATGTCTATACAGAAAAGTATATGGGCATATGAATACACGTGTGTGTGCAGGTATACATAGATAGAAGGGACAGGACCAATTAAATAGGAAGGGATGATACTTAAATTGTGAAATTAAGAGGTGAGAGAGGAATATAATGAGAGAAGATGGGGAGAGACAGAATGGGGTAAATTATCTCATATAGAAGAGGCAAGGGAAAATGGTTACAATGAAGGGAAAGAACAGGGAGGCAAAAGGGAATGGGTCAACCTTACTCTTTTTTTTTTAAAGCAATCGTGGTTAAGTCACTTGCTCAAGGTTACACAGCCAGTCATTTCTGGGCATGGTGCTGAGTATCTGAGCCTGGATTTGATCCAGGTCATCCTGACACTAGAGCTGGTGCTCTTACTCACTGAGCCACCTGGCCACCCCTAAGCATTTGGGGTTAAGTAACTTGCTCAAGGTTACACAGCCAGGTGTTTCTGCTGGGTGTTAAGTGTCTGAGCCCGGGATTCAATATCCAGGTCGTCCCATCACTGGAACCGGTGCTCTTACTCGCTGTGCTACCTGGCCGCCCCTCAACTTTACTCTTGTTGAATTTGGCTTAGGGAAGGATTGAATGACATACACACTAAATAGGGTATCTCACCCTACAGGAGAGCAGGGGGGAATGGGATGAGAGGGGGGTGATGGAAGGGAGGGCAGCCTGGGGTGGGGCGAGAGAAGTTGGATGCACCTACTTTTGAAAAGGGACAGGATCAAGTGGGAGGTGTTATAGCATAGTGGGAAATATAGTTAGTCTTTTACAACATATCCACTATGGAAATGTTTTGCTTAGCTATATATGTACAACCTATAATGAATTGTTTATCTTTCCAGTAAGGGTGGGTGACATGGGAGGAATGGAATGAATCTGGAAATCAAAGTTTTAAAATAAATGGTTTAAATATATATTTATATAATGTATATATATATATATATATATATATATATATATATATAATTAATATTATTTTACATGTAACTGGGAAATAAGATATACAGGCACTAGGGGATGGAGATCCACCATTCCCTACTGGAAAGTCAGAGGTCGTATGGGAGAAGATATGAGAGAGAGTAGATTGGAGGTAGGGATATCCAGTGGGATCACTATTTTGGTGTGGTGGGTAGGGGAAAATTGGAGAGGACATTTGTAACTCAAAATCTTGCAGAAATGAATGATGTAAACTAGAAGTTAATAAAGAATTTGATGAAAAATAAAATTAAGTAATTTCCTAACCAAATATTCATGAGTTTAGTAATTCAGAGTATATATTCTTGTAACTTAAGGCATTGCAAAAATTTCTCCTGGGGCATCATGTCTTTCATTCAAACAACCAATAAAAAAAGCTAAAAATAAAATTCAGTGTACAATGTTGGCATGTAATGGACAAAGAATTGGGGGAAAATGAGAATCAAGAAAACCTATTACTTATAGGACCAGGCCATGGAAAAATACAAAATATAGGAAATGTGAAATGAAGGACTACATTAGAAGATTTCTGATCGTCTTTCCAGATCAAATATCCTGTGACTCAATACCTTAAATGATTGTGGAAACAAAAAAGCAAAACCAAACAAATAAAATCTCAAAAACAACAACAACATTAGGGCTAAGTACCTTAATTTAAAGATGAGGAAACTGGGCCCCCAAAAGGTTAACATATTTTCAAAGTGGTACCTAGCTATGAAGTCACAGAGCATGACACCATGATTTTTAAACCACAGCTCATAGTACAATTAAATCATATATTTGTTTAATTAATCTATTTTTTTCATTTTCCTTTTTCTCTAAACAAGCACTTGTTGACCATCAGTTTCAGTAATATGCCATTGCAGATTGTCAAATGTGACCTTTTTTCTCTTCCTGGGACATTTTATATCCACTGATGTAAATCAATAACTCATCTATAACATAGTTTTAGAGTTTTGAGAGGTTAAGGGATTTGCCCATGGTTATTCAACCAGTATGTATTAAAAGCAAAACTTGACCCCAGGTCTTTCCAATTCTAAAGCTGACCATCTAGCCACTATATTTTGTGGCCTTTCCATGGAAGTATTATCATTCCCATTTTGTGTATGAGGAAAATGAAGGTCAGATAGGACAAGTGACATTTTCAAGATTACATTTTTTTTCTGTATCAAAATTGATTTTCTGTCAGTCTTCTCAGGTTTTATAATATATTATACTCTTCTGGGAGAAATGGTGACTTTGCCTTAAATTCCAGTCATACATCTTACTTTATTCTTCTCATTCTATTTCACACATTTTTTGAAAATTAAAATTAAGAGGGACTGAGTAATACATTAACTTTTTAGAACCAGTGGCTCTTCAGACATGAAATGGTATTGTGGTGTCTTGTGTCTGAGACTCAAGAAAAATGAATTAGCTTACCCTTTAACCACCAGTATGTCAGTCTCACCTCTATAAGTTGGAAAGAACATTTCTTAATATTTTATGAAATGGCAGCTTTCATGTCCACAGACTCCACTATAAGTAACTGCTACCTTCATGAGAGCTGACAGTCACCTTTCATTATCCCTCTTATTATCTCCTCCCTCAAAGAAAAACAATTTATGTATTTAAGAAAGACCCCTTAACACTAATTTGTTTCAATATCTTAGTTAATCATATGTATGAAAATAGAAGGGATTCTTGAGCTCAGGTTTTTATTTTGGACTTTTTTATTCTGTAATGCTATTAGAATGCTAAACTTAACGATATCTAAAACACCCAATTCACTTAAAAAGGTAGCATATTTACAGATTTCATAGTTTAGTAGATTCTGAGACCAAAAAAAGTATAGGTTTGAATCCCAACACCTTTATTTACATGACCTTGTAAAAAATCACTTCACATCTCACAGCATTGTCACCTGAAACACTTGGGCTTCACTAAAAGGAGGATAGTTTGTAGCAATAAGGAAATAGAAACCCCATTATATTCTTTCCCAGTCAAATGACATCTGGAGCACTATATTCAGTTTTGAGCACCACTTTTTGAGAAACACATTGATAGAAGATAAAGATCATGCAGAGAAGGTTAGCAGGAGAGTGAAAGACTTCAAGTCAGTGTCATATGGGGGCATCTTGAAGGAGCTGGGAAGGTTAACCTATATAATAGAAAACCTAGAGTATAGTGAGATATTACAATTGGAAGTCTCTCAAGTAAAGAAGGGACTGGACTGGGGCAGCCAGGTAGCACAGCGAGTAAGAGCACTGGCCCCAGTGTCGAGATGACCTGGGGATTGAATCCGGCCTCAAACACTTAGCACCCACCTGGAAATAACTGGCCATGTAACTCTGAGCAAGTTACTTAACCCCAATTGCTTATAATAAAAAAGAAGGGACTGGACCTGTTCTTTCTAGCCTTTGAGAGCAAAATCTGGAGTAATGGCTGGAAGATGAAATGGGACAAATACAGCTTGATGGAAGAAGGAACTTTCTACAAATGCTCATGAGGTAGTGAGTTGCCCCTTGATGATCTCTTAATGGGCTTAGTGATCACTTGTCAAGTATGCTACAGTGAAGATTTTTCTTCAAGAATAGGTTGAGGCAGTTATCCCATAATGACCTTTCAAAGTCTTAAATATTGTGATTATTTGATATTAAAAATGATGTAATAAAATACAATGTAGCAGGTACTTTTAAAATATAGGTTATGTATAGAGCATTACTCTACACACTGCAATAAAGTTTATATAAGATGTAGTCCATTGTTTCATGAATCTTATCATACAATAGAAAGATAAGAGAGGAAAACTTAGTTTCATAATATTATAAAAGAAATCATTTGAAACAGACAAAATAGTGTTGTCTGATGGGCATCATCATTTAGAAGCTCTAGATAATATCTAAAGACTTCAAACAAAGAAGAAAATTTGACCTCAAATGTACAATTGAGATTTGATAGCCTAATACTTGTGACTGAAATATACTTCTGGAAGGGTATGCCTTATTGTGAAAAAATAGACTAATAGTTAAATTTGAGTGGGGGGAAGATTAGGATTATATTAAGAAGATATATTCAAGTGAAGAAAGCAATGCACCTTATTTGTGAAACATAGTGGAGAATAGTTGGGTCAGGAACAACAAGGAAAACTGGAATGATGTTTTCATTAAGGTAAACTATACACAACCTGAAGATAAGAGGGGATTGGATGGGAGAACGTTCAAGAAACAGCTAATAAACCTAGAGGTATGATATTGTGGTGATGGGGGACTTAAATTATCCAAACGCTTTATGGAATTTTCTCTTATCCAAAGTAAAGAAACATATGAACTCCTGACATCCCCTAATGATAGTTTCATCTTTTAAAAATAAAGGAATGGTTAGAAGGGAAACTTCTATTATGGATTTATTTCTAATAAAGAATGAGTAAAGTGTTGCTGAAGGTGAAAAGAAACTTGGAGCAAGTAATAATTCTATCACTGAGTTTGTGATGGAGTTCAACTATTTCCAATTTAATGGACTCCCACTCACATTCCAATTCTTTGCCCCCTCAAAAAACGCTATACATATATTGTACAATCTTGTAGTTTATTTTGCATGAGACCAATTCCTTACTTAGTCTATTGACTCTTTAATCCCCCATCCTCCTTCTCCCTTTTCCCCCTTATTTACCTGTTAAGAAAAATTTGTAGTCAAATACTTGCGTATCTGTCATCACATGAACAGCTAAAGTAAAGACGAGTTTCAAGTATCAGCCTGTCCCCAATCTGTTCCTGCTTGTTTTCATTGACTTTTCCTTGCAGGCTCCAGTTGTGTGAGATATTTTCTTTCCCTAACCTTCATCCCCACCTTTGTAGTGTTTTCCTCTTTCCCTCTCTTTCCATCTTATTTAAGATTAACAAGACATAACAGAACCACTCCCAGGTTTTCTATCTATTACACTCCCTTTTTTACTTCTAGTGATGAAAAGGTTCTTACTATCTAGTGAGATAAATGTTTCATCTCTCCACAGCAAATGGAAGCAGTTTATCTTTGTTTTGTCCCCTATCATTGCTCATTCATGTTTATCTTTTTATGTTTCTCTTAATTTACTTCTTGACTTGAACATATCCTTGTAGCACTGGTGTTTTCATCAGAAATACTTAAACATACACTAATTCATTAACACCCTACACACACACACACACACACACACACACACACACAAACACCCCTCTCATGTGCTAAATTTCTAGAGTTCCTAGTTGCCTTTCCAATTCTTTCTTCTTTCTTCCAGGACTCACATTTCTTTTCCATTTTTGTCCTGACATTTCTTTTCTACCATTTTATTTCATTCATGAAAAACATTTTAACACATTATAAAAGGAGGAAAACATAACTATGGCTTCATTTCTTCCAGGAATTCTAGTTGAATTTGTGCTAAACCTGTGTTTTTTATTCTAAAGGCTTTGCTTGTGGATATTTGCAGACATTCTCTTCTACTTGGTTTGTGTCTTGAATGTCCCTGTCATCAAAATAATTATTATAATATGATTTTTTCCTCATTTTTCTAATCTACTTCTCAACATCAGGTTTGATGTTAAATTCAAACTCTACCTAATTCTGAAGGGAAGATCTATGCTGAATCTGTTTCATTTTCTTGGGGTATTGGATGTTGTGCTATTCCAGGATTTTAAAGCAGTTTAGTTTAGGGCCCTATAAGCTTTTAATGCTCTCAAAGTGGTCTGATCTAGAATAAATTCTAATCACTACCCCTCTGGTTCTGAAATCTATAAATTTCTGATCTGTACATTTTTTCCCCAAATGCTTTATTAACTTCTGGTTTACATCATTGTTTTCTGTCAGATTTTTAGTTACAGATTTTCTGCCCATTTTCCCCCTATCCACCACCCCAAAATAGTGGGCCCACAGGATATCCCCTCCTCCAATCTGCTCTCTCCCATATCTTCTCCCATACTCCCTTCGACATTTCCAGAAAGGGCATGGTGAATATCAATGCCCCAGTTCTTGTATATCATATTTCCCAATTATATGTGAAATAGTATTAATATTAGTATATATATATATATATATATATATATATATATTTCAACATTTGATTTTAAAATTTTGAATTCCATATTCATTCCATTCCTCCCTTGTCACCCACCCTTACTGGTAAGATAAGCAATTCAGTATAGGTTGTACATGTGTAGCTATGCAAAACATTACCATAGTAGATATATTGTAAAAGACTGAATACATTTCCCTCCCTCCTATCCCACCTCCCACTTGTTCTATTCTCTACTTTGATCCTGTCCTTTTTCAAAAGTGGGTGCATCCAACTTCCTTCCATACTAGACTGCCTTCCCTTTCATCATCCCCCTCTCATCCCTTTCCCCCCACTTTCCTGTAGTGTGATATACCCTATTTAGTGCGTATGTCACTCCCTCCCTGAGACAAATTCAATCAGAATAAGGTAGACCCAATACATTTTGCTTCTTCTTATTTCCCTCCATTGTAACCATTTCCCCTTGCCTCTTCTATAAGAGATAGTTTACCCCATTCTGTCTCTCCTCATCTATTCTCATTATATTCCTCTCTCACCTCTTAATTTCACGTTTTAAGTATCATCTCTCTTTTTTTTTTTTTAATCAATCGGGGTTAAGTAACTTGCTCAAGATTACACGGCTAGTTATTTCTGGGTGTGGTGCTCATTATCTGAGTCCAGATTTGATCCCCAGGTCATCCCGACACTGGAACCACTGCTCTTACTCGCTGAGTTACCTGGTGTATCAGCAATGCCATATTCACAATGCCTATAGAGATTACAAATATGCTGATATAATTATCCATCACAAAATACATCAGGTTTGCCATTTGGGGAAATAAACTAGAAAATTTATTAAGATACCAAAAGACTGAGTCCCAAAACCAGAAAGTGAAAGCCATCAGAGTAGTTATGATATTGACACAGGTAGATAAAGTAAAAAGCACCCACATTCTCAAGCCTTTAAAACAGAACAGGCTACCTCAGGCAAAGGTCCTCCTCTCCCCACTCACAGCAACCACCCAGCGTCCTGGAAGAGCGCTCCCAGCAGCTCCGGCCCCTGGCAGTCCTCAGCCGGAGTCCTAACTCAAAAAAAAAAAAAAAGGCAACTGCCGCCAACTGCCAACCACAGGACCGTTAGCTCGGCTTTTTTTTTTTTTCTTGCTCTGCTATGTCAGCACGTCCATGGGGCATGGGAGATCTTTAAATCCCATAACCCTTACATTCGGCCCCAAGATCTTTCATGTCCCTTACTTGGCAAAAATACAGTAGGAATAACTGGTGTCAACAAAATTTCACAACAATATAACAAGAATAGCACACAATAAACACACAAAAAAAAAACATATTTTAGGGTGGGGCTTGAGCACAAGCTCCCCATCATTCCCCCCACCCCGAACAAATGGGGCCCCAAAATCTTGTGGTAAGGGGTGAAGATCTCTTCTTCTATGGCTACTTGCTGCTGAAATCGGATGTAGAGCTGTCCCTGTCCTTAGGGGTCCCATTTGAGAGGTCAGTTCTTAATATGCTTGATGCCAGGTCCAAGGGTGACACATCGCAGTTGCAGACAGGGGGTGACATCCAGCTTAAGCTATCAGGCATCTACAGATGGAGGGTACCAAGCCTGTGGAAACAAATCTAACAAACAAGGTGAACAAACAAAAAATCAAGAACAATAACCAGACTATTGTAGCCTCACTCACGGTAGAATAAATGATTTAAGGGTACAATTTTGTAATCATCTTCTCCAGAATAAACAATAGTTACAGTGTTATCCTTCCCATATGCTATAATCTCTGCAGCCTTTAGAACATCATCTGGCTTCCGTTTTACCCATACTTTAGCTCCTGATTTTATTCTATCAGTAGAACCAAATCCTTCAGTTCCTGTGACAGTTATTTTGGAAGGAGGGTCAGTTTTTACAAGTGGCATTGTTTTACAAGGAACGATAATCACTTGAACTATCCTATCATTCTTATGAATCTGTATGGGCCCTTCACCTAAATTCTGGAATGTTACAACAATTTCTCCTTGATAATTAGAATCTATTACTCCAGCCAATACATGTATTCCTTGAGCTGCTAATCCTGATTTGGGTAAAATCTGTCCAAAGTGATTTTTAGGGATTCTTATGCATATCCCAGTGGAGATTTTTCTTATTTCTTTTCTGTCCAACCAAAAGTCCTCTAAACAATGTAAATCATACCCCACCGAACCAGGTGGTCCTGGGTACGGTGCTGGGACATCTGGCCTCAAGGTCCAATACTCAATATTTGGGATCTTGTGTGTTTGTTGTTTTCTAATTTGCAGATTGGGGGTCATCATTCTGGCTAGAGGTGTACTTCCTCCCAATGGTCTATTATTCAAATTACGCAAAGCCATGAACAAATTATCCTTCCAATGTTGATATGAATTATTGGAACTTAACTTCCTCAACTGTTCTTTCAGTAATCCATTCATTCTTTCAATTAACCCAGATGCTTCTGGATAATATGGAATATGATATATCCATTCTATATTGTTTAGGATACAATACTTCTTCATTTCATTGCCTTTGAAATGTGACCCATTGTCACTTTGAATCTGCATTGGGGTTCCATAATATAGACTTATGAGATCTAGGGTTTTACAAGTGTTTTTCTGGGTTGCATTCTTATAAGGACAAGCTACTAGTACACCTGAATAGGTATCAACACAAGTACATATAAATCTGCATCCTTTATCCAGTGGTAGTGGACCAATATAATCTATTTGCCAGATTTGGGCTGGGACTTTTCCTCTTGCTATCTCTCCAGTTACTACCCGAGGAACAGTTCGCACCTTTTCCAATTGACATATATGACATTCTTCTGCTATCTGTTTTAACAGTGAATGAGAGATACTAATACCTCGATCTTGTGCCCACTGGTGTGTGGCCTGGACCCCCAAATGGCCTGCCGTTTGGTGGACCCATTTTGCTAATACCGGATCATCAGTTGTTGTCAAAGTAGGAACAATATGTTCAGTAGCAATCTTTGCCAGTCGATCAGCATGAGCATTGTACTCACGTTCTGGTGTGGTGGGGGCCACGTGAGCATCTACATGAAAAACTGACAAGTCAGTGAGCAAAGACATGTTCCAGATATCTTCCCATAATTCTTTGCCCCAGACTTGTTTACCATGAATTTCCCAATTTTCATTTTTCCACATGGGCATCCATGTAGCTAACCCATTAGCTACCGCCCATGAATCAGTGAATATATGACACTGTCCTCCTTGTTCTATTTTGATGGCTTGATATACTGCCATAAGTTCAGCATATTGGCTACTTGCACCTATCCCAGTACTTTCCAAAGTCCTTCTAGTACATGGGTTATAGGCCACTGCTTTCCAATGTCTTTTTTGCCCCAAATATTTTGCTGTCCCATCAGTAAACCATGCATGTCTCTTTTGTTCCTCAGTTAATACATCATATCCCTCATTTCATTTTACAGTGGACTGTACCAACTGTTGCTTTGGCTCAGGGGGTGTGTCATTCCTCTCAATTTCTATGTTTGCTATAGATTCATGCAGAGCAGAGACTCCACTTTTGCCTGTTTTCACTCTATTTTGAATATACCACTTCCATTTGATTATTCTAGCCTCTTGGGCATGTCCAATTCTGTGAGAAGCTGGGGTACTCATTACCCAGGTCATAATTGGGATTCCAGGTCTTAATATCACTTCATGGCCCACAGTCAGTTGTTCAGTCTCCACCAAAGCCCAATATGCAGCTAACAACTGCTTTTCAAAAGGTGTGTACTGGACTCCAGATGAAGGGAGTTTCCTACACCAAAATCCCAAAGGTACATTTCGGCTTTGTTGTTTTTGCCATAAGCTCCAGTTTGCATAATCATCTTGTACAGTCACTTGCAATTCCACTGGACCATTTTGCATGGGGCCAATTGTATGGCAGCCTTGGCTTCTTCAAAAGCTTTACTCTGGTCAAGTCCCCAATCGAATTCATATTTCTTCTGTGTGACTCTATATAAAGGTTTTAAAATCTGTCCCAAATGTGGAATGTGGTGCCTCCAGTATCCAAACAATCCTATGAACTTTTGGGCCTCCTTCTTATTGGTAGGGGTAGGAAAATCCTGAATCTTTTGTCGGGCTTGAGGAAGAATCTCCCTTAGCCCCTTATTCCATTGTATACCCAAAAACTTCACATTCTGAGCTGGTCCTTGAACCTTTGCAGGGTTAATTTCCCACCCTTTACTTCTCATATGCTCAATTAGAAGGGTCAAACTCCTTTCCACTACTTTCGCATCTTTTCCCTGTATCATGATATCATCAATGTAGTGGGTAAGCTGTACACCAGGTAGCTTTAATTCATCCAACTGTTCAGCCACAATCCTGTGACAAATAGTGGGGCTATGTATGTACCCTTGTGGCAAGCGAGTGAAAGTATATTGTCTACCCTGCCAAGTGAAAGCGAAGTGGTCCCATTGTTTAGGGTCTATTGGGATGGTGAAGAAGGCATTTGCCAAGTCAATAACTGCATACCAAGTCCCATCATATTTCTGGATCCTCTCTATTAAGGTGATGGTATCTGGAACAGCAGCATACAAAGAAGGAGTCACCTTATTCAACTGTCTATAATCCACAGTCATTCTCCACGTCCCATCTGATTTTCTTACTGGCCAGACAGGATTATTCCATCTTGTGGTTGTAGGGACCAACACTCCTGCTTCAACATATTCCTTTATAGTAGTGGCAATTTCATCTTGCCCACCTGGCACACGATACTGTTTTAAAGTAATTACTTCAGAAGGTTCAGGTAAAGTGATTGGGTCCATTTTTAGTTTTCCTACTAAAACCGTATTAATTCCTATCTTCCTCACAGCAAATTGGTATCTTCCTTCAGGTAAATTCAGAGTCATGCCTCTCAATACATCTATTCCAATGATGTATTCAGGAATGGGTACAACAACCACAGCATATTCCTTCTTAGGTAACTGCCCAATTTTCATTGTTATTTTAACCTGTCTGGCTGATATTTCAGTGCCTCCAAGACCTGTGATGGTAATAGGAGTTCCATGTTTAAACTTATCAGGGTTTCCATAGATAAGTGTGGCCTCAGCCCCAGTATCAATCAGTGCCCTAGTCACAGTAGTTGATCCATTCTTCCAATATATTGTTAAACCAATATGGGGTCTGCAATCTCTTCTGCATATTTCTTTTATCTGGGCTGGGGCTTGGCCTATCTCCTATTCCCCTTGAAGGTGGGGCAAACTTGGATACAAAGATTCAGATTCAGAAATACCTGCGGGGGTGGTTCCTGCTTCCCTGTTCATTCTAATACTAAGTACCTTTTCTTGGTACAGCTTATGCAGCTTTTCAGTTGGAATACCATCTATTCTTCTAAAGTCCACCCCAGCTCTTAATAGAGCAGTGAACAGTTCCCTTCTTGTGGGTCTATTTTGTCTCTGAATCCTCTGGCTGTTTACTCTTCTCTCTCGAGGCAATTTGTCTTTTTCCCATTCCCCTAAATCGCTTAATTGTGAAATCTTATCCAGCACCTCTGAAAGAGGGTGTCCTATTTCTCCAATTAAAAGAGTCAGAATTAGGTGCTTATATGCAGGAGGAGCCGTCTTCACTATGATATTTCTATGAGGAACTCCTAGGGGGGTATCATAATATGCATTTGCATCTCCAATCAGGATAGCAGTTTTCATTACCTCCTCCTTTAGTTTTCTCATACAGTCTCTAAGTGAGTACCAGGGTCTGTCTCCCCTAGGCCACATAGATTCAGTTGGATATTGCTTTTTGCAACCTTCTGCAGCTAAAGCTAGAAGATTAGTTTTGTTATTTCCTCCTTGCATATGGTGATCCCTAAAAGCCTGGTGTACAAAAGGATTCTGACTGATACTTATGAATTTTAAACAGTCCTCATTGTCCAGTGTTATTCCTCCTGCGCCTTCATCAGTGATTCTTACTATCCAAGACAGTAAAGACTCCCCCATTCTTTGGGTAAATCTACTCAATATATCAGTGATCTCCTGTTGAGTGAAATCCTCAATTATCTCCCTGGACTCTGTTTTGCCCCGGTGGGTCTCCTGCCTTCTTCTTCGTATGGGGAGAGCTTCTACATTAGGAGACTCCTCATCTAACCTTGTTCCATTCTCCTCACACACATTCTCCTGGAAGCTGTCAGGGCAACTCTGCCCAGCCTGTACAAAAGCTGCATGCACATTCCTTCTGCTAGTTTTTTGCTTCCTTTTAGCTACATGAACAGTAGCTTGCTCCTGGACCACATGAGTCCCTCCAGTTTGCTCTTCTGAGAACTATGACACAGAAAAATCCTCAGGCAAACCAGCTGAATCCCTAGCCATCCTAGCTCTTTCCTTCAGCAGCTTATCCCTACTTTTACACATAAGGCGATAACTTGTTAGCAGCACCCAGCCTCTCCTGCACACTCCTGCCAGTTCTTTGCCTGGTTCTATGGGTATTGCTTTCAAACATCTTTCCAAATCTCCAGGTTCTCCCTCTCTTAGCCTTGGTTCCCAGTTTTCACAGGGCCCTGTGCTTTTAGCCCATTCTCTGGCTAGAGAGGAATAAGGCAAATCCTCCCATCCTGAAATAGCCATTTCTCCCTCTAAAGCCCCACTGCTTCCAAATAGAGGCCTGACACTTTGTGATCCCATCCTGGTCGCCAAATGTATCAGCAATGCCATATTCACAATGCCTATGGAGATTACAAATATGCTGATATAATTATCCATCACAAAATACATCAG